>NC_060274.1:45729336-46029336 GCF_021613505.1 Equus quagga | reverse complement strand
GAAACAAACGTTCCCCCTCATGAGGGTGGTGGCTGAGGGAGGAGGACATAGGTGTGAGGGAGAAAGACAGGCCTGTCTGCAGCTTCTCCATTCTGTCCCTCTCCTCCCACCCTCATGGCTTGTGTCTTTCGTGAGTCCTCTGCGCGTTCAGACCCTGGGATCCTGCTCTGCCTCAGCCCTTCATCCCACAGCCTGAACTGAACACAGACACGGGCATCTCAAACTCCATCAAAGCTCCTCTGACAGAAAATGGGGCTCCCTCACCAGCGATGTTGGGACTGCCCAAACAGTGCCATGGAGAGCACAGACTTGCTTTGAGATTTATGCCCATCTGAATCTGAAGTTTCTCTTGACCACACCGTTTCTGAGCCATAGCAACAGTAGTTGTTGTGTTGTTTTCAAGGAGACACTCCATATCATACTAAGGCTTGTGCTCTTTCTGGTTCACGGCTGCATCCATGTGGGGCTCTGCAGGCCCCCAGTGAGGCTGGTCCACATGAGGTGATGAACCCAGACCCCCTTTGCCCATAAAACATTCTTCAGGTTGCTCGACATCACTGAACCATGGTCTTCTGTGGCAATAGCACATGTGCTTGGACACATTTGATCTCCATCTGACCTTTAATCCCTTCAATCCTGAAGATCAAACTGAATCAAGGCTTTGAAATTCCTCTTCTGTGTTTTATCAGCAGAGCTAAGAATTGCTCATCACTCCTCATAGCATCATGTGTGATTAACCCGCATCGTGTATGAAAAAGTGTACCGTGAGCCCATCAATCAGCACAAAGGCCCTTGGCAGGTGCTGACTGATCCCCACAGATCCCCACAAGTGGCCTTCACCCAGTGCTCCTGGGGCAGTATCCTCACCTGTAAGGGAAGGACCCCGTTCCCTCTCCAATGTGCTTGCATATTTCATGCCCATGTTAAGTGGGCACTTAGCTGAGGAAGGGAGTAACCATGATGATCCCGTGCACTTCTCGTTAACTCTGTGTTGGTGTCGTGATGGAGCATTGGGATGGTTCTCTCCTTGATCCCTCATGGGGGTTATATGGGTGCTATTTTCCTCTCCCTTTGCCTGGGAGGAGAATGAGGCTTAGAGAAAGGAGATAAGGTCTTATGGTTGCTGGGCGATTGGAGGCAGTTGCTGAACCGAGATATGTTCGAATTGAGGGAGTGCATTTAAACAGGACACTATTCCACTTCGAAAGTAAGACTCGGTCCCTTCCTGCAAGGCCATCCGGTACAACGGGAAAACAAAAATCCTATGCGCAGAAGGAGCCAGGGATGATTTCAGAACGTGTGAAATAAATGACTTCACTTCACGTGGGGATGGAGTGGGGCAGATGGAGATCAGTGTGGGTTGTCTACTAGAACCTTCCTCAAGTGATGTTTGTGGGGAAGGACTCTGGAACAGGTGAGCCGAGAGAATCTGGAAGAAAATTCCAGGTGAGTGAGATGGGGGAGAGCAGAGAAAGGTGATGTAACTGGGGTATAATGCAGGCAAATAAGCCTGCAGGGGTTAGAGTGTGCTGGTCCCTTAGAGCTGTGCCGAACAGAGGAGCAGCCTGAAGAATCAGGGGGTAATTGCTCCATTTCCCTCACCTTCCATGCATTCACTGAGCACCGGGTCTGTGCCAGGCATCATCCAGGGCCAGAAGCACATGACCTCTGCCCTCAGCTTCATTGCCTTCAGAACAGAGGAGCCTGTTAGGGATCCAGAAATCAGGCCAAGCGATGCTCTTGAGAGACTACATACAAGAAGGGCACTGGGATGGGACAGGGCTAGTTGTCAGACCCCATGTGACCAGGGCATCCACTTGAGAACTCACAAGTCTCTCCTGGACTTTAGGTATCAAGGAGGACGTGTGGCTGCACATTGATGCTGCCTATGCAGGCAGCGCCTTCATCTGCCCTGAATTCCGGCCTCTTCTGAATGGTGTAGAGGTGGGTGTGCTCTTTTATAAGATCATTTTAGTAAAAGCACTATGTTATCAGTGACTTCTTCTTACAAAGATGTGATATGCAATTTTTCACCGTTGTGGTTTGTTTCAGCAAATTATTTTCAAACCAGTTTCAGTGATTATTAGAAATTACACCTCCTTATGACAGAGGTTGAGAAACTTCCTGGTCATACAGCTTGTCTTCTTGAAATACATCTGACATTTACAGCTATTTTCCAGTCTGCACAAATCCTGTGCAGAGCTGTCATGACAGGATAGATTTTAGCTTGTAAAACTGTGGGAAAATATTTAGGAACAAAATAAAATATTACTGCATTTCAGATTGAGGAGTAATTTAAAATTCTGAGCTGCAATGCCATATAATCCGGTTCAATATGAAAGCCATGTTTTGACCATGCAACTGAACGTGATATTCACCAAACCAATATTGATTGAGCAGCTACCAACACATTCAAATGTCCTAGGCCACTTGCAGAATTTGTAAAATGTGGCCTGTAATGCCAACTAAAACATTTGTTTCTTTTGAGAAATAACAAACAATCAAAATTATCGCCCCGTACTCTGCTTTTCCACAGGGGTGCCGAGTGTACATGGTGCACACTTAAGACAAAGAAATGACCTTATGAATGTGCTCTGATGTATTATTTCAGACTCAGGCTGGATTTTATTGTTGGAGCAGCACATGGGGCAGGAAGTTCCTCCTCGCCAGGAACTCAGATATAAGTGCAACAAAGAATCCAGAGAGGCAGATTTTGGAAGGAGATAGTGAGTCAGAGAGCCCTGGCGTTGGCTTTGTGCTCAGAGGCAAGGATTTCATGAGACCTCGCTCCTGCGTGGTCCAGGGATTAAGGGCGCAGTCTTTGGTGTTAGACTGCCTTCCAGAATCTCAGCTTTACTGTAGGACTAGCTGTGTCCCCCTGGGCAGGTTCCTATCCTCTCTACACTTCACAAAATGGATTTAGTAGTGACGTCTGCTTTCAAGGGGTTGTTGTAAAGATCAGAGGAGTTAATATTTAAAGGGCTTAAAAACAGCATCTGGCACACAGTAAGCACTGTGCATGCATTAGATGCTATTACTATTTTTCTCTGCATGACCTGCAGAGACTGCCCCTCAAAACCTCTCTCCATTCTCATGTCACGCTGCCAATCAACCTTCTAATTACTAATTTGGATTCTCATAATACCGTAATACCAGAAAAGTGGGGGTCAGTGATACAGAATACAAATGTTCCCATCTTTAGAAAGAATAACCCCCTTTCTAGTAATAAATAAAGCGGCATTCTGGTTTATATCTCCATCATATTCTTTCATTTATTCACTCATTCATTCAGTGATTACTTATTGATCAGGCTTAGATCAATCCTGGGGGATGGGGTAAATGGAGCTTCCAGAAGCCTCTGTAAACAGTGGGTGGGGGTGCAGTGTGTGAGGGGTTCTGATCCCAGAGCTCACCCCAGCCCTCTGCAGTGCACTGCTGATAGCTGGTTTTGTGGGTGGTTGGTGCTGGAAATGAAGAATAAATCTCTGTATCATATAAAATACCTTTTGTTCTGGAGACGATCCATATCACTAGGAATGTCTGCCCCTGTAGTCTCAGGGGAAGACGGGGCAAAGTGTTCATCGGGATTTGGCCTCTCCCCAGGATGTGGTCGGGGCCAGATGTTCCTTCTAATTCTGAGTATCAGGTTTAGGATTTCACCATCTTTTCCTACTATGAGTCTTCTCATCCCCAGGAGCCACCACCTTGAGGTTTCACCTTTCATGGGGGGTGCCTAATTGTCAGACCACCACAGAGGCCAGCACTGCAGCGAGATCCTATCAGCAGCAGACAGGATTTCATGCCCAACAATGAGTTGTTCCCATTTTCCCCATTATTGCTGTCTCATTCCCTGCCTGGCTCCCTGCCTGGCAAGGGCCTTGCTGCTCAGCTGGTCAGATAAGGGGTTGCAATATCCTGTCCTGGCCCTCCCTGGAGATAAGAGCCTTCCTCTCTGTCAGCAGGAGGAATACAGTGCAGCTGGTAATAAAAGATGTTTAAACAGACCAGCCCCTAGGAGGGAATTAATAAAATTCCCAACAAACAAAGCGCTTCTTTCACCTTTTGTTTCCTTTTATCAACAAATGAAACTTGTAATTTCCTGTCTCTTTCTCAAAATTACTTTTATTGAAACCTGGAAGGAAATGAATCTGCTCCCCAAGAGTGGGTTGTGAGGTTGTCATCAGCTGACCAAGTGACTCCCTGCTGATGCTCACCTGGCCTCTGAGCGCCTCCTTAGTGCTCATCCCTGGGAACCAAGTAGAGAAGAGGCGTCACAAAGCCTTGGGAAGATGTCGAATTTTCCTGTTACGATATGCAGTCAGACTGGGGCCTTGTAATGGCCGCTGCCTTTATTTCTGGTTCAATTATGTATTTATCCATGTGGCAGTATCCATGGGCCTCTGGGTGGGCCTGGATCCTGTTCATCAGCCAGAGGGAAACCAGGACATGCATTTTGAAAAATGCAAGAACTCACCCTTTATGACAGCTCAGTGAGCATGCAGAGTACCCTCCTTGGCCACTCTTGGTAGTTGAAATCTCTTATTCTCTGCTTGAAAATATGGTAGCACCTAAAACTGATGCGATGCTAGAGCCAGTTGTTTATGGTTGTTACCAATTGGCGTCCAAAAGGGGAAGCTGTTACTGTCAGGAGTACAGTGAACTTGGATATTGCCTTTAAAAATAAAGAAAATATTTAGGTAAATGAGAAGAGTTATTCATCTATTATGTCAATGTTGGTTAAAAAACCAATCAATTAAATGAAACCTGAGGTGACCCTGATTGCTGTAGGTTAGTTATGAAATTTTCACTTTTTCATTGTTTGTGATGATACGTATATTCTGAGAACTTCGAGAGTTCAAGAAGTTGAAAGAAATGTAGGCATAAAGTGTTTCATAGGCCAAATCAGTACAATTTCCAGACATCGTACCTGTGAATTAAAATCCTGATTATTCCAAATAGTTTAATAGTTGAAATCTAGTGGAGATACATTTTAGGTGACTTTAGACTATATAAATTTGAAAGTATGTAATATAAAATATTAACATCTCACTTTATGAGGAAAAGTAGAATTATGAATTTTCCCAATTAAAAATGAATTGGGACTCACACAGTTTCAAAGCAGGAGAGCCCATGGAACTGTGAACTGTGTTCATGTTGCTGCCAGGGGCTGGGTATCACCTCATGGGTGACAGAAAACTCCCACATCCTTTGTTACATTGGTCTTGGACTATGCTTTGGGATTCTGAATTATCCAAGGTCTTCAAAATGCATCCCTCGATTAGAATGTGATAGCCCTACACCAGACTAGGATTAACACACACATAATAGGAAGGCCCTAGATACTGTCTCATTCCAATCCCTCATTTACAAGTTCCTGGAGAATTACTGCTCTGGGAATCCTCAGCAAGACAGTGCAAGAACTAAGGCCAGCATCTGGGGCTTACTCCAAACCCTACACCATTTCCAGCAAGGAAAGAATGAGATTCTTTATTTCACTGTCCTGACAAATGCTTTCTGGGCATCACCTGGGTGCCTGGTGCTGTGTCTCAAAGCCTGCCAGTCAGGCCCGTCAGGCCTTGACCCAGTGGCCTTCATGTCCAGCGCACCTCAAGCCTTGCCGAGTTCCGCAGGATGCCCCTCTCAGGGCACCTCCGAGGCACAGTCCAGCCCGACTCTGCGAGTCCCTCCCCTCCTCCTCTGTGCAGGGAGCCTGGTTTACTGCACTATCTGAGGTGATTCATATTGCATCCTGATGGCTGCTTTCTTGTCAGATCTCGCCACTTAACCAGGAGCTGCTGGAAGTCAGTAGCCATGTTTTCCTCACTTCGTTCCCTGGGGCCACCCCCTGGCTGGCTTTACAACCACAAATCAGCAACATTTGCCCTGGAGCGTTTACTGCGCCTCAGGAGCTGTGCTGAGGAGCTGGTGGCTGCGATTTCACTACTTCTCCACAAAGCAGATATTCCCACTCCAGTCCACGTGGAGTAAACAGTTGAACCGGGATGCAAACCCCCAATTCTCTGACTCCTAAGCTTCCTCCTCCTGTGTTTCACCCCCAAATCAGGTCTATATTAGCTTCATGTTTCAGGGGAATGATTTGCTATTCCCACTTGAAAAGGAATAAAAAGAGGCTCAGAGAGGTCAGATGACTGGCTGCCCAAGACAGCTCCCGAGCCCAGACCTTCTCTCTTGACGCCATGCCAACCCTCTCGGTTTCAGGTACTTTCTTCTCCTCTGCATGGCCTTGCTGTTTTTCCTCTGAGAATACAAACTGTTAATTGTTATGTATGGAGTCTTGTTTTATAACTGAACGTTAACAACTAAAATGTCTTCCTTTTGTTTTTATTGTTCCTTGGCAGTTTGCGGATTCATTTAACTTTAATCCTCACAAATGGCTTTTGGTGAATTTTGACTGCTCTGCCATGTGGTAAGTTTCCCTCTGCATCAGAGCGTAATCACCCTGTCCCCGCCGCCCTTTAGAGTGGTGACTGCTATGACAGAAGCCGGCAGGGGAGGAGCGGAGCTGGAGGAGCGCTTATCTAGCATTAACAAAAACAGTGCAAAGGAATTTCAGCACGTATTTCTAATTCAGCTGCTTCTGGGTTTTTATTCTTAGATGCGTAATGAATCTAAGTGTAAACGCTTAAAAGCATTTGCTAAGGAAAAATAAAAGTAATTCTATTTGCTAAGAAGTTCTCTGGGAATTCCTACTAGCAGTGCCATCCTCATGTTGGTTATATTTCGAGCAAGAAAAAGAATTCCAAACTTAAAGTGGATGATGTTCCATTACATAGGTGATGCTTCAAGAAATGACTGGGAGTCGCATGAAACACTGGAAACCAGTTCTTTTGAGTTTATTAGAGTAAGAAGTTGGTTAATCAACCTTAGGACCAGGAGGCTTTGCATGAATTTTGCGCAAAATCATTCAGTATGTAATAAAATGAATGGTTTTTCACCTTAGAACGGTTAGGAGAGCAGCTCCCACACAATGCAGCTCCAGTCAGTTCTCCCCTTTACCAGATAGTCAGTTTGCCCTTGAACTAGTTTCTCTCAAGAGAAACCACATCCCCAGTGCTTTACTTCTGTTCAAATCAGGTTCTTTTTTTGTCTTTTCCCTAATGTTTTTTTTTTTTTTTAATGAAGATTAGCTCTGCGCTAACTGCTGCCAATCCTCCTCGTTTTGCTGAGGAAGACTGGCCCTGAGCTAACATCCATGCCCATCTTCCTCTACTTTATATGTGGGACGCCTACCACAGCATGGCTTGCCAAGCAGTGCCATGTCTGCACCCGGGATCTGAACTGGCGAACCCCAGGCTGCCGAAGTGGAACGTGCACACTTAACCACTGCGCCACCGGGCCGGCCCCCCCAAACTTTTGACACGATTTCAAAACCAATATGGGCGTTTCAGACTTAACTTTATCTGAAATACTAATAAGGATTTATAAAAACTATAGCTTCTATGGACATTAATATTCTATTTTACTCTTTGGGTTGTGTTTGTCTATTTTACCTAAAGTGGAACACTTTAAGGATAGTTCATACAGTATGTCAAAAAGTCCCCTTTTTCAAACTTTAATTTAAATCAAAATTTAATTTGGATTGAAACACAGTTCTGTTCTGCTGGGTATTTGGTCAGTTGCAAAGACTTAAAGGAGTTGGAGGTCAGATTGTGGATCCTGAGGAGCCAGCCCTTCAGAGAGCCAGCAGGGGTCCCAGCACAGAGCCAGCAGGGGTCTGGGAGGCCTTTGTTTGGTGAGGGGTGGCTAGCCTTCTCCTGCAGGTCACACAGCAGCCTTAGTTGTCAGTGAGGCACTTGGCAGAGAAAGCCACAAACCCGGCCTGGACAGAGGAGCTGAGGGCTGTTGGGCAATGGAGTGACTGTGACCGGAGTGCCACTGGGCAGTGCTGACCAGAGGAGGGCTTGTGGTGTGCCGTGATGTTTTACTCATTACCTGGGTGAAACATAACATCAGAAATAGATGTTTAATGAGCACTGGTGAGCGTGGGCTCCCTTCAACGGCCTTTATTTAATGTAAGTCACTGGACTCCCACAGCAGCCCCGCGAGCAGGGCACTTACATTACTGCCCGCCTCCTACAGATGGGGAAACTAAAGCTATCAGGGACTAAAAGTATTTTGCAGCACTCATCTATAATCCAAATGTTGAGATATGATAAGGATGAATATAATAAATATAGCATTCTGCACTTGGGTCCAAAAAGTCGGTAAGTGAAGGATGAGAGAAAACAGTCTTTTTCACGGAGCATGACGTGGCTGCCACTGACACTCAGGAGCAGATGCAATGAGAACTGGTGGCTGTGTTTTAATCTGTCTCAGATGGGTCCTCCTTGGCATCCTGTGTTCAGATCAGGCACCACCTGTAAAGGGAAATTTGACAAAGTAAAGGTGACATATAGAAGAGTTGAAGAGAAAATACAGGGATGAGATCATGTCATTTGGAGAATGGAAAGAGGACTGAGGGTTATTAGCCTGTAGAAAAGAATAACCATAAAGCCAAAAGACGCAAGAGCAGCCCCCAGTATTTAAAATTTTACCACAGAGAAGGACAATTAGTTACCCCCTGGGGGTGGAAAATGAGGGGGTTGTCAATATTTGAGGACATTCCTACCTGCCTGAGGGTTTGAAAGGCTAAATAAATCAATGAGTAAAACTCAACTATAGTAGAGGATGTGTTTTCTCTCTCTTGAGCTAATGGGGGTCCCAGACAGAATAAGTGTCAAGGATTTCGGGGTGATTTTATGCATCTGGGAAAATCAGGTCTCTCCCAAACCCAAGGGTTTGTCACAAGATGTCATAAAGACAACCTGAATATCGACTGATGGAGTTTCATTTTGAAGGATTTGCGTTTTAACATAACTGCTCATGTCTACGGTTTTTGGCACGGCGCCTATATTACCTTGCTGGAGCTGCTCTAACAAAGTGCCTCGTACTGGGCGGCTTAAACCACGCAGACTTATTTCCTCACAATTCTGGAGGCTGGAGGTCTGAGAGCAAGGCGTCAGCAGTGTTGGTTTCTCCTGCCTGAGGCCTCTCTCCTTGGCGTGTAGACAGCTGTTTCCTCCCTGTGTCTTCATGTGGTCGTCCCTCTGACATGCCTGTGACCAAATTTCCTCTTCTTCTAAGGACACCAGTCATATTGGATTAGAGCCTAGACATACAACTTCATTTTAACTTAATCACTTCTTTATAGACCCTATCTCACATACAGTCACATTGTGAGGTCCTAGGGGTCAGGACTTCAGACCTTCAACACGGTAATTTTGAGGAAGGGACATAGTCCAGCCCATAATAATGCTCATAAGGAATGATTAGTTAAAGCCTTAAGGCTAATATTTAGGGATTTAAACCAGGTCAGCTTATTTTAAAGCCTATAATCTTCATTATGCCATCTACTTCTGGTTTCATTGATTCTCATGCACTTCTGTTTTCTTTTGATCTCACTACACCCTAACAGCCATTCCCCATTTGTTCTCACTACAGAGAAGTTGCTCTCCCTTCATGCAGGGACCTTTTGGAGCATTGCCCTGCCTGCAGAGGCCATGGGCACTAGGCCCTCCCACACTCGTCCAGACCCCAACCAGGAATTGCACCGCGGTGTTGCTCGTGGAACAGTATCTGCATTGGGGGCAGCCCCATCCAGACCAAGAACAAGGAGGAGGAAAGGGTACAGGTTAACTGGAAGGGATTTGGTTTTGAGCACAGAGGAGCTGAAACTGAGCAATATTGTCCCTAGGCTCTAGGAGTCTCAGCCGTGGGACAGTGTTTCCAATAAATAAAATAGACGCAAAGTCAATCGAGGAATGAAATAAAATCAAATTTGGGCCAGTGCAGATTGAGGTCCACGTGATGAGGAGGTTCGAGGGAAGAGTTTGGGAAGGGAGAGGGGAGAGAGTCAGGTGAGAAGTTTGGGGAGCACCTGGGAGCTGGAAGGGAGAAAGGAATGTGCAAAGGAGGCACCTCCATAGGCCCCTTCATTCATTGCCTGATAGTTTGAGATAGAGATCCGGAAAGCGTATTGGGTAAAGTAGCATTTGACAGGGGACCACGTGAGGCTCGAGAAGAATCCATGCAAAAGACCCTGAGGTGGAGGCGGGCACAACAGGGAACTTGGAACAGGGAAAGCCGTGGAAGATCATTTTTGTACACGAAATGGATTTAAATTTAAATTTAAATGTAATTGAATCCATATGGAGTTAAATTTGTTTTGAATAAGCTGCTCACATTTCAAAGTTGCTGTTTTTACATAAACATACAGCTTTTTAATGTCTCATTAGTTCATGAGAGCCCTTTACAGCACCATTTCCGTAGGTCACTGACACTGGGGCTGAGCTGGTCTGGGCAGGGCACACACCTTGTCACCAGGCACAGTGCCACTGACCTCTGCAACAGTCACACGGTGTTGGAATGTTGTCCTTATTTTATGGATGAGGCAAGTGGAGTTCTGAGATGTTTCATGAATTTGCTTACAGGCACACAACTATCTGCACCAGAACCACAGATACAACTTTTGATGGCAATAGGGGTGATGTTTTAAAACACCAGTACTGAGTAAAAAGAGTCAGAAACAGATTGTGTATCTCACAGGATGCAGATTAAGAATATATGCACGCAAAGCGATACACGTTTTACAAACACACATACAAATGACAGAGCGCAAAAAGAACACATTGAAATTGTTCCAGAGGGACACAGAAGAAATTGGAGAATGAAGGGCTGTTTTTTGGTGTGAATGAGGCAAAATCAGGCCCTGATTCTAGTTCCGCTTTGTTCAAGCTGTCACTGATTCTGCTTTCTCTCTGAATGGTGAAAATTGTCCTGTATTTTAGCCCAGGCATGTACAGCCTAAAGGCCAGGGATGAATAGATGGACCGCAGCATCCCTCTCCTCTTTGCACTGCATCCCTCTCCTACCTGAGCGTGCTTGGGCCAGGATGGGTGGCCTGCGTGTTTGTGGAGGATGTAAGGACAGGGCGGCAGTGCTTTGCAACATGGTAACAGGGAGTGGGGAGAGAATGAAGGCTGAGAATCTACTCAGAGGCTTTTTGCACTGTGCTGAAAATCCAGGAATCAAATATACATATTCTGTTATTCTAAGAAGTTATTGCTGTAAAATGAGATGTCCTAACATAGATGATAAGGATGCTTGTAAGAACTGGATTTCAGAACAGAACTGGCCTCCCTCCACACTCCTCAGAGTTGAAAACAGGCAAACAAACAATCCTAAATTGTAAATTTTTTATAGATGTGTTTAAAGATTTTGCTTATACAACAAAAAAGATATAATGGATTTTTTTTTTTTTTATTGCTCTCACTGGCTTTTTTGTATTCCTTAAAATCAGAAGTGTCTCTCTTTTGTTTAATGAAATTTTACCAATGGTTAGTCCATAATTTAAAGTAAACATGTTGGTTATATTCTTTATGTATTTAAATGGACAAGGTAATTGAAGATTCTAAAACTTGCAATCATTACAAGCACAGTAAATACATTTCATAATGATTTCATATTGTGTTCATAAGCTTTTTATTGTTCATTTGGTATTCTGAATCTTTTATATGTAAATATAAACCATTCTGCTCAGACCTTAATGTTTCTTTAATACCAGATCTTCTTCAAAGCAAGCCTCAAATCCCACACACACCAAGGGCATGTTTTATCTACCTTTAAAAAGAGGCTTGATTTTTTTTTCCCAGATAAAATTGATTTTTAATAAATAGTTTTATAGCTTTTGTATGCTTCTGTTACATTTTCTTTTTAATTCAGTTACTTGGAAAGATTTTTGATCACTCTAGCTATGGTAAGACTTGATTGCAGAACTTGTTTTAGAAGTGTTAGTGCACAGATTTCTACGAATGTTTTTGGTTTCTTTGCACTTTGGTCCTTGTGCCGTTTAGTATTTTGAAGGCTTTCTAGCTGTTACTGGCACCAAGAGGTAACGAGAGTTCATTCAGTGAGCCATGCACATTATTGTAGATTTTTTTTAAAAGACCACTTAAAAAGCTATACTTTCAACACAGCACAGGAGTCCCCGTGCCCTTATCCCTCAGGGTCATCCTTCAGGAGTATATTTGGTGACAGGAAGAGACTTTCCTCACCGTGAGGCTCATTTTGCGTGAGATAACTCTGATACCTAGAAAGCACGTGTCTATGTGTGTATGCGTGCATACACATGTTTATTTGTTTAAGTAAAGTCTTCCTCTTTGTAATACCGTTAAACTTTACAAGGAAAAGCAGAGCTAGTACCTAAACATTGAAGAGCAGACACCACAGACCCATTGGATCACGAGTCAATGAATAAAGTACACACAATGGGAAACTGGAAACACCAGGAACTGAATGAATCTAAAGCCACAACAGAACTTGTGGCAAGTGGCTAAAGTAGGACTTAGAGGACAGACTTCAACAGAAAAGATGAAAACCAGGAAATAATGAGCCAAGAAAATAATGAGCCAGAAAATGAAGCTAGAAAACAGCAACAGGATAAACTCCCCAAAACTAGAAGGAGGGAAATAATAAAGATTAAGAGATATCAATGATATAGAAGATAAAAATTTGGTAGAGTGGATCAATAGAGCTGCATGTTGGACCTTGATCTGCCTTGTAAAATGGATGCTCTCCGGAGAGCTGGATCAAAAATGGAGCAAACAGAGGTAAATTGTAATGGATATAGGAAGGACTAACCACAGCTATTGCAGAGATTTAAAAAAATAGTAACTGAGTACTGTGAATAACATCATGCTAAAAATTGCCTACAAATGTACATAACAATAACTACAAAACGCGTTACCAAACTGATTCCAGAATAAATAGAAAACCTAAAAAATCTTACAGCTGTTAAAGACAATGTGCCAATAGTTAAATTTTCACACAGCAGTAATCTCCAAACTCTTCTAACAGCAAGATCTACCAAATTGTCAAGGCATTTATAGGTCCAATCAAGAATATAACTCAAAGCGAACAGCAAGGAGGACACACACCCTCCCTCACAAAAAAAAGTAACTGTAACTTTGATTCCAAAACCAGATGAGAAGCTGAGAAAGAAAACTATAGGACAAGCTCACAAACTTAAATGGTGAAATTCTAAGTGAAACATTAGCAAATAAAATTCAACGATGTTTTAAATTAAAAAGATAGTATATCATGACCAAAATGTGTTTATCCCAGATATGCCTGAGTGGTTTAGAAATATTAGAAGATTTTTATGTGTCATTCACCATGTTAATAGTAAAGGAGAAAGAAGTTATTACATTAGATGCAGAAAAAGCATTAGATAAATGCAACACCCATTTAGGACAAAACTCTTAGTAAAATAGGAACAGAAGCAAACTTTCTTAATCTGATTAAAAATATCTCCCAAAAAGCTACACTAAACCTGTTCTCAATGGTGAAATATTAGAAGTACTCCCGTTAAAATCAGGAAAATAAAAGGAGCGCCATAGTCCCCACTTGTATTCGACCCTGTGCTCTCCTAACCTTGTTGTGAGAGGACAAAGAAGTAAAAGTGTAAGAATCAGAATGGAAGCTGTAAAACTTCATTATTCTCAGATGATGTGACTGCAATAAAAAGAGAATCTTCAATGAAAGTATTATTATTAGTAAGGTAGTAAGATTTCTAGATACACAACATTTTTTAAGGTTGCATATAATGTTTTACATATATAATGAGCAGTTCATGTAATTTTTTAAAAAGAATACTCTTTATAATAGCAAGAAGAGATATAGGATTACTATGAATAATTGTATAAAAACTTGTATATATTTTTATGAAGAAAATTAAATAATTTTCTGAAGCCATTCCAGAATTCCTGACTGAATGGAGTGGTATGTTATCTATATGGAGGGGGAAACTCAATGTAAGACCCCAGTACAATTCTAATAAGTATCCTGACTAGATATTTTCATGGAATTTGATAAAGCTGATCCTAATACTTACATGGGCCCAGAATACCCAAGAGAATAGTGAAGAAAAATTTGGTGGGAATCACGCCCCAGCCAACATCAACGGGCATGTGAAGCAACATTGTTGGAGCCAGGATAGTCCCGGCGTGGCACAGAGGGGCGGAGATAAGAAGAGAGAGCCCAGAAACAGCCCACAAGTTTCTAGATTAGCATTCCTACTATTGACAGAATTTTCACAATCCAATATACAATAGAGACAAACAACCTAACAGAAAAATAAACAACAATTTTCTCACCAAAGAGGAAACAGGAGTGGCCTCTATAAAAGCAAAGTTACTCAACTTCATTAGTAATCAGAAATGCAAATCAAAATCACACCAAAACACTGTCAGTTGTAGAAAATAAAGTCTCTCCACACTGAATGCTGGCCAAGATGCGAATGCAGGAGCTCATGGGCTGCAGCCTTGGAGATTAATTTGGCACTGCATCCACCCAGGTCATAGACTTCATGCCTTTCCCTGACTTATGCCATGACTAGACACGAGTCACCAGGAGGCACCAGGAGTGTTCACTCAGCATAGGTTGTCTAACAATAAATGGGAAACAATAGGAGAAGGGATCAGCTGTGATCTGTTCATGGGGTGGAATCCAGTGAAGTAGTAAGGATGAATGGATGACAACCACTTGGATGAATGGGTGGAAGCTCAGGAGTAAATTTTCTAGAGAAAAAGCGAGTTATAGAAAAATACACAGAGAGCGATGCCATTATGTGTGAACAACTTATGTTTATGTTATGTTATGTTTAAAAATGTGCAAAACAATATTACAGATTACTTGGGAATTTGCCTAGAACACTGTAGGAGTGATAAACCACGTGCAGCCTGTGGCTGCCTGGGGTTGGGTGGGGGGGTGGCGGGGAGGGCAGGGACACATATGGAAGAATGAACTATGTGGGCAAGTTTGGTTTATAAGTAGCAGAGTGGACGCATTATTATTTATACTTTTTTGCATGGCTCTAACAATGAATGTTTTTTAATTAAAAAAAAAAAAGAAACCCCATTCCAAGGTCATGACAGGCATCAGTGAGTAGTCAAGTGTGAACTTCATTCACAAGGGCAAAGTCCTACTGAGAACGATGAGCATTTCTACCCCTTTCTCTCTTGCTGTCCCCCTCTCTTTAAGGCTAAGCACAGAGTTTTTTTCTAGTCCAGAGAGCCAAAGCAAATTCCTCCAGTGGCTCCTCACACAGTGCCCATGATGCGACAAAATTCCATATACACACACCTAACACCAGGTGCTATCCGTTTTCTTCCACAGGTCAGAGCGAGAGTAAGCACCAGTCAGTCATTATTGCTTACTGGTGCAGTCTGTCTTTTAACCCTCTGAGGTAATAACACCTCAGTTACCTTCCATAAATAAATCTAGCCTCTTTCTTGTCTCCTTATTGGTAAGCCACACCCTGGCATCCTATTTCGTGCTCACTAGGTGTTATTTTTTAGGGACTCGCACGTTGTATTTGCTTTCAAGCCTAAGCTACTGTCAGACTGACATTTCTTCTCTAGTTTGTCCCTAGGACACTCTATTTGCCACAGAATTGCTTTGAGATGGTGTCCACACTGCCAAATGAGGAGGGGGGGCGACTATCATAAAGCTCAGACCTTCAAATCCCAGTGCAAGTGAGAGCTTTGACCTGAGTTATCCAGAACGACTGTCGCCATCCATGTTCCATGGTGTGAAAGGATTGAGCCTGAGGACGTGTGGTAGCACCGGGCACTGCCTTCTTACCATTAGCCCTCTGTTCATCCCACACACACTATGAGGCCCGTCAGGCCAGGCGCTGTGCTAGGCCTGGAAGGACAGAAAGGAATAGACACTAACCTGCTGGGTTTCTCCTGACATCAGTCCTCCAGCTCTCCAGACACCAGCTGGTGCCCCACAACTCACTGCTGACACTAACTACCTGCAGTTGGCACAGAACCCCCAGGTTTAAGGGCTCAATCCCACAAGCCAGTCACAAAGAGAGGGTCCCAGGTTAGCCACACTTTTGTCCAACTTGGCTATAGAGTCGGGGCTTCCCACAACCCCTCCCCTTCAGGTTCAACCATTTGTTAGAACAGCTCACAGCGCTCAGGAAAGCACTTCCCTTACATTGACTGGTTTGTTATAAAGGATACAAATGAACAACCAAGTGGAAGAGATGCATGGGCCAAGATAGGGGTGGGGTGGGGGGCACAGAGCTTCCCTGTCCTCTTGAGGTGTGCCTCCCTCCCAGCACCCTGATGTGCTTAGTAACCCCAAAGCTCTCTGAACCTTGTCATTTAGGGGCTCGTATGGAGGGTCACTGAATTGGTATGATTGATTAACTCACTGGCCATTGGCGATTAACTCGATCTCCAGACCCTCTCCCCTCCTGGAGACTGGGGGGTGGGGCTCAAAGTTCCAACCCTCTAATCAAGACAGTTTTCCTGGCAGCCAGCCCCCACTCTAAAGATATCTAGGGGCCCCCAGCCACCAGTCATCTCATTGGCATATGAAAGACACAATTATCACTCCAGAGATTCCAAGGGTTTTGGGAGCTATGTGCCAGGAGCCAGGGATAAAGACTAAATATTTACTTTCTTTTTTTTTTTTTTAAAGATTTTTTATTTTTTCCTTTTTCTCCCCAAAGCCCCCCAGTACATAGTTGTGCATTCTTCGTTGTGGGTTCCTCTAGTTGTGGCATGTGGGACGCTGCCTCAGCGTGGTCTGACGAGCAGTGCCATGTCCGCGCCCAGGATTCGAACCGACGAAACACTGGGCCGCCTGCAGCGGAGCGCGCGAACTTAACCACTCGGCCACGGGGCCAGCCCCTAAATATTTACTTTCTATTAACCCCCCAAGGTGCTTGGAGCTCTGCAAATTAATGCCATGTTACAGTGAGGCCAGGGGTGGTAGGAGCATAAACAAGGGCATGCATGCAGATTAGGGTCCCAGGAAGGGGTCCTGAAGCAGGTGTGTCTGAGCTGAGCCAGGTGGAAGAGGGGACAGGACACAAGGGCTGCACAGCCCCATCTGCGGCGCTTCCTCATTAAGCCCCATCATTTGTTCTCCAAAACCAGGGTGAAAAAGAGAACAGACCTAACAGGAGCCTTTAAACTGGACCCTGTCTACCTGAAGCACAGCCACCAGGATTCAGGTAAACTGTTGTCTTGCTTTTTGCCGTCTGTTCCTGGTTTTGTCCTCATCAGAGCTGCATTCAAAGTGCCTAAGAGCCAGAGAGGAAGATTCAAGTCCACAAAGACTAGCCCAGTGGGTGCTAAGCATGGCGCCGAGGAGGAGCTGCTTCCCGTGGGGTGGGGTGGGGCAGTGATGAGGCCTTGGGCACCCTCGGTGGAGCCCCCACTCCAGAACTGCTCAGTGCAGGAGCATTGGGGGGCCTATAGGGCAGGGAAGGGCACGCACGGTTTTCAATACTGGTGTGGACACCTCCAGCAAAGAAACTTTAAAATAACGACTGCCCTAGTGTCTCTGAAAGAGAGTGTGCATCCGTTTATTCCAGTTCCACCAGGGGGAAGGAAGGAAATGAAGAAAGCTGGGCTGGAGGTGTCAGGGAGCGAAGAGAAAATTGATGACACCGGGCAGGATTGGGACACAAATGCCACCTCCTCCTCTGGGTTGGTAGACCTGCTCTCAGTGCCTGCACTGGTGATGCAACAGTGAATGAGGCCCTGTGCCTGGCTGCAAAGTCTGGTGGGGAAGCGACAGCAGCAGCCTGGCGTGGGCTGCTCTCAGAGGCCACAGCGGGCTCACAACATGGTGAGGGGGCCTCCAGGTTGGCTTCCCAATGATGAGGGCAGAGAGGGGTCATGGCCAGGTGTCTGAGTCATGGTGAGAATAGAGCATTCCCCGGTACAGAGACGCTGGAGAGATTTTTCCTGTGCCTCCTCAGGAAACGCCCTTCTGTAGCTCAGCACAATTCCTATAAAACACAAAATGGCTCCTTTCCTTTGGCTACTGTCCTCACCTGCAGGCCACGGCCAAACACCGAATCATGTTACTACAAGCGGGCCCCGAGGAGGGGCCAACAGAGTAGAAATCCAGATTCTCTGATGTTCTTATCAAAGATAAAAATCTGATATTTAGAATAATGATCCCAGTGATACAAAAGTTTAAAAAAAAATCATGGAATGAGAAATTTCAGAATGTGAACAGTACTTGCAACTTGATGGCATAATTATTTGTGAATTTTCTTAATTTTCTCTACATTTTTACATTTTTAAAAACACTGTAATTAGAAATATTATTTTTAAGTGTCGATGTTCTCAGGTGAAGTGCAGACACACATCCCTACAGACGGCACAGCAGTCCCTAACCGCAGGAGCATCACATGCGGCTCACTTGACCACCTGGCAGCAGTGAGCCATGTGTAATCGGCAGGTCTTTTCAGTCCTCTCCCCATTAGGGTTGCACCTGTCTCCATCACACAGAGACAGGATTCCTGGGTCCACCTGGAGCAGCACCCATCTGTCCACACCCATCAGAGCCTCTGGGCTGCGACCAGGGTTCACAGCCCGCCTGGCCTGGCCCCAGCCTGCTGTGCCAGCCTCACCTCCTCAGTATTTCTCCACAGTCTGCTTCTACACCTCTGTGCCCGCACACTTTTACATATGTTGTCTCATTGGACGCATGCCAACCAGTGGTATACATTGAACTAGGACCAAAAGAAATGGGAAATTTTTTTTTTTGAGAACAGATAATTCTGTCACAATGCTGGTAAGAGGGAAAAGTGGCTGCACCTGTCATATAGACTTTTCAGATAAATTCTTTAGATATAAAAGCTGTACATTTGGAAAATGGAAAAGAGTAAACAGTGAGTGGGAACGTTCCCATAACCCCACCACCCAAATTCAGACACTGCTGATGTGTGGTTGTGTTTCTCGCCAGTCTTCTCTCATGCATTGTTTGGTTTCATTGTTTTTATTACTGTATGCCATTTGCCAATTTAGAAGCTGCTCACCCCACATATTTTATGTAATTGTAAAGATTTACAAGGCATATAAAATATGTTAAGTAGTCCACAGTATGAGTCAAACCATCATTGTAGGAAATTGCTGGCAGAGAGGGCTTTGGCGTTCTTGATGTTAACAGGAAACACTTGCACAGCGAAGCTCCCAGCTGAAATATGTCTTCAGGCAGTCCTTAAAGAAGGAGCTTCACTGAGCTGGAGACACCATCTTTCACTAACCTTGTTGTTTGGCCGTAGAAGCCACTACTTGTGAAGCCTCTTACTTACAGCTTTAGTTGCACCATCCAATAGACTTTTCTACAGAGAAGGAAATGTTCTGTAAGTCAGCATTACCCTATACAGCAGCCACATGTGGCTATTGAACATCTGAAATGTGGCTATTCTGACTGAGGACTCAATTTTTAATTTTATTTAATTTTAATTAAATTTAAATAGCCATATGTGACTAGTAGCCATAGAGATGGTACAGTGATATAAACTAAAAAGAGGGACATTCGTTTATCTTCATTTGCAGTGTCACCTGGGTTTTCAACAAATTCTTATAGAGTGTTTATTACATGCAAGTATGCTTTTGGGCACTGTTATTTTATTTCTATTGGCATCTATGAATCCCTGTCAGATTACTTCTGGTGACTCTGCTGTTGATGTCTATTTGTTAACAACTTTGTTCCATATGGCGTAAAGAAGAGAGTTTTGGTTGGGAGTTGACATAGGCTGTGTGTCTTTGGGCTTGCGTCTCAGAGTCACTCAAAATAAGGAGGTTGAGTCTTGCAAAACAGCCCTGCATGTTCTCCCATCTCTACCATTTTATGATGCTAATTGAGAAAACACCTGGTCTTTCCGGATGGCAGTCAGGACATCATAAGAAGTTGTGACTTTAGATTTTCCATAGTGACTTTAGACCACAGTGAGGTCCTGCTGTGGCCACGCCGCAGCCACTCTTACCTCAGAATGCTTAGGAGCCACAGCGTGCCTTGTCTGGCCTAAGTTAGAGGATCGGATGTCCAAAACCCAGGACTGCAAACATCTTTGTAATTCCACCATAATCCTTGCCCAGCATCACCAGATAGAAACTCCCATCTATGAGATTCTTTGTCTAGGGTTCTTTCCCCCATATGATGCCAGGATTTACTGCTTTAGGCAAGAGAGGAGACTAAAATGCCAGCCATTTTCATAACCACTATGAAGCCATTGAATCCAGGATAATGAAATTGACTCACAGGGTATCTGGTCTGTGCCAGACACTGGACTAAGATCTGAGAACATGGAGATGAATACTCATCAAGAGTTTGATTCTTTTTTATATTCTAATCACTCTATCTCAAATTCACCTTCCCATGCATGCATGAATGAATGATGAAGGCTTTACATGATCTGAATGTCAATGTACCGCTGGAACTAGAAGAAATCTCAGATTTTCATGCTTATGTCACTGCAGAAAGTAAGGCAAATGGGAATCCATTCATAGTTTAGCATTTCCAATTTGTGTTCTGTGCATTCTGCTCTCCAGGAACCTCCTAGAATCTGTTACCTCGGAAAGTGCCACAAAGAACACCCAGCCCCAGCCCTGGAAGGTCTCATGTCTGGTTCAGGAGATGACGGATGGGATATAAGAAATTTACCTTTAAGTTGAGAAGCGTTAGCCACATAATGTACCAATGTGTCTAATGTTTCTTTTTTTCCTCTTTTCTAGGGCTTATCACTGACTACAGGGTAAGTGGGAAGTCTGTCACACTGAGCTCTAGGTCTGTGGTAATCCAAAATATGAATGCAGCTGGATGCTATTATGGGCTATAAGTCCTGCTGCCTCCTGTTCCTCTCATTATCAGGGTCCCACCAAAGGACACCTTCTAACTGGGTCCTAAAGAGCAAATCAGACCAGGCAGTAGACAGCTCTGCTGAACCCACCCATTGCAGCTCTCAGGTCAGAAGGAAAGGATCTTGCCTGTGCTCCTCGGAAGGGGACAGGGACTTCTGCACCCAGATTCCTCTGTCCGTTCTACACTATTGCTGCGTGCCTCGAGCCGGGATCCTGAGGGCAGGAGGAGAATGAAGAATCAGAGCCTCAAAGGGCAGCCTCTTAACTGGCTTCTCTGATGGCAAGACTCCTTTCCCAACCAGGAGCCATGGGCTGCTCTGGCAGCTTCTCAGAGGTGCACAAGGCCCCATACCTCCCTCCTGGACCCCTAGGCTGCTGAGGGAGACAGAAGTACAGACAGTCACACATGCCATGAGGATCATTCTGCAGTGCTTGAGCTGCCGTTCTGAGACGGATCTGAAACATCTCAGTCCTCTCTGGTGGCTATTTCTGGCCTGAGGGAAAATGTCCCAACTCCTTAGCTAATCTGATATTCCAGCTTCTCCTTAAACCATTTCTTATACTTTATGATAATGAAGTCCCAGGCATTAAGTGCTGGCAGCTTATGAGTTGTATGTTGTGTCTGGACAGCTTGCATTTGGCCCACCTGCTGTTTTTAAAGGACCTGTTTCCAAGCAGGTGTGAAGCATGATAGCAGCTGGCCCCCACTGACGTCTACCTGGTTTGTGAGGGCCTCTTGAATGCTTGTGCTGCATATTCTGCTGTCACCCTGGAAAGAGCCGGGGGGATGGCACAGAGTGTATTCTAGGCAAATATTTCATGGGTAATGAATGCAATTTGTGAAGGATCGAATGAAAAGGATAGGGAAATTATTTTGGAGCAGAGGGTCTTATAAATACTGATGCACGTAAGTTAGTCCTTAGAATACCATCTTGATGAAGTAGGAGAGGTCACATGGGGCAGACTCAGGGCATCCCCACTAGGAAAGAACACACAGATTGGTGGAGGCCTGAGTGTGGAGGCCTCCCTCTGGGGTTCTGGGCATGCAAAGGGCCTGGGGCATCAGTCTTTCCCTAGGCATTTTGTTCTTTCCATCCCCTCCTCACTTTTGAGAGAGAGAGAGACCACATTCACATAACTTTTATTACAGTATATTGTTATAATTGTCCTATTTTAGTTTTGGTTATTGTTGCTAATCTCTTACTGTGCATAATTTATAAATTAAACTATCATAGGTATGTCTGTATAGGAAAAAACAGAACAAATAGGGTTCAGTACTATCCATGGTTTCAGGCATCCACTAGGGATCTTGGAACATATCCCCCAAGGATAAGGTGGGAAACTGCTGTACTTTATCTTCCCAAACAGCCCCTTGTCCTTCCCCTCTGCATCCTTTCTTCCCTGCTTGAGTACATTCACAACCACTGGAGAGTGACACACCATGTAGAGTGCCAGTCAGCTGACAAATTCAGGAAAAACTAGGGAAAGCTTATTTGAGGTCGTACATGTTGGTGGTGTATTTTCTAGTGACAGCATCTTGCAGGTCATTCTGTGGTGGCCAGTGGAGCAGAAAGAGAGTCAATATTGCTCTAGAAAATGGTGCTAGAACCTCACAGGGAAGATGCAGCAGAGGGGTGTGGCCTTCAACTCCCTCCTTCCTCTTTCTGTAGATGGAGAAACCAGTGAAAGCCCCCACCCCGACCCCCACCACTGTATTGTAAACTCCATGGGGTCAGCGCCACACCTTCGCTGTCTGCTTATGATGGTGTCAGGAAGTGGGAGAATTCCCCCCACCGCTTTTCCTTAAGGTTCTTATGGCTGGCTAAATAATCAAAGAGGCAGGTTAGCAAGAGAAAATCAAACAAAATTTAATAGCATGTATACACGGGAGGAACCCAGACGAAACTGAGGGACTCAGCCATCTGGCTGAGTCCGCCTGTTTAAGTATCCTCAGCTACAGACAAGGAGGACATGATGATCTGGGACTTCAAAGGGGAGGAAGACAATCTACAAAAAGATGGAATGCAAATGTTTGTTAAACAGGTTTTGCTAGGCCCCAAAAATGGGTTGGTTGGTGTCCTTTTATCACACCTATTTTACATCATACTATAGCTATCACATGATATGAGCTCCTTCCTGGAACGGGCCTTCTATGTTGAAGTCCTTTAGGCAGTTTGAGGGGAGAAGGTCGGATGCTCTTCCTGAGACTTTTGAGGCTTCATTTTCTTCAGCTGGAAATAATCTGCATACCAGAGCCCCACATCTTGGGGCGGCCTGCCCTCAACCCCATCAATGGCACCTCAGGCCCAGCTCTGGTCTCGCCCTCTGTGTGCACCCAACAAACATCCATTGAGTGCACACGGTGGACACAGTGTCTCCCAAGTCAACAGCCTGTTCTGCCCCCATCTGTCTCAGAGCTTTGCAAAGAAACCCTCTTGCTGTGGGAACTGCTCACTCCATTGGTAGCTTTGCCGTCCAAGATGGGGCATGGCAGCTGGAGGGCTTGGCCTCCAGGGAATTAACTGCCTCGAAGAGAAACAGGCAGACTGATGAGTCAAAAAGGAAACCAGCTCCTAGGACATTCCTCACTGACGTGTCCTTTTATATTTTCTTTCAGCACTGGCAGTTACCACTGGGTCGAAGATTCCGCTCTTTGAAGATGTGGTTTGTTTTTAGGATGTATGGAATCAAGGGACTGCAAGCCTATATCCGCAAGGTGCCTTTGCTTTCATTATTTATCAGGATAATATTAGGGAGGTC
Organism: Equus quagga; assembly: GCF_021613505.1. Taxonomy (NCBI): domain Eukaryota; kingdom Metazoa; phylum Chordata; class Mammalia; order Perissodactyla; family Equidae; genus Equus; species Equus quagga. Next base: position 46,005,835 of record NC_060274.1, on the reverse strand, counting down.
TTAGAAATGACGTAAGATGTCTTGATAAGCAGATATAAGGGATAGACTGGGCTATTGAGATAGGGTATTTATAAGATGGTCAGTGCATGATTATGGACCTTTTAGACCCTTCCATGACACAGGCTATCAGCCCCAGGAGATGGTCAAAGCGAAAACACCACATAGTTGGCACTTGAGCCACATCTTGATGACAGTGAGGTCCAGTCAGCAATGACAACAGTGAAGACACAAGATATTTTTCTCCAAAAACTTCCAGGAAAGAGAATCTTAGAGCTGGGGTGGCATGGGTGTCATCTAGCCTGGTGGTTCTCATACGGGCCCCAGCTGGCAGCACCTGCATGATCTTCATCTCATGGCGTGGGTCCCAGCAACCTCTGTTTTAATAAGTAAACCAGGTAGTATGATGGCCACTGAAATGTGAGAACCATGGATCTGCTCCAAGCCCCATTACCTGCTTTTGTTCCCTAATAAGTGAGGCCAGAATATGTGCTGGGACTTGCCCAAGGCCCACTCATTTGGGCAGTGGTGGCAGGCCTGCTGAATTCCAGCTGGGTCCCTCCCATCCTATTGTCTTTCCTCAGCCGTGACCTTATCCTGAGGACAGAGGTCCTCAGTCTTCAGGGGAACTGGACACCCCTGTGGGTTCCAACTCTAGCCATAGTGACGAGTCAGCCCTTCATTTTATGTCCTGGCACCACAGCTTAGCCTCTGTGCAGCTGCGGGTGGAGTGGGATGGCTCCAGGCCCCCTCCTCTGTGACAGGGCAGATGGCAAGGTGTCCATTTGCAAGCGTTGGCCCAGTGCTTATCGAATGCCACCCACTGGCCTCTCTCTACTGGCAAGGCTATTGTGGGAAAACATGGGTGCTGTAGATCACCCGGAGAATCTATGTGGGGTAGTGAACTAGGAAAGGAGTGTGTGTGAGTTTATGGGTAGGAGAGCCCCCTGTCCCCATTCAAGACCATGGTCTCAAATATAATGAGGATTCAGTTTCTTTGGGGAAAGAAGGTGAAAAACAAGTGGTTTATCTCACCATAAAGATTCCAGCTTTAAGCTCAGAGACAACTGGATGTGATTAAGCTGCTTCATGCTAAAAACACTCCATGCCTCGCTTGAAGAGGGTTAGCAGTCTTGCCTTACAAGGGGAGCACAGGGATGTCAAGGCCCGTCCCTAGGTAGGTGCGTGGCTCTTCCCGGACCCAGCCAGCAGTGGGAGTTGGGGGGGCGGGAGGGGGAATCACCTTCCAGCATGAAGTCTTTGGTGCCCTCTAGTGGCAGCAGATTTATTATGTGACTGGGAACCGCTCATTTAAATGGTGTCTCAGTCCCAACAACATTTTGAGCGAGGGTGCTTCTGCTCAGGTACTCCCCGAGCACCTACAAGCGCGAGCACCATGCTGGGTGCCTGGGATTAGAATGAGCAACACGTGCACCTAGACCGTGGCGAGCCTGTTCTCAGAGCACATATTTGAATCAGCTTTTGAGCTCCATAAACATCTAGAAGTCAAATAATGTGGTGAATTCAGAGAGAGGAAGGTGGTTCTTGAATGTCACGGGGACTGACATGATTCACATCTCTCAGTGGCAAACTCTGTGGACCTGAAGCTTTGGTGTTAGGCAGCTGCATCAGCACCACAGCTTCGGTTTCCTCGCCTGCAGAATGGGTGTAATCGTGCTATCCCTGTGTGTGGGCGGCTAACTATCGTGAGGATGCGTGGTGCAGTGCAGGGCCCTCAGCTAGCACAAGGCAGCTTCTCAAGAGACATGAGCCACTGTCTCTTTTCTAGGACATTTAAATACATCTTAGTAATGTTTATTCTAAAGTTATAAAAGTTGTTTTGGTGGGATTAAAAACAGTCCCCTGAACAGAAGAAAATGATGGTTGGTGATTTTTCTGAAGACACTAGCCCTTTCCTCGTGGTAACGAGTTTCTGCTCAACCTGTGTGGGGACAGCTGGTGAGTGGGTGACATAAACACTTGAAGAAAATGTCTAGAAGCATCTAAATGAATTATGGATGTGCAGTCTAATAAGGTTTTCTAGCTGGTTAGGTTCTGAATTATGTGGTGATGAGAAATTCAGACCGCTTCCCCTTCCCTTTCAAGCACGTCCAGCTGTCTCACAAGTTTGAGTCTTTGGTGCAGCAGGATCCCCGCTTTGAAATCTGTGCAGAAGTCACTCTGGGGCTGGTCTGTTTTCGGCTAAAGGTATGTTTAAGTCGATTTCAGTCTTCTTCATTGTCTTCGAATGCGACAGAGGGGAAAATAGCATTCATTACTTCCATGACGATGTTTCTTAAAAGATCCCAAGATGTGCTGAACACACGCACCTTATTAATCTACCTTGTATAAATGAAGCTGGTTGAGATCCTAACACCCTGACCACTCTCGAGCTAGATTTTCATTTCCAGAATCTCCCCTTCCTCAAGGCCTCCCTTTCAAATCCAAGAAAGCTATCAGGAGAAGGAGTGATGAGTTCAGTTGCATTGTCAAGGAGCTGCCAATTAAAACTCGGCCCTCTGCTTACCATTTCTTTCCCCAACTAATTCTTGGAGCTGTGAGATGATGGTGAGAACCAGTCATGGAAAAACCTGGAGTTTTGACACAAGAGCTGGCAAGGGAGACGCGAGCTCTGTGCACAGCATGAAGTTGTGAGATCTGAGAGAAAGTGTGCAGAGGAAGAGAGAGGGTACACATGCTCAGGTGGACATGGGGAGACGCCTCAGGCACCAGTGTCCCAGATGTGTGGTCCCCTGGAATGACCAGAGGTGGCAGTTCAGTCAGCGTGGGTGTTGGCATCATGCTTTGATTTTTGCCATTAAGCAGAGGTTTTGTTTTTTTCTTTTTAATGCCAGCGTTCTTATAGGACTTTGGTTTTTAAACTTTTAACAGCTTCATTGAGATATCACTCACATACCATATATTTTGTCCATTTAAAGTATACACTTCAAGGATTTTTAGTATATCCACAGAGTTGTGCTGCCATCACCACAATCTAATTTTTGAACATCTTCATCCTTCCCAAAAGAAACTCCATATCCATTAGCAGTCACTCCCTCCTACCTATCCTTGAGGGCCACTGATCTGCTTTCTGTCTCTATGGATTTGCCTATTTTGGACATTCCTATGAATAGCATTATCATTATGTTGTCTGTTGTGAGTGGCTTCTTTCACTTTCTATAATGTTGTCAAGGTTAAGACTTTTATCTTCTTCTTATAATTCACGATGACACCAAACCCACCAGTGTATGGTCGCTGTCCATTTTCTCTTGTGCAACATACTGAGTCCTCCCATTCAGGAATCCCACGGTGCTTTTCAGCTAACACAGGTTTCCTTCTGTGAAACTTACCTTGTTACTTCCATTCCATGAATCCAGTTTCTTCTTGAAGAAGCCTATTATTCAGACATGATGGTTCATTTTTCTGCTTCCACGTCTACTGTCGTGTCATTATTTTATTCTCTCTGTCCCATTCCTCTCCAGTCTGGATTTTAAATCCTCTACATCACTGACTGCTTCAACATATACGTGGTCTTTATTTAACTCAAAGCAGATAAACTGTTGCTATTGCATAATTGATTTCCTTTCATCCTCATCTCAATCAGTCCTCCATTGATCCTATTCTGCATCTTAGTCTATTCTTCTTCTCCTCCTGCTTCTCCTCCTCCTCCTTCTTCTTCTATCTCAGACTGTTTTCTCTTTGTCTCTATTTAACAGAAAACATACCTTGTCCAATTCATTTGAAAATGGCAAGTACATTTTTCCTAATTAACTTGCTTTCATTTCCTGCGCTATATAGTTTTCAGGTGTTTGCTCTTATGCTAAGTCTTCCTGGTAAAATTTCATTCCCTTTGTGTCATAATTTCTTTCTTCTCTATCCTCATCCTTGAATAGGACAAACTTTGTCTAGACCTGGTGTATGACAACAGTTTCTGAATTGCCTTTGGTACATTCACTGTCCCTTTGGGCACCAATAGGAGCCCCACTCAGGCCCACAGCCAGCAACTGGGTGGATGTGCACAGCCTAAGGCCAGTTTCCAGCATCCAGCAGGTGTTCATCCGGGCAGAATTGGACTCTTCTATTCCCACTGGTCCTTCCTGCCTCGACTCCAAGACAGAGTGAGAACACAAACAATACAATCCTGTGAGGGTCGTACCACCAAGCATGCAAGGCCCCACTTCCAGCCCCCTTCTACATGCAATGATATGGCTTATAGGTGGTAGAGTGGCTGCCTGGAAACAGAAGACTGACTGAGAGGAGTTGGGGGAGGATGATGAGAAGAGTGGCGAGACTCACTGCCACGGGAAGCAGCACCCAAGGCAGGGAAGCGACGGCTTCTCTGTTTCTGTGTGATACAAGTTTCCATCTGGTCCACTTGGTGCAAGGGCTGGGCCTCTGGCCCAAGGCTGGTGGGATGCTCCTTGCCAGATGGAAAGTCCACCAATGGTCCCTTGCTCCTATAGTTCGTGGGCAATTTTCCCAGATTCTTGCAATAAGTTGGCTATTAGGCTTCATTTTCTATGTTGCTGAGACTTTCTTCTATATATTTCAGTGAGCCTCCTTCACTGGGACCACCAGAAACCCCATTTCTGCTGTGTAAGCTCATCAGTTTGTAGATCACATATCTAGGAATCTTCATTTTTCCTTAAAGAACCTGGTCTGTGGAAGGGTCATCCTTTGACAGCACATTAGAACACCAAGAAATTGTCTTGGAGGGAAAGGATGCAATCTTTTAGAGCCATGTAACTATGATTTAGTTGATTTTTTTATTTTTTACAATTGTAAATGAAAAGCAAATGGTAAACTCGTTTCTTTCACTGATAGGTTGCAATATTACCAAGCACTGGCCCTACTTTGTGATTAGTTGAATTTTTCAGTCCTCTGAGACCTGAGCATGGCTCCTCTCTCTCAATCTGTTCAGGGTTCCAACAAACTGACCGAAGCTCTTCTGGAAAGAATAAACAATGCCAAAAAGATCCACTTGGTTCCTTGTCACCTCAGAGACAAGTTCGTGCTGCGTTTTGCCATCTGCTCTCGCACGGTGGAATCTGCCCACGTGCAGCTGGCCTGGGAGCACATCAGAGGGCTGGCAACCGAACTGCTGAAAGCAGAGAAGGAATAAAAGGTGGGCCGGCTGCAGGTAAGCTGCCGTCCCAACTCTATCACTCAATGCTGCTGGGACCAATTTCCTCCTCTGTAAAAAGAAGAAGATAACACCTCGCCCTGTCTCGTCTAAGGGAGGATCGCTATACAGTAATGACTCTTTAGACACTTAGATTTTTACTCTGTATTCTTTTATATGAGGCTATCAGTCATATATCTCTATAATTTCCCCTCAGATTTCTTCAGTGTTCATTGAGGCAACTTACTGTCATAATTAGCTTATATGTTAAACTGGCAAACTGTAGATAAACGACAATTACTGAAAACATTAGGAAGGGAATTTGACATACCTGATGATTTACTGTCAGGAAGGACCCAATTCTTGATGGTTCAGAGGAAGGAGATGTTTAGACCGCTGGGCTTCTTGCGGTTCTGAGGGATTTACCCTGCATGAAAGACAGAAACCCTGAAGACAGCATGTGGTAACTTGGAAGGAAAAACGTTTTACACAAATGCAGCGTTGGTAACAGGGAGGGTATTTAAAGCTATGTCTGTTGGAACCACAACAACCTTATAAGCCTTTTCATTAGGTTATTTTAAGAATGTCATTCCAGTGGAGTTTGTCCATCTTCTTTGTTTCTGTCTTTTTTTTCTTTCACCCCATTTTGGGGGAGGGGGGTGGTAGACATACCTCTGTGATCATCCCCTTAACTTCTGCTTCTTTTTCTCTCTCTTCTTTCACATTTCTCCATTGCTTGGTTATCCTAACCTGTGGGGAATGTGGAACCTAAGCATATGATGTAATTTATCTTACTGATTGCATACAACTTTATCTTTGCTCTTAATTTTAATTGTGAATACCTGAACTATTACAGTGCTCAAAAAATCAAAAGTTAAAAATTGTGTTTCATTTATGTGAAAGGCCTATCCATGGCTCCTGACCCCTGAGGTCGGATATCCACTTTCTCAGTCAAGGCATGTCCCGAAATACCAGAGCCTTTTCCTGGCACAATAAGGACCTTTCTTAAAGGTGCACTGCTGGTAAGCTGAGGGGGACCACCCTGCCCAGACCAACTCCAAAGTTATAGCTTGAGCATCTCTGGAAGGTACTGGGGAGAGGTTCAGATTTTCAAATTATTCCATTGCTCTAAGATAAGGCTCTGTTGAGGGGGGGCAGAGAATAACCACTGTAAGATATATACAAAACAAAACCATATCAGGAGAACACTCCTGATTAACATTTCTGCAACCTTGTGTTTGCACATATCTCATCAGGATGTATCGTATCATGATCTTATTCCTATGTACCCACAGCAACACAGAAAGAGACTGTAGCTCTGAAAAATGATCAGAAACAAAGTTCACATTTATGTTAGAAGTCACAATTACTGTGGAGTCATTATACTCACTATCAATTCAAAAGCAAAAAATAAGATTTAATTACTTTAAGTACAGGATACAATCGTAAGTCACAATGCTCATATGTTATTTTGGCAAGATTAATTAGAACAATGAAAATCTTAATACCTTGGCCTTACTTGTGCTTATTTGAGGTAATCATATCAAATCCAGTCCCAGTTCTGAGAGAAAGAAGGAACTATCCTCACTTTACAGAGATAAGAAACAGGGCACAGATTCCAGCTGATAGTGATAAAATGTGTCGTAGAGAAGCCAGATCGGCAATAAAAACTCATTTTTTTTCCAATTCAAACTCTTTTATGTTGCAGAGTTGCCTCCATCTCACTGGAGAAATAGCATATTCCTTCTCTGTGCTCAAATGAGAAGTACACAAAATTCAGATTCTTTAATTTTTTGAATGCAGCCATATCTTCATGTTATTTTTCCCTGTAGAGATCAAAAGTTGAAAAAAGAATCTCTGAAAACTGGAATCAGAGGAAAATATAGTCATCCCGGCTCCATGGAACCAAGCCTACATGTGGCCTCATGTTTCTTATCCAAGTTATCCAGAAGCTTGTGATTACATCTGCTCAGTCTCTCATCAATGAAGAAATATTATTTGCTATATGAAAAGTTCATCTCAGTGGACATAGCTTTTATTCATTATTTGGCTGTGTTTTTGTGCTCTTGAAGTGGTCAGTGGTGGGAAAGGCTTATTGAAATATTTTCCAGGGCAATCTCTGGTTATGGAACTTGAGATTACACTTGTAGTCTTTCAATTGTTCCATCATGTGGCTCGATGCTTAATAAACAATTTGAAGTGCAATGGGAGTTGTGTCTGGTAAGCATCCTGTTCTACATTGTACTGCATTGAATATTGTCACATCGACTTACCCTTTCAAAATTGCCAAAGGTATGGCATACTTGGATATTTTTAAACAATATTTATTTATTCAACAATGTATATTGAGTGCCTAGTATATGCCTGGCCCTGTTCTAGATGCATTAACAACACACAAGTTTTACTTAGAGATGACTTCAACTTCTGAAGAAATAAATTCAGAACTAAGACACAACTAGAGACCAAATTCTACTCATGTAACGGGAAAAACTCTAACTTCTGGGGCCTTGGTTTCTTTATCTAATCAGTCCATCTGCCCTATGGTATCATAATTAATAAACAACTGAAGAGTAGGCTTGTATACATCAATGCCAATAAGTGCTGTATTTACCCAAATAACCTATTTTTATTTGAAAGCATTTTTGCTCTTAGAAACATGGGTATTTTAATCCCAAGATTAGTTCTTATCCTTTGGAGACTACAGAACTATCGAAAGCACTCTCGGAAAGGATTCTTGGGTTATTAATGGGTATTTTTGAATTTCAAATACCTCTGATATTTATGCAAATATAACTGAATGATCTTATCTGTTTTTCAGAAATCTGAAAATATATGAGATGCCATGTAGTCCGCATCTTATTTGGTTAGGTCGTCTGTTCTCTACACATCAGTGAACCAGACCTGACTTCCACGTCCATAGCATGGGACTTGGGATGGGCCACTGGGGTCACTGCATTAGGAGCCGTAAAGTGTTGAGCACTCAGATCACTGAGTTGAGGCTGAGGTGCCTCAAATTTATGAGATTGTGCTCTTGAGTAAAGATTGCTGTAAGGAAGGGCTCTAAGACAAGCCACCAAAGTCACCAATGCCAGCCCTTGGCCTTTTTGGAGCAGCTCTATCCAGCCCCGTCCATAAATGTACTTTGGGAAGATGGCTGAGATTTGAGTTTGAGGCAGGAGACTGGGCAGCAGGTGAAAATAGGGATGCTGCTGGGAGACATGCACAGACAGGAGTCAGGAAGTTGGCTGAGTGACTAAAGAATTCCCTCCTCTGAACTGGCTGGATCTTTTGGTGGAGATCTAAGACACCAGCTTAGATGTAGACCCAGCAGAGTTAAAAGGTGGTATGACTTCTGGCTCATTTCTAAGTAACTCATGGCAGTTCACCCCACCTCCTGACTTCTCTAGACATCCCCATAATATAGTGATCAGACCCCACACTACCTAACCTAGAAAGAGGAAGAACTACTTCCTCCCAGTTTATTTAACACACATACTCATAGCACTTGGTCTATGCTGGTGCTGTTACACATATTTTTTAGATATTAACTTATTTAATACTTTAAAATTCCCAATGATTATTCCCATTTTACGGATGAGAAAACCAAGACATCAATACGTTTAGTGACTAGTACCAAGGCCATATTGATTATTGGTGGCTGAGCTGGGACTGGAACCCAGTCTGAAATCTACACCATTGCCCACTTGACCATGCTGCCAAATATGCTGTCTGATCCCCAGAATGAGCCATATCTAAGGATAACTGGCAGTGAGAACATCCTTTCCCTTCTGGGAAAAAGCCTTCTTCACCTCCTAGGGTAGAGTCTTGGCCCCTGACCCTAACCAGACAACTCCCTAATAGCCCAATGTGGGGAAGTTTTTAAAGGTCTGGATTATTCAGCTTAATCTATGTGTATAGTATCTTTACGTAAATATATATTCAATTTAGTGTCATGATGTAGTGCACAGACTGCTGGCACAGAAATCAATCAGAATCCAGTCACACTCAGGAATCCCACCAAGAAGGAACTGACTGTTGTCCTGTCTACTTCAATATCTCCTCAATACCATCCTACCACCTTCCACACATTGACAAACACATCTCTTTGGTGAGGAAGATTGGCCCTGAGCTAACATCTGTTGCCAATCTTCCTTTTTTTCTCTCTCCACAGCCCAAGTACATAGTTGTAAATCCTAGTTATAGGTCATACAAGTTCTTCTATGTGGGGCACCACCACAGCATGGCCAGAAGAGCAGTGTGTAGGTCTGCACCCATGATCCGAACTGGCGAACCCCAGGCTGCCAAAGCAGAGTGTGCAAACTTAACCACTCGGCCATGGGGCTGGCCCCAACAAACACATCTCTTTGAAACTTATATAAAGTCTAACTGTCCTGGCACACAGGGATGCACATTATTTGGGACCATAGTCTCCCTCTGTTCAAAAACAAATGAGATCACTCAAGTGTACACTGGCATTTTTTTGAGACCATGTTTATAACATTCATGAATATGGAAATATGCAGCCATCTCCCAGAATCCCTCACACCAAGCACTGGCACTCTGCTGTAGGTGAAAATCACTTCCCTTGCAGGTTCAAAAATTCTACTCAGGAGAAGAAAGAACACCGTCTGTGGTGTCAGAGGGAAGGTTTAACATCTGCATAGCTCAAGCACTAAACTCTTCTATATTATGCTAAAGTATTAGGATAGTATTCTAAAATGTCCCATTTGTAAAAGATGAAAAAGTGTGGCGATGGTGTAAGAATTTGAATCCCCAAAAATAGCATTAATAGCAGCAATAAATATGATACAGCATCACAGCTTCTGTTGAATGTCTGTCATGTGCCAGCTACTACTTTGCTAATTCAGTATTGTAGGGAAGACAAATCCTCTACTCTCTGAGTCCTTCTGGCTGGGCTACGAATTAAATTGATATAAGACAGAACAACAAGAGAAAATCAAACACAGCTTTATAACATGTATATATGGGAGACATTCAGGAAAACTGAGCAACTCACCAAAGCGATGGAGCTTCTCACCTTAAATACCATCTTCATCTAAAGACAGGGGAGGATGCTGGGGGTGGCGGAGTCAGTCATGGGAGATTACCAGAAAAGTACAGTAAACAAGAGTAAGGTTATTATGCAGATTTAAGTCCTTGCCTTCTGCACTGATAAGGGTTTCTAGAGATAAGGTCATCCCCCTCTTCCTGGTATAGAGAGGGAGGCACCTTTACAAATGGAGATTTCCCTTACAAATGTAACTGTCTCTTACAAATGGTAAATTCTACTTTTCAGAGCTTCTCCCATCTCTGCAGTTTTTAAAAGTAACCAGCCCACAATAATCCTCATGCTAAAGGGACACATTTTGGGGTGGCCAATTCTGATCCCCTACAGTATTATATCTCGTATTGATTGTAATCCTTGTAACAGCACCCTGAGTTAGAGATATTCTCGTTTTATAGATGAGGATGAGGTTGAGATTCAGAGAGGGTACAGAAGGGGGTCATACTTTTGCCAGCTCTGCAGGAAGAGAAAATTGCTGGATTGGGGAATGCTTTTGTATCAGATGCACAAAAGTGAAGTAGCAATGCTAGTGTCACTTGGAAAAAAGCTAACCCTGGTAACTATAAATGTAATTCAGTATTTGAACAATACTCTTAGGAGGCTAAGACAGTGGTTCATATGAAGTCTCCAAAATGCTATCATTAAAATTTTGATGATGAAAATCACCAAAAATTGCTAATTACTCAAATAGTATTTATATGGTGATTTCTAAATATACAAGTAGAAAAATGGCTAGTAAACACACAACTGAGTTGACCTTGAGATACTGGTTTTCATTTTCATTTATTTTTATTCTATATATTTTGGGTAATTATAATAATTAGAAAATTAACAACTTATGAGCAATTACAATAAAAGTCTTTTATTACTGTCTAAGCCAAGAAATGAATTGGGAGCTGTTGTTTTCATTGTAACCCCGGTCTATTTTTTAACATGCATTGTCCAATCTCTTTTATTTGGTGTCCATTTAAAACTCTCTTAAAGGTCTTCAAAAATTTTTTGCCTCACATTTCTTTGGATTTTTTATTTAAACGTCATGTGCTGGTAGTTGCTACTGCACAGCTATTTTCCCCATCTCCTGCACGAGATATTCCCTTTCTCAGAAGGGGTAACTATAGGACCCAGAGGGAGGCTACTGGGGCTTTCTGGGAAATGGATTCTTCCTTTTTCCAAGAGAGAACACACAAAGGGAAAGGTCCTTCCCCAATTTGGCCCCTTCTTGCTTTAAATATGGTTGTGTGAGGCAACGTTCCTTGGATCGTGGGGGCCCTTTCCGAGAAAGAGGTGACAAGCCTGGGGAGGAAACTCCATGGGAAGTAGATGGCAGGAGAAATGGTCCTTTATGACATCCTTAGGTAGTGTCATCAGACCTGGAACTGCCAACCTCCAGACTTATGTGACATGACAGCAATTACCCCATAGAATAGCTTACCCACAGAATAGCTGTGAGTGGCTATTCTGTCACTTGGTCTGAAAATGCAATTCACTAATCTAAACATGGTTCTGTTCTCTGAAGCCTTGCTCCAGAACAAAGTCCCAGGTAACAATAGAGTGCTTTTCAGTCTTCCAGGAACGTGTCCCTAGAGAGTGCAGGGCGGGAAAAGGGAAGTGCTAGCTGAGGAGTAGATCTGAGCTGCCAGATTCATGCAAAGCAGGTATTCCAATTCCCTTCGGTCTCAAAAATGCACGCCGATCTTGCAGGGCACTCTATTCAAGCCTCTCCGCCAGTGAGTACCCTTTCCCCAGCACCCACCTACTAACGCGCTCTCTGGCGAACAGACTGGCGGACTCGCCGCCCAGGTATGGCCAGGAGAGGGGGTACGGCCGGGAACCGCGGGGACTGGGCTGGGCTGGGCTCTGACGCCGCAGGCTCCCCTTACCCCTGCAGGAGACGCGCTCACCCCTCCCCACGCCCGTCTTCAAGAGGACCCGCCCTCCCCCGCCGTGAGTCCAGAGAGGCGCGGTCCACGCGAATCCTCTGAACGTAGGTCAGCTCTAAGCGCGCCGCGTCCGTATTTCGGAGGACTTTTAAAATGAAGCACAGGCGCAGGAAAACGAAGATAGTTCAGGACGTCAGTAAGCCTGTCGTGGCCAGACAGCTAGCACGTCTCTGGTCGCAGAATACCTGTTCTCAGCCTTCCTTAAACTGCAGGAGCCGGAGCAGCGGCCGGCCCGGGAGACCCGCCCTCGAGACGCGCGCGCCTACTCGTCGCGTCTCACGCAGGCACGCACGCTCGTCGCGGGCCCGAGCACGTCAGCAGTACGCAAGCGCACAGCGATCCCCGCGCTTTTCGGAGGCTTCCCGTCGGCGGCGAGGCGGAGAGGTGAGGTGAGGCGAGACGAGGTGGGGCGGGGCCGCGCCCGGGCTGGAGTCGGGGCGGCTAGGAGCTGGGAGCCGTGAACCCGGAGCGCAGAGGGACCAGGCTGGTTCCCGGCGCCAACCCAAATCACCAGTGAGTTGAGGGTCTTCCTGGGCCGGCTAGGGAAAAGCCGGAGTCCTGGAGTGGTTTCTCGCGGCGGGCGTGCCCTCAGCGCCGGTCCGTCTTAGGTGACTTACTTTTAGAGGAGGGGGCCTTGGAGGCTCCGAGAAAGGCGGTTGACGGGGCAGCGCGGTCCCAGCGTGGGGACGCGGGCGGGGGAGGCTGTCCCGGCACTTTGGGCTGTAGGCGGTCGGTCTGGCCGGCTGCATCCTGTCGCAGGTCGTTCCCAGGGCCGGAGTCTTTGTCGTACACACTCAGCCTTCCCTCTTGTCGGTGGTAGTCATGGGTCTGCGCGGGCTAGTTCTTCCCCATCCGCCGCTGACAGCCCAGCCGGGGGACCCGAGGCAGGCGTCGACCTCTGTGATCAGAAAGGAGGCGGATACTGTCCTTCGTGGAGGGGTGATGGTGAGGAATAAGGAGTAACACCGTCGAGTATTTTCTTAGTGCTGAGAACTGTTTTGAGTGCCCTGCAGAATTAAGAGCTCCTGTCAACTAAGTAATGTTACTGTACGTAGAGAACTTGAGGAATTTACTCAGGGTCACGGCTGGCAGGCACTGGAGCCAGAATCCAAATCCTGTGCTGTCTCTGTGAATTAGAAACTTAAATAAAGGGCTGGCACAGTGTCTGGCACATGCTAGGAGTTCCGTCAGTATTTTAATAGCTTTTATTCCAGTGGATTGCCCTATTCTAGATACTGGGAGGATATAAATGTAATAGAAAAGAGTTGCTACTTGCAGAGGCCAACTATCTAGCTAAAAAGACAAATATCACAATGCACAATAAGCAGTAAACTTTCAAAGAAGATTGAAATGCCATTCATATATCAGTGCTAATTAGCCATAATTTTTAGATCTAGGAAAGGCCATAAAGGTTAGAGTGACTTGGAAATGGTAACGGGACAATGGCTGTGTTATTGACCAGTGCTGGCTAAACGGTTGTTTGGTTATCCATATCTGTATTTGTTGGATAAATGATTGAGTTCAAAGGAAGAAGTAAGACTTGGGAGGTGAATATTGAAGAAAATGGTGAAGGTGGAAAAGAGAAAGGAAGGTGTTCTGCAAACAGTGACTAGAACTCAGAGCTGTTGTAAGAGTACCCAGGACTGCAGATGACCAAGTGGGATGAAGCCATGGAGAGGAAGGATGCTCATACACAAAGAAAGTTTGTGATAAATGTTTTCTAAGTCACCTCTCTTACAGTTTCTCATTTCTAGTAGTGCATAAAAGAGATTAAAGTAGGTTAAAATAGTATAGTGGAAAGAGGGGTGAAGTGCTTGTCAGGAAATACAAGTTCTAGTTTTGACTGTAGTTTATTTATCTTTATAGCTTTAAGCAAACTACAATCTCCCTGCCTCTTAAGTTTCTTTACTTTTTTTCAGCAAAGATTTATGAACACCTCCCTAGAGTGTGATAGATTCTTTGTAGGGCATTTTGGGAAATACAAAGCTGTATTAAACATGGCTCTTGCACTACAGGAACCTACTGAATATTAAGCTATATTTACAGGTGATTTGGAAGGTGAATTTTCAAATATGTGAGTTCTTGGTTTTTGCTTTATTGCAATACTCCTTGGAAACTTACAAGTTTCCTTATAACTTTTTCTTGTGGATTGGCAGGGAAATTCTGCAACATGGTACATTCATCTGCAATTCTGTTTCAATAATATTACTTAATGTAAGGAGCCTTATAAAAATAACCTGAGAGAAGAAATCTAACAATACTTTACTAGCAGATTGTTTAGCTTCTTCTCGTATTTCACTTGTCATAACAGTTCACATTTTAATACTTCATGGGAAATTGGGAAATTGGGAAAGATTCTGGGGCATCCTGTTTTAAGTTCTCATTCATGAATAAGTCCTTAAAAACATTTAGTGTATCATAGTGGTTCATGTTTATGATCCATGCAGCAATGACCTTTGGTAGTAGCATCAAGGAGCATTTTATACATGGTGAAGCGCACTGCACTTGGAGTGAAACTGCTTGTGTGCGAATTCTGACACCCTTGCTGACTGGCTGTGTGATCTCTAGTAAGTTTCTTAACTCTCTCATCCTGAATCTCTACATTTGTGCAATAGGGATGATAATAGTAGTTTTCAGAGTATTTTCATACTCGTTTGACTTGATTCTCACAAGGATTTCTTTCACTTTACAGATAAAACAGAAGGCTCAGCAATAGTAAGAGGCTTGCTTAAAAGATCCTTCATTTATGTTTTCTTAGAGACCAGACTTACACTCCTGGGTTGGTTTGTTTCATTTTGTTTCTCTGTAGTTCCATTGTTCTTCTATATTGCCTTTCTTTTGCTGATTAATTTTAAATCCTTCCCATCTAAATCTTATGAATATTCTCCTTATTGGCAGGGAAAATTACTATATAACTAACATAGTTTAACTCATAACAAAACATTAAGTCAGCCTTTAATCTTTATATCTTGAATGCTTGGAATCTCTGATTAACTACATATTTCCCTTATAAATGATCTGTCTTTATAAATGAAAAGTCCAATATACCTTCCTTTAGATAAGAGATTTAAAAAGTATATTTAACTTATTATATCTTTGTTTTCTTCTTGATACTGATTCTTTTTCATTTTTGTCATTTGTTATAGGACCTCTAAAATGCAGGTCTCCAACTCTAGGTCTGTGCACCTGAGTGAATGGCAGAAGAATTACTTTGCACTTATGTCTGGTATGTGTACATCAGGACAGAAGGCGGATGCATACCGAGCACAGATACTACGCATTCAGTATGCATGGGCAAACTCCGAGATCTCCCAGGTCTGTGCTACCAAACTGTTCAAAAAATATGCAGAGAAATATTCTGCAATTATTGATTCTGACAATGTTGAATCTGGTTTGAATAACTATGCGGAAAACATTTTAACTTTGGTAAGATCTCAGCAAACTGATAGTGACAAGTGGCAGTCTGGATTATCAATAAGTAATGTTTTCAAAATGAGTAACGTACAGGAGATGATGCAAGCTGGCAAAAAATTCAAAGACTCTCTTTTGGCACCTGCTGATGCATCAGTAGTAATCCATAAAGAAGCCGCTGTCTTTGATCTTCCTAAATTTAGCATTTGTGGTGGTTCTGGGGAGAGTGATCCATTAACTAAGTCAGCTCTTGGTACAGCTAGGACCCAAGACATCCCAGAGAGCAGTCCTTCTTTGAAGTGCCCTCAGAATGCCCAGCCACCTATGGTGACTAATGCCACTAAGATGTGTCCTATATTCTCAACGCCTTTTGGTGAATCAGGCACTGCAAAATTCCATGCCACACCATTGTTTGGCAATGTCAAAAAGGAAAATAACAACTCTCCAAAAGCCAACATAGGGCTAAATATGTTCTCATCTAATCAGTCTTGTTTTCCTTCTGGCTGTGAAAATCTACAGGAACGGAAAGCTTTTTATGGTTCTGGCATCATTGATGCACTTTCCACCCCAATACTGAGTAAGGCTCCTACTAAAACAGAAGATACTGGCCAAAGGGAGGAAAGCAGCCTGCCTACTTTTAAAACTGCAAAAGAACAATTATGGGTAGATCAGCAAAAAAAGCACCACCAACCCCAGCGTGCATCAGGGTCTTCATATGGTGGTATAAAAAAGTCTCTTGGAGCTAGTCGATCCCGAGGAATCTTTGGAAAGTTTGTTCCTCCTGTACCTAAGCAAGATGGGGGAGATCTGAATGGGGGAATGCAGTATAAGCCTTATGGTGCAGGACCTACAGAACCAGCACATGTGGTTGATGCACGTCTGAAGAACTTGGAGCCAAAGATGATTGAACTCATTATGAATGAGATTATGGATCATGGACCTCCAGTAAATTGGGAGGATATTGCAGGAGTAGAATTTGCCAAAGCCACAATAAAGGAGATAGTTGTGTGGCCCATGATGAGGCCAGACATCTTTACTGGTTTACGAGGACCCCCTAAAGGAATTCTGCTCTTTGGTCCTCCTGGAACTGGTAAAACGCTAATTGGCAAGTGCATTGCTAGTCAGTCTGGGGCAACATTCTTTAGTATCTCTGCTTCCTCCTTGACTTCTAAATGGGTAGGTGAGGGGGAGAAAATGGTCCGTGCGTTGTTTGCTGTTGCAAGGTGTCAGCAACCAGCTGTGATATTTATTGATGAAATTGATTCTCTGTTATCTCAACGGGGAGATGGTGAGCATGAATCTTCCAGGAGGATAAAAACCGAATTTCTAGTTCAGTTAGATGGAGCAACCACGTCTTCTGAAGATCGTATTCTAGTGGTGGGAGCAACTAATCGGCCACAAGAAATTGATGAGGCTGCCCGGAGAAGGTTGGTAAAAAGGCTTTATATCCCCCTCCCAGAAGCTTCAGCCAGGAAACAGATAGTAGTTAATCTGATGTCCAAGGAGCAGTGTTGCCTCAGTGAAGAGGAAATTGAAATGGTTGTACAGCAGTCTGATGGGTTCTCTGGAGCAGACATGACACAGCTTTGCAGAGAAGCTTCTCTTGGTCCTATTCGCAGTTTACAAACTGCCGACATTGCCACAATTACACCAGATCAAGTTCGACCAATAGCTTATGTTGATTTTGAAAATGCTTTGAGAACTGTGCGACCTAGTGTGTCTCCAGAAGATTTAGAGCTTTATGAAAACTGGAACAAAACTTTTGGTTGTGGAAAGTAAATGGGACACTTAAAAGATGGCATCTTGGTAGTACAGTCTTTTCCATTTTTTAGCATAGAAAACTGGGAATTTATTAATTGTGGTTTTAGTGTATATTCTGAATTCTGGACCTTAGATAGAATAACAATAGCTTGTTTGACAGTTGACCTAGCCTATGTTATTATAAGCTTTATTTTTTTTTCCACTTATTGCCTGATGCGTAAGTGGATTCATACGAAACAAGAATGAACTTTTTGTTACGTTACTAAGAGGTCTTTCTTTTGAAGATGGATAATATGATGAATAGTCAGCTCAAATTGAAACTTTTTTAACTCTCATTTGTATATGAGGATGTATCTGATTTATATTCATCTTTTAGTGAAGAAAGAGTCTTCTGAAGACCACTTGATTCTCAGTGTTTGCTAGTATAATGGTTTGCATTTGAGACAGAATATTGCTTACTGTTGTTTAAATAGACTTAAGATCTCACCCAAAGCTAGAGTGAAAGTGCTAGTTTTCACTTTCTTCTGGTTTGTGACCTCTTAAGGGTTTTTTTGCTTACCAGGATTAACTTGAATAAAAATATGTTCAGAAATAGCAAGGTGTAATCCAATATCAGAGACGTATCCACAGAACTGAAAAGTGAAGAATATTGTATTTTTCCAGGGGCTATGTGATGTTTAAAATTAATGGTTTATTTGACTCTACTTCACAGCCTATAGTATTGCTCCCTTTCAAAAATAAATGTTTTAAAATTTTGGTAATGGACCATTTTGTTTTGTGAGTAATACATGTTCATTGTAGAAACAGTGGAAAATAGGGAAGAACAAAAAGAAGAAAATAAAAATCACTGTTATCCTTCCACTTTTGGGAACACAGCAGTTGAGTATCGATTCTTCCAGAAGCTTTTTACAGGAATGGGATTGTATTATGCATCCCTTTTGTGGCCTGCTTTTTTCTTTAAGGTGTATCATCATTATTTCCCATGTTAGCATAGTTCTTCAACATCTTCCCTTGTATGACTGCCTAGGGTTCCATGGGATGGATGGGCTGTAATTTAGTCATTCCTCTGTTAGGTGGCATTTAGGGCAAGACATTTGGTTTGTTGTCTTTTGTTTATTGTAAACAAATATGTTGAATGCCATAGTGATCTTTTAAAATATATATATATATATATCAGGCCGGCCCTGTGTCTGAGTGGTTAAGTTCGTGCGCTCTGCTTCGGCGGCCCAGGGTTTCACTGGTTCGGATCCTGGGCATCGACATGGTACCGCTCATCAGGCCGTGCTGAGGCAGCATCCCACATGCCACAACTAGAAGGACCCACAACTAAAAATACACAACTATGTACCGAGGGGCTTTGGGGAGAAAAAGGAAAAATAAATAAATAAATATATATACACACATTTCTTGAGTAAAATTCTTGGATTAAAGACCAGGCACATTTTTAAGGCTTTGGCATGTGTTGTAAATTGTCCTCTGGAGAAACAGTGCCTGTGTAGAATTCCCATCTCTGCTGAATCCAAGAGCCTGTTTACCAATGTGCCATGCCAACATTGGGCCTTAGGCAGTGTTTGTTAGCATTCTTTTTGCATTCATTCATTCAAAAATATTTATTAAATGCCAGATATTGTTCCAGGTGCTGAATGTAGAGCAATGAACAACACAGGCAAAAATCCTTGGTCTCCTGTAGGTTACATTCAAGTTCTAATGTTTTGAGAACAATGCAATAAGGGAAAAACGAAGTTTGAAACTTTTACTAGGTTTAATAATTTAGATAGTTCATATACTTTAATTTTTATTCTTGTCTACCTTCTATTTTTATGCTTTTAAAAACTTTATTTTTGCAAATTTTAATTTTTCCTTTTGAAGTATGTAATTGTTTCTCATTAGAATTTAGGTATTTAGTTTCTTTAGTTTTTAGTTGTATCTTTTAAAATCTTAAAGCATTTCACGATACTGATTACTGTCTTTGTCTCTTTTCATTTCTACATAAACAACACTATACCCTTGGATTCTTTGGTATTGATATCAAAAAATTCCCCAGACATCATCTCATCCCCTTGGATCTTACAATTAGTGTAGCTATTTAGATTTATCAGCAATTGTCCTGTAGGTGTTAGTGTTCTGTTTAGCTCTATAACTTAATGTTTATTGTCTGTTTTTTCTCAGCAGCAACTTCTGCCAGTCCTGACTTTTCACTCCATTGATCACCAACTATGAGGCCACTTCCCGCTGTAGATCTTAGTTTAGATTATGTCTAAGAGGAAAAAGTCTTGTTGGCATAGCTCATCTTTGATTAGGCAGAGCCCATTGCCCTGTTAGAATGTGAAATGGCCCCTCTTGAATTAGGGTCTGCTCTATTCAAGTGAGAATCTAAACCTGAAAGGAATAATCGAGTAGAATATTTTAAAGCTGGAAAGAAAATGTGAGCCAGGGAGTCACTTGACAGTTGTTTCTACGTTATACGATAGAGAGGCATTTTCTCAGCCCTTTATGATTTGGAATATGTTTCTGAGGCAGTTAGGTAGGACATATCCAGAAACTGAGACTTCAGATTTCTTTGTGTCTTCACATTGTGAATCCTCTCTTGATTGGATATGATAATCTTGGGCCAAATCCTTTCCTCCTGAGTGTTGTGTTGATGCTGCACTGTCCTTAGCCATTGTTTCAGAGAAGTGAACATTAACCTGGTTTTTAACGTCTTTGAAAGATAATTTCCTTTGTGGAAATATACACACACACATTTCACCAACACATGTAGCGTGTTTGTATATAAGTGGTTAAAAATTTTGGTAGGAATACAGTAATGTATCTGAATTTTTAATATCAGTCCTTTTTAAATGTTTGTATTACACATCTAATTATAATTTATGGTTCTTTTGATGCATGTTTGGGAAAACCTATTCCAGTCTTTGGTCTTCTCATCCATTCTTTTCAAATTCTAATTCATTTTCTCAATTCTAAAATATTTATCAAATCTGCTTCCACACTGACAAGTTGAAAAGGTGCAGTCATAGTGTAACGGTTATAGGCTTGGAACCGAATGGACCTGTTGGATTCTGACTCTGTCGTTTACTAGTTGTAACTGTAGGCCACTTAATTGTTCAGTCTCAATGCTAAGATGAGAATAGTCTAAACCTGTCTTGTTAGACAGGATTAAATACTAAAATACATGTTTAAAAGCCTCGTTCACGATTGCTCAATAATTGTACATCCTCTTCTGTCCATCTGCCTTGATTCTGCCTTCATTGCTTTGAAGGGCCATTTTCTTTTCAACTATTTCACGTGGTTTATTCTAGCTCATTCTGCTTAATATTTGTGATATTTGTATTTCATTATAGGTAAGACGCCATCTAAATTTATCTTTAGTTTGATAGAGTAAATCTAATTCAAAAGAAAGAAATATCTTTGTTTCTCTTCTAGACTATAGGATTTTTTCATAGGTCCCAGATTGGTAGTTTTCACTTACTCATCCTTAAGTGTTATTTATTGGTCTCCATAGTTATTCCCCAGTGTTCTCAAAAGACACTTTGCAGCCCACCTCCAGAGGTCTAATTAAAAGAGAGGATTCTATCTAAGAGGTCCGTGGCAAAAGGGCAGGTCAGAGAAGGATACATACTTTAACTTCCTTCTCAGATTCCTGGTGCTTGACCTGAAATCTGGAGTTGGTAGTGAGTGAGCCAATTCGCGCAGCTATTTAAAGTCTGCCCCAACGGCCTGGGGAATCGAGGGAGTCTAATGAGAATGGATGAGATATAGTCACCACTTTTAACTCTTGTCCTTAAATAAGACTTTAACCAATGCACAGTTTATAATGGAGACAGCTTTGAAATGGGCATTAGAAAAGTGCCAGTGAATGATCTTGGACATTTTGTACATAACCCCTAAGATCTCTGTTTTCCTAGCTATAAGATGAGGATGTTGTATTAGATAATCCTTAATGACATACCCAGGTTTGCTATTCTGTTATCAATTACCAAATATTAATTTACTAACTTGACAAATGCTTGCAAGGTACCAGATGTTGGGCACTATGGTAAGTACAAAAAAAATGTACTTATTTAAGGGTTACCTGTTTAAATGTTACAAATTTGGCTTGTTATAGAAACTAAAAGGGAAAACAAGAAGAGCGAGCTTTGGTAAGAAGTTAAGTCAACGTAATGTGCCACTGAATATATGAATCATTTTAAAAAGGGGGAAAAGTAAAAAATTAGGAAGTCCACTTAAGGTGGAGTACTAGGTAGCAGGCTGTAGTTAAGGACACATTTGGCCCGAGTGCTTTACAGTGGCTGAGCTTTCATAATGTATTTCTCCTCAGCAAGTTAGAGATGACTCAGGTTAAAAATAGGCTAGTCTCAGGTTCCTTGGTTATGGCCAGGGCAACATTCTGATACCAGAAGGACGTGTGCAGAGTCAAGATGTGTTCTGTAGGTGGTGTACAGAGCAGAACCTTGTCCCCTCCCTGTCTCACCTCCACCCTTTGTCCTGGAGCTCCAGGCAGTAGTTCTTGTCCCCACACATGACTAAAACACACAGTCCCAGAGAGAGACCCATCTTCTTGGTGGTGTCATCCTTTGGTGTCAGAGTTGCTCTTTATGTTTGTGTTCAAGATATGCCACTCAGCTTGCCCTTAAAATGCTTCTAGGGTAAACTTTACCAGCTTTTTTTTTTCTCCCAGAACAAAATATTAGCTTAATAAGAAAAGATATAGTATGGAATTTTCCATTTAAGGTAGTGGACTAAGCCACACATTACCTTTCCCACCCACATGTGCGAAATCATCATTGAAATGAAAAGATAAAAACTAAGACTAAACCCTTTGCAATCTTGGAAAATACCATTTTCAAATATGACATTTTAGGCGTTTCTGGAAGTTACAAGGCAAATTGTATTGGGTTGTTGGAATCTCTGAGCTGAGACCTGCAATCTTATAAAGGCAATGGGAAGGCCAAATGAGGTTGGACCTCAGTGCTTGGGTTCTACCCTAGCTCAGGCAGCAAAGCTGGCTGCGGTCAGTGGACTGGATGCTGCAAGGATTGCAGAGACTAGTCATGCAGCTCTCATGGCCCACTGTGTTCACGTGGAGCAGCTGGGAAGTAGAGTTCCCTAAATCAGGGAGTGGTTTACAGTGGCCTTGCGTTTTGTCTGCTCTGTGGCCTGAGAAGTGGGACAGTGTGCTAGGTAACTTCAGGTTGCCACATTAGGCAAAAGCATAAGTGTTTGAAGAAGCAGTGGAAGCTCTAACGTACTCACTCCATCTCTCTTTGTAACTTGTTACCTACTTCCTCAGTTTTTAAGGGGTCAGCCTCCCTTCCTACAGTCCCTAAAGGGAGGTCCTATCTCTGTTCCCTCTCGCTAACATACACATGCACTTGCACCACATGCACACACTGCAGTCACAGAGGAGGTCATACTACACCATGGTTGATGCATCGTTTCCATGCAAGGCCCTGCTGAGTGGTGTAAGAGACACACTTGCTAAAGAAACTTTCCCCACTCACCATGCTGATCAATTTTAAAGTATAAATTAGTTCATGTAAAGATCTTCCAATAGATTCCCATTGAAATGAAAATAAAATCCAATTCCTTCTTAGGGCCAAACATCATCTCCCTTTACTCCCTTATTTCTTACTTTGCTCTATCCCACTGGTCTTTGTTCTTTTCTAAGATGAAACTAACTTTTCCCCATACAGGAGTTGTGGTGAGCAGGATTCTAAAGATGTTCCTCCAGGATTCCTGTCCTCTGGTTATTCAATTAAACACTAGTCTAGGCACTGTTGGGAAGGGACTTTGCAGATGTAAGATAATTGTGGGCCTTAAGATAGGGAGGTTATAGTTAGGTCAGGGCTAATCTTCCTCAAAAAAAAAAAAAGGATATCCAGGATTATTTATGCAGGTCCACTCTAATTACATGAGTTCTTAAAAGCAGAGAATGTTCTCTGATTAGAGAAGAGGAAAGCAGAAGAAAGGTGTGGCAGAAGTAGAAGTCAGAGATCCAAGTGTGAGAAGGATTTGACAGGCCATTACAGCTCTGAGATGTGGGGGTCCATGTATGAGGACCACTGAGAAGCCTCTAATAGCTGGCAGTGGCCCCAGCCAACAGCCAGTGAAGAAACAGACACCCTAGTCCTATAACTGCATGGAACTGAATTCTGCCAACAACCTGAATAAGTCTGAAAGTGGACTTCCTGACAGAGATTCCGACTAAGAGCCCAGGCCAGCTGATACCTTGATTTCAGCCTCATGGGGCCTAGAGAGAGAAACCAGCCAAGCCTACCAGGCTTCTGACCTAGAAACTGTGAGATGATAAATTTGTATTGTTCTAAGCAGTAAGTTTGTGATTTGCTGCAGCAGCGATTGGGAAGTAATAACAGGGAGAAAGGCTTTTATACTATGTGTTCCCTGAGTTTGGAAGGCTCTTCCCTACCTCCTCTCATGGTTGTTGCCTCATGTACAATTTCTTCAGAAGGGCCTTGTCTGACCACTGTATATAAGGTAGCCTCACCAACTCCCAGCGTGTGTACACCTGTCACTATCATATGACTTCTTTGCCATTTTTTATTGGTGTATATCACTAACTGGAATATTTTATTGATGCTTATTGTCTTTTTGCTCCTAACCCCTCCCTGCCCCCATATCACACACACTAGAAAGTTCCTTATACAGAGGGACTTTCACATTCATTTCAGAACCACACAAGATTCATCAGACATCTTAGAAAATCCAACAGCTTGAGAGACACCTGGAGAAGGAGAGAAGTTCACATCACATGGAGCCATTAGTTCAGGAGAATGAGTAGAGCCTTGAAAACTGATTCCAGAAGACATAGTGGCCACAAAATAAAAATACGCAGATATTAATTTGTTGTGTAACAGTCACAAACTAAGTAGCTTAAAACAATTCACATTAATGATCTCATGGTTTCTGTGGGTCAGGCTTGGCTGAGTCCTCTGTGTTGGGGGCTCACAAAGCTTCCCTGAAGGTGTTAGCCAGAAGTGCAGTCTCATCTGAGGCTTGACTGAGGAAGGACCCACTTCCAAGCTGGTGGTTGTTGACAGCTTGCAGTTCCTTGCAGGTGACTGGACTGAGGACCTGGGTTTCTTGCTGTCTATTGCCCTCAATTCCTTGCCATGTTGGCCTTCCCAACATGGTTGCTTGCTTCGTCAAAGCCAGCAAAGGAGAGAGTCCACTAGCAAGACAGGCATTGTAGTCATCTGCAATGTGGCCACACGAGTGACCCTCCACACCTTTGCTGTATCCTATTGGGTAATGGACACCACTTAGAGTCTGTCCAGCATAGCTGTGAAATAAAGACTTGGGATACAGGAGAGAATTCTAATTGTCAAAATAAAAAATTTAGTGGAAGGACTGACTTGTAGAATGAAAGAGGCTGAAACCAGGCTAGTGATATGGAAGAATAAGTTGTGGAATTATTTCAGAATCTTAAGCTGAAAGATGAAGAGATGGAAATTAGGAGTTCAGTGGTATGAAAGATAGATTCCAGGAAATTCATATCCATCTAATGGGAATTCTATAGAAAAATAAGAGCAGAGAGGGGAGACAATAGTCTTAATAAGAGGTGATAATTCTTCTGAACTAAATATGTGAGAATTCATATTAAAAAAAGTCCATTGAGTGTCAAGCAAGAATTGAGGATGGGGAAGAAATACTGAGAAATATCTTGGTGTATTAGGTAGGATTCTGCAGAGAAACAGAATCAATAGGATATATATAGATATATGTGAGGAGATTTGTTATACGAATTCATTCATGGAGTTATGGAGGCCAAGAAGTCCCATGTCTGCTTTCTGCAAATTGGAGAACTAGGAAAGCCAGTGCTGTAATACAGTCTGAATCTCACTGCCTGAGAATCAGGAAACCAATGGTATAAGTCTCAGTCTGTCTGAAAGCTGGAGAGCCAGGAGCACTGACATCGAGGGAAGGAGAAGATGAATGTCTCAGCTTAAGCAGAAAGGCAATTCACTCTTCCTCCCCCTTGTTCTATTCAGGCCCTCAACAGATTGGGTGATGCCCACCCACACTGGTGAGGGTGGATCTTCTTAGTCTACTGAATCAAATGTTAATCTCTTCCGGAAACACCCTCACAGACTCACCTAGAAATAATGATGTTGGGGAGAGAGAGAGAAATATCAATTCAACAGGCAATTTATAAAAGACAAACAATCAGTGTCACCATAGTGTCAACATGGACTACTAGAAAATAATAGGACAGTATTCATAAAGTTCTGGGGCAAATAATGTTGAGATTAGAATTGTAGACCTAGGCTGTTAAATGTGTGGCTAAGATAAAGTCCTATTTAGACACAACAAACCCCCAAATTATCACTCATACATTCTACATAGGAAAAGGAACAAAACAGCAAAAACTCCTCAAGGGTGACTTAGACAAAATGAAAAATGCAGCAGGGGGGAGAAGTTAACACAAGGAAAGATAGAGCATATAACGAACAGCCGTGAGCAAAGGAACCAGTAAATCTTAGGACTAAATCTAAACCATTTGTGAAAATGTAATTGTAAAGTTTAATGAAACTGTTAAAAAGAATTTCTAGATAAAATTATAACGTTAAAAATAATGCAGGGGCCAGCCTGGTGGCATAGTGGTTAAGTTCGTGCGCTCCACTTCGGTGGCCTGGGGTTTGCAGGCTGGATCCCTGGTGCAGCCCTACACACTGCTCATCAAGCCATGCTGTGGCCGCATCCCACATAAAATCAGGGAGGATGGGCACAGATGTCAGCTCAGCAACAAGCTTCCTCAGCAAAAAGAGGAAGATTGGCAACAGATGTTAGCTCAGGGTTAATCTTCCTCACCAAAAAAAAAAAAAAAAAAAAAAAAATAATCCAAAACTAAAATTCCAGATGATTTCAACAAACAGAAGTGAGGAAAAACAAAGATAAAACACCTGCTTTTTATGGTGTTTTTTGTTTTGTTTGAGGGAGTTTGGTATATATTCTAGTTAAGTCTTAATGTGGATTGAAAGCATCTGGGTTTGGGGGCAAGGCCCAGGGGCACTGAGACTGAGTGGTGGACCCCCTAGCAGCCATGTGATGAGTGATTCGAGGTGCAGGCATGGTGGGGTGAGAGGGGAAGGGTGAGGCAAACTCCCACCACAGGACAGCAAAAGTCAGAGGGGACAGGAAGGCCACTGGATGAGGACATCTCCAAGAACTCTACTTAAACCACACAGTTTATCCACTAAGCTTTTAGGAGAGTGGAGAAAACAAACAGTAGGACCACATTTCTTTTTTAAAAGGGTAACATTGTCAGGAAACCAGACTGTTACTCTTCAAATAAAAGGATGAGAGTGGGAGGAGGGGAAGGGAGAGAGGGAGAAAGAGAGAGAGAAAAAGAAGAAATGAGAAAGAAAGTCAAGATTTTAGAATAATATATCTATAGAGCACAGGGATTTGTCTAGTGTAAACTCGTACAAACTACGAAGGCTGTATTTAGAAGATAGGAATAATACAGTGCAAAAACAAAACACATCCAGAGTCCAGCCACTGGGCCCATTTGTGGGCTATATGATGAATTTGGAAACTATGCTAATAATTAAACCAAGTAAGGGCAACTACAGTTTTGGCAGGAAAATCACCTCAGTAGCCATTTGTCACACTAAAGGGAAGAGACTGTCTCCTGTGTTTTCAGAGAATTGCTGCTGAATCCTTGGGATGGAATTAAACTAAGCAGGCCTGGAACAGTCACTGCTGTAGTCAAGGCAGAATTATCAGAGTTCTAAGAAAATGATGAGCAACACACCAACAAGAGTAAAGGAACTTAGGCGCTACCCTGAATGACAGCGGGAGCCCTACCAAGAATTGTTACCCTTCCTACTATCTCTGTGTCAGCGGCTCATGGAAAATTGTTTTTCTCTGTAGTCGCAATTTCACTAGACTTTCTTCTCTTGAGTGGATTCAGGACATCTAGAACAGGGCTGTTCAATAGCTATATAGTAAGAACCACATAGGTAATTTTAAATTTCCTAGTAGCAACAATAAAAAAATAAAGAACCAGGTGAAATGAATATCCCAATTATTATCATTCCAATATGTAATCAATACAGAAATCATTTGTGAGATATTTTACATTTTTTTCGTACTGAGTCTTTGCAATGCTGTGTGTATATTACACTCACAGCACATCTCAGTCTAAGTGACCACATTTCAAGTGCTCCACATTCACATTTGACTAGTGGCCACATTGGACAGGACAGGTCCAGAGCCTTGAATCGTCAGCTCCCAGGTTCGTAATTAAGCAGTTTTCCTTAAAGTGTTGTATATGCACAGGCAGGCTTTTGAACTGGGCAATAATTTAATTTCTATACCTTTAGAGTTAAAATTGAGAATCTGGCTTCTGGAATTAGTGAGCTTCGTAGAAACAGACTGGCTCTGTTCTAATAGCCTCTCATCATGTTGCTCCAATGTCTCCACAAATCTGGACACTGATCTTTAAAAGTTCTCAGTCTTCATTGTTAGGCATTTTGCTGCCACCCAGGCTCATTCTGTCATCTAAAATCATGTGACATGAATTATACTACAGGAATTATTGTCAGAGGAAAAGTTGTGATATTTATCTAAAGTAATTTAGAAGTACTTACTATACATTGAGAGAGCAAAAAAGAAAAAGCTATATAAAAATAGAAATGCTTGAAATAATGCCATTATTGACATAAAATTTCTTTTTAAAATGTCCATAAAATTGTTGATATTGAAATTTGGAGCTCACAAAGTACTGTGTATTTAACACTGCATTCTAACTTACTATGTCATGTCCGTATGTTCTGCTTAGTGCTTGGGGTCAATGACCGTGGACATTGATGAATGACCATCAGCTGCTTCACATGAAATAACTTCTTTAGAATAAATAAATTTTTACTCAATCAGCATTGATTAAACGTCTAACTAAATATATAATGTGTATACTTAAATATATATATGTATGTCCCATTTAAACTACTATCAAAACAAAACTAATATATATGTGTGTGTATGTGTGTATGTATGTATGTGCTTAAATATGTCTGTCTAAAATGTAAGTGCAAATGTTCGTAAAATAGAAATTGTACATAGATCAGAAAACTTCCAAATCACGTAAGAAAAAAAACAAGAAAACCTGATCAATCCAATGAAGGAGAAAAAAGGATTTTTTTTTTAAAAAAGGATGAAGACAAAAAAAATAAAAGCTTAATAGAAAATTGTAAATAAGATGTCAGTAAAAAGATTAAACATCTCAGGGTCACAATAAATGCAAAGAACTCCTTGATTAATAAACAAAGCCTCATAGATTAGGTAAAAAGGCAAAGTTCAATTATGTTATCTTTATAAAATGAGACAGAAATGTTGACAGTAGAGGGATGGAGAGAGAGAGAGAAAAGAAAAGTGATTCCTAACAGAAGAGGAATCAAGTGAAAAGCAATAAATTGAATCAGGAAAAATACCTTATGCTGATAAAAGTTTACTATCTTTTATGCCAGTTGTGAGCCTTTACACACCAAGCCAGAAGCAAGAAAATGAAAAATTAAAAACTAAAAATTATTAAAACACTAGCAAAAAATGTGAAAATACTGCTGGTGTCAAGGGTTGATAATGACTGGGGAAGCATGACATTGCCATACACAGTTGGGGGGATGGGTAACTCCAGCCTTCTGGAAGCCAACTTGATCATATCCACCAAAAAACAATTCCTCTTCTGGGCATCTGTGACTACATAAATAAGTCCACTGAAACATTTTAGTACATGAAAAAGTAGACAGCCATCAGTGGAGAATTGTTAAAACTGTACCATGGGGTTTTATGCAGTGGTTTTTGAAAATCAAATGGATACTGTGTACACACTGATAGGGAGAGAGCTCCAGGCTCTGTTATTCAGTAAAAAAAGCAAGCTGCACACTAATTTGTATATGTCTCTGTGTAAGTAAAGGAATGCAAAAAGCTCCAGAAGGATGTACACTAACAATTAAGAGTGCTTACCTCTCCAGGAGTAGGAGTTGGGGGAAGTGGGGAATTTCCATATCTGGCTTTAGACACACAATATAGTTGTTTTGATTGTTTACAACAATAATGTACTCTTTTTGTAATTTTTAACAACTCAAAGAAATAGTATTTTTGAAGTATTGAACATAGCTTTGTTGAATAATTAGAGTTTTCTTTTATTATAGGAGCCATTAGGTTTGTTAGTAAGTAATGGAGAAGCAAGGGGTGAGAATTGAAAGCCCCTATTATAAATTCCTCTTAGAAAACATTATGCATTGCATATGGAAAACAGGGCTGAAAAGATGATGACCAAACAGTAAATAAATCATCAAAAGAACAGATTGAAAGTCCCCATGTTTTGCTCATATGTAAGATTGTATTTAGAAGTAAACCTCTCAGAATCAGAATCCATAGCAAATAGTCATCCATCCAACTCCAAATTGAGCAAAGCTATCAAAATTGCTTTAAAAAGTATCTGTGAAGCAAACAGAGATTTAATCTGCATTTTAAGAAACTGAATGTTCAGAAACCCATTTTACAAAGGAATCTGTGGGCAAGCAACATATATGCATAACATTACATCTGTGACTACAGAAGTGGATAAATTCTATTTTGTTTGAGTTTGGGGTGCAGATAATGTTGAGCTCTGACATCTGGAAGAAACAGCATGGCCATACATATGCTTCAGACACGGTGGAAACCCTAATGTATGATAAGCTTCTGGAGACATAATTTCACAAAATATAGAAAATTGCTGTAAAACTAAGGCCTGATTGCAATTTAAGGGAAATGGTGCAGATAAATCTATTTTAATGGATAAGCTTAGTAGATGCAAAATAAATGTCAGTACTTCATTATTTATTCCTTTCAACCAGTCCAAATTAGAGTGGAGAATGCACACGATATCCAGTCTACAATTGTACACAAAGAAATGAAAAAAAAATTATTTTTCCTAAGCCATTTTAGTACTTTGGACAAACTTAATCCTCCTGTATAATTAATTTCAAAGTCTTTTTGACTTTCTCTTTCAATTCCACTACACAATCTGTGTGCACCTTTTGTGTGTCAGACATTACCTAGGCCATCAAGTTGTTCACCACTAACTGAATGGAGTTCACAAATTCTCTTTTGATCAAGTGAGTTTTTCTGGACTCTGAGGGTCAATATTTTTATTCAGCAAAATATAGATTAGTGAGATTGGACACAGAGATCTGCCAAGCATTGCTGCCAGATGAAAGGGCAATTGGCGATGAGCTCCACTGAAGTATCCTCAAAAGGCTGTGATACCTTCCAACTTGTAACTCTTGGTTTACTGAGCCATGTTATTAAGTAGTGAGCAAGGCTAGTCTTTCTTGCAGCCTATGCAACAGATAGATTAAGAAGGGGAACTAAAAGTGAAAGTAGACTTTCTACCCAAGTCGAGGAATCAAGTCATAGGTATCTATTGTAAGAAATGGGGAATTCAAAATTGTATTTCCTTTATTGGATTAAAATGCTAATTTATGTAAAACATAGTACACACTTTATAATGTTCTAGAGAAAATATGACACACAAAAAAAAGGAAGCAAATTCCCTGATAACTTGATAAATGATGTTATCAGCTTAAGATAAATGAGCTCCTCTAAGATTAATTATAACTTGACACAGGAAAAAATGTATTAAACAGACAAAGCTGAATTTTGCATGAGACAAAAAAACCAACACATTTTCTAAGGTAACCATAAAAATAGTACAGGCCCAGGGTCAAAAAGTAAAACAACTGAAACTGATTCTTTTGATTATAAACCTCTGGAATATAAAATTCTAGGTACTCAAATTTAAGAATCCTTGTGTTCCTTGTCTCTTCTTAATGTTCTATGTATTTTATTTCTCATTAGGATAATGGTCCCTACTTTAAATATCACAATAAGGAGTAAATGGGAAATATATATTTGGAAATGTCAGGGACATGCTCAATATGTGTGACATTTTTTCTTTTCTTCCTTCTACTTTCCCTTCCTTTTCCCTGTTATCTTCTCTGCATTTTTCTTCAAGTATTATATGAATCTTCCTGAGTAGTATTTGTAGAAATAAGGTGCTTTTAAGGTCTTTTTTAAAAAAACAACTAAAACTGAGAAAATTCACCTTTGCAAACCAGATTTAAGGTTTTATTTATGGATCCTTGTTTTAAATTCCCAGCTGGAATTCCTATCACAGATTCTCCCACTTCCAACTATTAGAGCAATCTTAATTTTTAAAAAATGTTTTAATGCATATAAAAATTTAATTATTACAATATATGCTTATTGAAGAAAATTTGAAAAATATAGAATGTGGGGCCAGCCTGGTGGTATAGTGGTTAAGTTCAGGTGCTCTGCTTTGGCAGTCCTTGGTTCATGAGTTCGGATCCTGGGCATGGGCCTACACACTGCTGATCCAGCCATGCTGTGGCAGCATCCCACATACAAAATAGAGGGAGATTGACACAGATGTTAGCTCAGGGACAATCTTCATCACCAAAAAATTAAAAACAAAAGGAAAAGTACAGAATATAACCAGGAACAAAACAAACACAAGTCCACAGCCCAGAATGTTTTGGTATACTTCTCCTCCAAGTCATTCTCTCTGTGACACACAGTATAATATATTTTTATATAGCTAGAATTATAACTGCAGATACTGTTATCATTAAAACTTACCAATATACTACAAGCAGAACTCCACATTCCTCCAAATTCTTCAGGGCTTCATAGTGTTCCACTGACTGGTTGTAGCAGGCTTTACTCAACTAGTCCCCTGATGTTGGCCTGTTGTAAAAAACAAGATTGTTATGTGCTGAGAAAATTCTTATAAGAACAGCAGAGAACTATATGGGCTTAACAGAAATAGGAGGCTAACAACTTTAACAAGAGACCCTGAAATTCATGGACTCCAGTGCTTGACTTAGTGGAGAATGTGAAGTGTTTCCTGTGGATCAGCAGCACTGGCACTGCCTGGGCCCCAGTCCGGACCCACTGCATCGAACACCCACATTTAACAAGTTTCACTTCACAGAACCTGGGCTAAATGGACAGTAATAGCAGGTCAAACAAATGCATTCTCCTAGAGAATTAAGTAATCCCTGGTGGATCTGTGAGCCTATGCCCCAGGAGGACTTTAAAAGGGCACAGCCATCCTTTGCCTCTTCCCATGTTTTGAATAATTTTCCTTAACAATTGTTATCCCCATGTTTCAGATGAGTAAGCAGACTTGGAGAGGTTCTGTAACCTGACTACCATAGTCATAGCAATGATTCAACCAATGAATTCAAGCCCATTTAAACCTGAGTCTGAATTTAGAACCCAAATCCTTGCTAAATGTCTTCCTTCAATTCTTCAGTTTTGAGAGTTCTCATCTTAGTTGTTCATTATTTATTTTTGTCTGTACTATTAACAGAGTGAAGCAGAATGATTAAGGAAACTAGTATCCCTCTTTTACCTTTAAAATTACTATTAAATACAAGGAATGAGACTCTATTTCTAGGAAATCTTGGGTATATGGTTAAACATTTGTGATTTTGACAATTTGTGAGGGGTCCCAAATTCCAGGACAGGTGGTGATGTTAATTGTGCTGAGGCATAAATTTTAATTGGCATGTGGTGTATGGTGGCCAGTTTTCTAGCCCCAAGGTGAGCCTAGCATAAAGGATGTCATTGGCTTCATTAATCTCTCCTCCTCATTTGTGGAGGGCACTTGTGACACAAGGACACCATTTGTGGTGGCGTTTATGAAGCTGAGACTCGTGACTTTCCCACAGTGGTATTGCTTATGAATGTCAAGGGTCTACTCTACTCTAGGACATGGCTGCCCACTAATCATCAGAGGTCATCGGTTTGCTTTGATGTTCACACATTCTCAAAGAGACAGTTGATAGAATTCAAAGAATAGACCAGAAATCTTGGAGCATCAGGGGGCCTACCAATTCCCAGGATTCTGGGAATACTTGGATATCTCCAATGACAGAGAATTCAGTACCTCCCAGGCAATCCTATATATCTTTTAGCAATCCCTCTTTGTTGGAAAGTTTTTCTCCCATCCTATGATTTTTATTCACTGTTGCAGTTCTGTTCTCTAGGTTCATGTAGAATCAGCCTCATTCCTTCTTCACAGTCATTGATTAAATAAACATTTATTGACAATTGCTTGTGTCAGTGAGAATACAATGATGAATGGGACATGGAACCTATCATAAAGGAACTTGCAGTCCGGTGAAGCCGACAACCATGTACTAAAGTGACCGAGTCATGGGGATGGTATCTCCCAGGGCATTGTCTTCTTTAACTAGCATCACCAGTCTCTCCAATCCCTTGTCTTGTAGCAGGATTACCCACCCTTGCCACGAGCAGGCTATTATTCATTGGACACATGAGTGCCTCCTATGACATGACAAACTGGACACCATCCTCCAGATGCCCTGGTCCATCTCTGAATTCAGACAGCCAGAGCTGAGTCTCTGGGCCAGGGTTGACCTCTGTCTGAGTCACTTTTAGGGATCGGGCTTTTGGCTTAACTTGAGTGGTCTAACAAGGAAAAGCCCTGAGAAACCCAAGAGGCAGTAACTGGAAGGGTATTTCTGAGGATGTCATCCTCTGTGTCGGTAGTCCTCAGCCCCGGCTGCACCTGGGCAGCTTTGAAAATACAGATTTCTCAGGCCCTACTCCCAGACACATAATTTAATTGGTTTGGCATGGGTTCCTGAGCATTAGTATTTTAAAAATCTTACCAAATGATTCTATTATGCAGGCAGGGTTGCAAACTAAAGCATTTCAAATACAAAAGGTTGCAAATTAAAGAGTTCCCATTCCTCTTATTTGAAGTTCTGGTGGAGTGCTCTGAATGTTGTGTCTCCTAAATGATGAAACTCATGGAACTGGTCAGATTTGGCAGGGAGCTTAGAACCCTCAGCCTACACACCCTTCCTTTTAACTGTCTGTTCTAATTTGTATTAGCTCTAGTGTTGGTTTTTAAAAATAGTTGTATTTTCTTATATATGTGGAAGGATGATTTTTGAGGAGTTCAGTTATTTCTCTATTTTTTTCTTTCCCTTCCCCTAACAGGGGCATATTGGAGATAGACTTCTCAAGTTCACTGAAGAAAATAGGATATGAGGAAAGAGACGGTGCCTGAGGAAAATATGGAGAGGAGAAGAGGGATTTTCTTCAGACAAAAGCAATTTTTCCCTGGGCTGGAGGAAAGAGAGAGAGAGAGAGAGAGAGATCTGAGAAATCCACTATTGTAGATTTTGACAATGCCCTAAGAAAAGGACAAGGCTTCGGAGGGAGAGAGCCACGACACACCAGGAAGGATGGACCCAATGTGACCAATGATTCCTCAGCTCAACATGACCAGAGCAAGAGAGCCAGCAAGGCCTAAGGATTCAAGAAAAGGCAGCCAGGGCAGGCAGACGGCAGGTGCTCGGGGCACTGTGGGAGGCCGCAGAAGCTTGATGTTGTGAGTGGGGGCTTTCCCAGGATTACTGAGGTTGACTTTTTTGCTAGCTCAATAAGACAGGGCTTGAACATGAAATTAAGGCGATTCATTAAAAAAACAGGAAAGAAAGAAATGTGATTTCTTACACATTTGATATTGGGGATTAAGAGTTTTCCCTGTTACACACTTAAAATCATCTCAAAGGATTTCTGAAATGAAGCAAGCCATAACTTAACAATTAAGTAAATAAGATGAAAAATGAAAGCCTACACCAGGTGTGCTCTGTGAGTTCAGATCAACTGCCTCACCCAGGCCACAGAGATGTGTGTCCTAGCTTCTGAGTGCTCTCCTGGGGCAGATGGTGTCACGTAAATCAGCTCTGAAGGCCCTGAGGATCCAGCAACACTCCCAGAAAAGCTCTCAGAAAGAAGGTGCAGTTTCAAAATAATTTCATCCCAGTCAACCCCTTAATGTTTTTTCAGACAGCCTCAGTGAGGTGTAATTGAAATACAATAAACTGTACCTATTTAAAGTGTACAGCTTGATAACTTTTAATAAATGTGTACACAGGTGAAATCATGACCAGGATCAAGATAAGGTATCATCTCCAACCCCAAAATCCCTCCCCTGCCCTTTGGTAATCCCTTTCTCCCACCCACGGCTCCCCTAACCCCAAGCAACCACTGAACTGCTTTCTTTATATCTAAGACATCTTTGCCTAATACAAGAGCACAAAAATTTTCTCTTAGAAATTTTATAGTTTTAACTTTTACTTTTAGATCTATGATCCACTTTGAGTTAATTTTGTATAAAGCGTGAATTACAGATGAAAGTTAATTTTTGTTTGTACATGCATATCTAACTGTTCCAAAACAGTAATTTGAAGCCCCTATCCTTTCTCATTGCATTGCCTTTACACCTTTATGACAATCAATTGTCTGTATACGTGTGGGTCTGTTTTGTTTCATTGATCTGTTTGTCTCTCCTTATGCCAATACCATACTGTGCTGATTACTCTGTTTTTATAACAAGCTTTTAAATCAGGTAGTGTTAGTTCTCCCAATTTTAGAATCAGTTTGAAAGTTTCTACCAAAACAAAATAGCTAGGATTTGTCCTGGGAATGCCATGAATCTATAGATTAATTCATAGAGAATTGACATCATAACAATATTTAGTCTTCCAATCCATGAACGAGGTATAGCTCTGTCTTTCCATTCATTAGGTCATATTTAATTTTTCTTAGCAATGTCTTTTAGTTTTCAGTGTGCAAGTGGTTCACACTTTTTGTCAGATTTATCCTGAACTAATTAATACTTTTGGGTACTATTATAAATAACAGTTTGTATATCAATTTCCAATTGTTTGTTGATAATATATAGAAACACAATTGATTTTTCACGTCAATCTTGTGTCCTGCAATCCTGTTAAACTCACAAATAAAGTAACTTTTGTGTAGATTCCATCAGATTGTCTGCATGGATAATCATGTTGTCTGAAAATAAAGGTAGTGTTACTTCTTCCTTTCCAATCTGGATGCCTTTCTTTCCTTTTCTTGCAATACTGTACTGGCTATAACCACTAGTCCAGTTTGAGTGAAGTGGTGAGACTAGACAAATTTATCTTGTTCCTGATCTTAGGGGAAAAGCATTCAGTCTTTCACCATTAAGTATGATGTTAGCTATAAGTTTTTCACAGGTGTCTTTTATCGGGTTGAGGAAGTTCCCTTTTGTTTCTAGTTTTCTGAGAGTTTTTATCAGAAATGAATGTTGTATTTTGTCAATGCTTTTTATGCATTTATTGGGATGATCATATGATTTTTCTTTGTGATTTTGTTAATATTATTAATTAATTATTGGTTTTTGATTGCTAAACCATATATGCCTTCCTCAGATACATCCAATTTGGTCATGATTTACTTTTAATTTTTTTTATATATTATTAGATTCAATTTGCTAAAATTTGTTTTAGAATTTTTGCATCTATATTTATGATAGACATGAGTCTCTAGTTTTCTTTTCTTCTAAAGGATTTGTCTGATTTGGTATCAGGGTAGTGGCTGGCCTCATAGAATGAATTGGGAAGCATTCCTTCTTCAAATTTCTGGAAGAGTTTGTGTAGTGTTTGTATTATTTTCCTTAAGTGTTTGGTAGAATTCCCCAGTGAGGCCATCTTGGCCTGGAGTTATCTTGTAGAAAGGATTTTATCTATAAATTCAATTCCTTTAATAGATAGTAAGGTGAGCCTGTATTATAATGAATTTCCCTCTTAGTACCCCTTTTGTTTCATCCTGTATAGTTGGTATGGTATGTTTTCATTTTCATTTGTGTCCAGATATTTTTTGATGTCTCCTTTAACTTCTTCAATGATCCATTGGTTGTTCAGTAGCATATTGTTTAGTCTCCACATCTTTGTCCCTTCCTCAGCTTTTTTCTTGTAGTTAATTTCTAGTTTAATAGCATTGTGGTCAGAAAAGATGCTTGTATTGTTTAAATCTTCATAAATTTATTGAGGCTTACCCTGTTTCCCAACATATGGGCCATCCTTGAGAATTTTCCATGAGCACTTGAGAAGAATGTGTATTCTGCTGTTTTTGGATGGAGTGTTCTATATACGTCTAAGTCCATCTGGTCTAGTTTTTCATTTAATTCCACTGTTTCCTTGTTGCCTTTCTGTCTGGGTGATCTATCCACTGATATGAGTGGAGCGTTAAGGTCCCCTACTATTATTGTGTTTTTGTTAATATCTCCTTTTAGGTTTGTTAATAGTTGCTTTGTCTACTTTGGTGCTCCTGTGTTGAGTGCATAGATATTTATAAGTGTTACGTCTTCTTGCTGGAGTGTCCCTTTGATCATTATATACTGCCTCTCTTTGTCTCTCTTTACCTGTCTTATCTTGAAGTCTACTTTGTCTAATATAAGTATTGCAACACCTGCTTTCTTTTGTTTGCCATTAGCTTGGAGTATCATCTTTCATCCCTTCACTCTGAGCCTGTGTTTGTCATTGGAGCTGAGATGTGTTTCCTGGAGGCAGCATACTGTTAGGTCTTGTTCTTTAATCCATCTTGCCACTCTGTATCTTTTTATTGGAGAACTCAACCCATTTACATTTAGAGTGATTATTGATATATGAGGGCTTAATGCTGCCATTTTATTGCTTGATTCCTGGTTCTCCAGCATTTCCTTTTTTTCTCGTTCCATGTATTTTGGACTATCAATTCAGTTAGGTAGTTTGTTATGCTGGATTTCTTAGTTTCCTCCTTATTTATTATTTGTGTCTCTGTTCTACTTTTTTGTTTAGTGGTTATCATGAGATTTGTATGCAAAATCTCGTAGATGAGATAGTACATTTTCTGATGACCTCTTATTTCCTTAGACTAAGGCAATTCAGTCTCTTTCCTCTTCCCCTCCTAAGTTGTTTTTGTCACATATTATTCCATCTTGTATTGTCAGTTTGTGGTTAAAATGACAGAATTATATTTGTTTTTGGTGTTTTCCTTCCCTTTATCTTTAATGTCTTACCTGAGTATTTGCTAACCTGTTCTGAAGGATAGCTACAATTTTCTCATTTTGTCTACCTATTTATCTCCCTACTCAGGACTTTGTAACCCCTTTATTCTTTTTTATTTCAAGTATGAGGGCCTTCTTGAGGATTTCTTGTAAGGGGGGGGTCTTATGACAATGAACTCCCTTAGCTTTTGTTTGTCTGGGAAAGTTTTTATTTCTCCATCATAACTGGAGAATATTTTTGCTGGACAGAGTATTCTTACTGGAAAGATTTTGTCCTTCAAATATTTGAATACATCATTCCACTCTGTCCTAGCCAGTAAGTTTCTGCTGAGAAATCTACTGAAAGCCTGATAGGGGTTCCTTTGTAAGTTATTTGCTTCTGGCTTGCTGCTGATAGTGTTTTTTCTTTGTCATTGACTTTTGCTATCTTCACTACTGTATGCCATGAAGTAGGTCTTTTTACATTGACATAGTTAGGAGATCTGGTGGCTTATTTCATGTGGATTTCCATCCCTTTCTGCAGGTTTTGGAGGTTCTCTGCTATTATTTCTTTGAGCAACATTTCTGCTCCTCTTTCCTTCTCTTCTCTCTCTGAAATACCTCTAATCCTTATGTTGCATTTCCTAATTGAGTCAGATATTTCTTAGAGACTTTCTTCATTTCTTCTAACCCTCTCCTCCTCCATCTGAACCATTTCTATATTTCTATCCTGAATGTTGCTGATTTGTTCCTCCATGATATCAGCTCTACCATTCAGGGAATCCATATTCTGCTTCATCTCATCCATTGTATTTTTCATCTCCAATACTTCTGTTTGGTTCTTCTTTGTAGTTTCAATCTCTTTTGTGAAGTAGCTTCTGAACTTGTTGAATTGTCTATCTGCATTCTCTTTTAACACATTGAATTTTTTATTGATAGTGGTTTTGAAATCTCTGTCATTTAGGTTATAGATTTCTGTGTCTTCAGGATTGATTTCCGAGTAGTTGTCATTTTCCTTCTGGTCTGGAGATTTAATATATTTTTTCATACTGCTAGACGGCATGGATTTGCGCTTCCGCATTATGGTAGTATTTGATCGCCATTTCCACCTGTTGCCACTGAGTGGGGCTCAAGAGCTGCATATTCTGAGCTTTCTGTGATCCACGGGGGTAGCTCCCAGGTGTTGGCCTGGGGCACCATGTGGGGGGAGGGGAACTTTCTTTCTCCTGCATGATCTTGGGGGCTTCTTGCTCTGCCCTTACTATCTGCTTTCCTGGGGTGTTGGCTTGGTGAAGACTCCCTCACGATAGCTAATCACCTCTGTGGAGGACTTTCCCCTGGGCTGTGAGGGACCTTGGAGATCTGTGGTGTTCCCATGGAGAGCCACAGCTCCCTCCTCGCTTTCTTCTTGGTGGTCATGTACAATCCAAGGGTTGCTGTCATTCAGGGAGGATGAGGAGCATACTCCTAACTCATTCTACATCCTGGGGGTGGGACTTTAGCACCTCCACCTTCTGACATATGGCTGTGTGGGTCTCTCAGACATCTTTTGTGTTGTGTGGATGTCGTCTGTTGGAATATGAATGTCCTTTTCATTGTATCTTTGAGAGGAGAGTTTACAGGGAGAGCTCACTCCACCATGATGCTGACGTCCCTCCTGCTTTATCTTTATTTTTGAAGTGTTTTTCTTGTAGGTAGCCTATAATTGAATTATGCTTTTTTCACCCAATGTAACAACGTCTGCATTTAGTTGGTGTATTAGACCATTTATATTTAATGTGACTATTGACAGTCTTAGGCAAATTTGTCATCTTTCTGTTTTTCTATTTGTCCTATCTGTTCTTTTTTTCCCTTTTCCTCTTTTTTGCTCTGTCTTCTTTTGGATTAACTGAATTTTTTTAAGGATTCCATTTTATCTTCTTTCTTGGCTTATGCGCTATCACTACTTCTTTTATATTTTAGTGGTTGTTTTAGGAGTTATTGTATACAATCTTAGCAAAGTCTATTTTCTAATAATATCATACCACTTCACATGTAGAATGAGAACTTTACAATACTGTACTTCCATTTCTCCTGTTCCAACCTTTGTTTCATCGTTTTTATGCATTTTGCTTTTATATATGTTATTAACCTCACACTGCATTTTTGTTATTTTTATATAAATAGTTATCACTTAAAGAGATTTGAGTAATCAGAAAACAAAACTTATGTATTTACCTATGTGATTATCATTTCCACAGTTTTTCAATGTGTTTTGCAGAGTCATACTTTCATCTGGTATTATTTTACTTCTGACTAAAAGACATATGCTGTAACATTTTATTTTTTTTGTGCAGGTCTGCCGGTCATGGATTTTTTTCAGCTTTATATTTCTTATGTTGTCTTTATTTTGTCTTTGTGTTTGGAAGATATATTTGATGGGCATAGAATTTTAATTGACAAGATTTTTTTTTCTTTAGGTATTTAAACATGTTTGTCCACTGTTTTCTGACTTGTATTGTTTCTGAGGAGAAATTTGATGTCATCTTTGTCTTTTTTCTTCATATAAAATGTTTCTTTCTTTTTATGGCTCCTTTTAAGATTCTTTATAAGTAGTTTAAACAATTTGGTTATCATGTTTCTTGGCATAGTTTTCACTATGATTCTTGTTGAGCTTCTTGGATCTGTGGGTTTACAATTTTCATCAAATTTGGACAATTTTCAGCTGTTTTCTTTTTTCAAAATTTTTGTCCCCTCCTCCTCCTTCAGCGACTTCAACTGGACATACAATAGGTTGCTGAAGTTCACACTCTCTTTTTTCTTTGTATTTTATTTTGCTTAGTTTCTATTGCTATATTTTCAAGTTTACTAATCTTTTCTTGTGCAATGTCTAATCTGCCATTAATCCCAGTCAATTTATTTTCATCCCACATATTGTAGTTTTCATCTATAGAAGTTATATTTGTGTCATTCACACAAACTATGTCTCTTTAATATTTTGAACATATGGAATACAGTTATGATAATGGAATAAATGATGGGGTAATGTACTGTCTGATGATTCTAATGTCTGTGCAATTCTGGGTCAGTTTCAATTGGTCTTTATGGATCATGTTTTCATTGATGCTTCTTTTCATTCCTGATAATATTTTATGGGATACCAGACATTTTGAATTTTACTTTGTTGAATGCTGGATATTTTTGTATTCTTATAAATATTCTTGAGTTTTGTTCTAAAAATGCAGCTAATCTACTTAGAAACAATTTGATTCTTTCAGGTCTTGCTTTTAAGATTTGCTAGGTGGGAACAGAACAGTGTTCAGTGTAGGGCAAATTATTCCTCACTACTGAGACAAGACCTTTCTGTACCCTCTATCCTGATTCCTTGTTAATCCTGGTGGGGAATAGGCATTATTCCAAGCTCCTGTGATTTGCTGGGCATTGCTCCTTCTAATGCTTTTGGATGCTTCTTTCTTCACTCTCAGATAATTTCCTCACATACATGTACTGATCATTCCTAAGTTGAATATTCAAGGAAACCTTCTGTTGATCTCTGGACAGTTCTGTCTGTATGCAGCCCTCTCTTTTCTGGTACTCTGTCTTGGTTTCTTTGGACTCTTAGCTCCACCTCCTCAACCCAAGGAGTTTGTCAAGGTCTGCAGTTTCCCCCTCTCTGTGCTGCTACATGGAAACTCTGTCAAGTGAATAAGGTGAATCAATCATAAGATTCAACTCATTGGTTTTCTCTCTTGCAGAGATCACTGCCATTCATTGCTTCATGTGTATTGCCTTGAAAACTATTGTTTCATGTGTTTTGACCATTGTTCTGTTTTTTTCAGGGAGGAAGGTAAATCTGGTTCCTGATAATCCATCTTGGATGTTGGCAGAAACTTAGATTCCTTAATATTTCACCCTTTAAGGCAATTGAAGTAGTACTGGATGATGTGTATCAATTTTGTTGCCCAATCAAAAAGAGAAGAGATTAATCATGAGGGAAATAAAAGATTCCATGGAATAATGCCTTGTTTCATGACATACAGTAAGGAAAATGCTTAAAATAGATGAAGTAGGATCTAGCTACTCCAAAAAAGATGACTGTCTTCCCCACAACTCTCCACAGTTAGCTCTCCCTCCAAAAGCTGAGACTGATTCAATTCCAGGCCAATTTTGATAATTAGATGACAGGATATAAATATCTCTGAGGGTATGAAATAGAATAGGAGGCTGAAAAATGATTGGAAAGGAATCTACCTCTCCTTGAGTGTCTGCTGTGTGTTGGGCACCAGGTGTTTCCTATGACATCTCATTTCATCTTCATGACAAACTTTTAAGGCTGGAACTATTATCATCCCACCTTCACAGATGAACAAATGAAGTCCTGCAGACAGTAGGTAGTACACCCATGCTCACCGAAGTCCGGAATGTGAGCCCAGGTCAGTCACCATCCAGTGGTTATTCTCTTCCATCCACACTCTATAGGGTGGTCTCTCTGACTGTGGTCACTTGAGACTGAAGCAGCAGCAGCAGCAGCAGGAGGCAGAATCAAGTATAGCATATCAGAACACACCATCCCAAAATATCCCACTCTGGCATAAGGATTATTTTGAGCTGAAGACAATCAGGATAAAGCAGATACAGGATGAATTCTCTGCTCTCCACCTATCTACCTGAAAGCAGAAGATAAATTCTGCTTGTGAAGGTGTCCTCCACCTCCGACACCAGGAAAGGGATAACAAACTTATCACTGGGGATGAGATGGCACCAAGAAAGGGTCTACCCAAGCAAACCTCGCTAACTAGCCTTTATCTACCATCACTTTCCCCATATATTTGCCTTCCCACGAATTGCAACTCCTAGAAGCTCAGAGTCCTTTCCTTTGTCCTTCATTTCTCTTAAAATTTATCTTCCTTTGTCTGGATGGTACAAAAACCTACAAGCCTAGCCATTTCTTGGGGGTTTCTCTTCTTTCTGTGAAGTCCCC
Source organism: Equus quagga (assembly GCF_021613505.1). Classification (NCBI taxonomy): domain Eukaryota; kingdom Metazoa; phylum Chordata; class Mammalia; order Perissodactyla; family Equidae; genus Equus; species Equus quagga. Next base: position 45,962,656 of record NC_060274.1, on the reverse strand, counting down.
CAATGCCATGTAAAACTTTTAACATCAAATAAAATTGCATTCCTTTCATCCTATTGCTTTGTCTATTGTCAGTTCAACTGAAGACCCAGTCACTGAATTAAGAGGATAGAGGGAAATTTTTCTTCCCCTACCAAGACATCAGAGATCTTGGCTCCAGAAACCTGGGTGCCAAGGGGTACAGGAGCCAGCAGCAAGAAGCGTCACAGTCTGAGCTACATCCTTATTGCAGGTGAGCTTCTTATATTCCTTATTGAGGCTAGGGCGGAGCTCAACAGAGGTCAATGTGGGACCCCAGGTACATATAGAATAGGAGCATCCATCAAGGTTAGCAGGGTTCTTGGCCTGATCGAGGACATCGCCATAGACCCACTGGGTGGGAGAGATCCCTACTCTTGATGTTGACACAGTTTATGAAAGGATTAATTTCAGGAGGCATAATGGCTGAATCACAGATTTAAAGGGTAATTTGAAAAATCAAACCATAAGCAAATGATACTGATAAAACACATTTACCTGGTTGCAAGCCTGTTTCCACCCTTAACTGGCTAAGTGACTGGGGTACGTTTTTACCACCCCAGGGCTCAGTTTCTCCCTCTCTCAGTGGGAGAGTTAGGCTGGGTGTGCAGAAAGGCTGTCTCCAAGCTGGTGCAGGAAGACCTCCTCCCCGAAACACAGGGCTGGCTGTCAGCTGCCTGTGCTCCATCCTGCCGACATTCATTCACCACTAGATGGAGAGCTTCTCTCAGCTTTCCCCAGGGCTCTGGGCATGCCTTGCAGGTGGCTGTATGCCTCTCTTTGAATTCTGATACCATTTTAAGAGGTTCCGACTCAGATGTTGGAAAATGTTCAGTTAATTAATTTGCTAAAATCTCAAGTTTGGGGTTTCTTTACTTTTGCCTATTTTAATGTGATGCACTTAAATTTTTTTCAAGGTATGCTTAATGAATTGGATTTTCAAACTGCTCTGGCTTGTATTTATTACTGAGAGCAGAGCCTTTACTGATGCCTACTACTATGTATGTAAAAAGTGCCTTGAATCCCTTTTAAGTGAACTGTTCTTCCTTGAGCCAACCAGACATGATGAAATAGAGGCAGAGAGAGCCTAGGGACCAGCTTCCTTTCAGCCTAGGTACTTTCAAAAATTTCTGTTATCTACCAGAGTGTTCCTGAGTCCTCAGCACAGAGATGAACACACAGGAAATGGTGCTCAATTATGAGTTGATCACCTGGTAGGACATTTTGCAAGTACTTTCTTTATGTATATTATCTCACTGAATCCTTCCTACTCCTCCTAGAGTAAGCATTTTTAATCTCTGTTTTCACAGAGTAGGCAGGTCAGACTGAGTTACTAACCATACAGGACCCCTCTCCCAGCCCAGCACACACAGAGTTTGGGATTAGGAATGGCCTAGACTTAGTTTACGTGCCCCTGGTTGTGTGATTGCTCAGGCGTTCTCAGGCCTGTATTTTGCAGTAGGGGCAGAGAGAAGCCTGAGCATTGGGGTGGCTGCTGCTGGCTGACATGGTCACAGGCTGGGCTGGGAGATCCCCAGTCCTCAAGTGAAACCTTCTAGGGATGTGTCCCACCTGGCCCTGGGGTCCAGTGGAGACCAGCATGCTCCACTGAAGGAAGAACTGGACGATTGAGCTGGCATTTGTCTTCAAGCCGAGATGCAAGCACAGCTTCAACTCCAAGAACATGGGAAACCTGGCAAGGGGAGGATCCTGAAATGCAAATGCCTCCTGGAGGCCCAGATTCCGCACATTGGGTGAATGTGTGGAAATAGCAGCTTTCACAAGGAACATTTCTCTAACTGCAAAGGAAATTAGGCAAGCAGTTTATTTAGGAGAAGCAGAAGCAAGAGGAAAGTGATTTGCCTTTTTTTCCTCTTTTTCTCCTGGGAGGAGGGTGATCCTGCAAGAATCTACCAGCAAGGCCTAACAAGTTCTTCCCTATTTGCTGGAAATCCCACCCTCCTGCCACTGCTCATCACAGTTTCTGTTTTGTAGGTTGCTGCTGCCAGGAGGGGACTGGAGGTCACAGAGGAACCTAGCCAGGGCTCAGACTCATGGGGAAACAAGGTAGAAGTTGAGGAGATGCTGAGGGTTTGGCTGCATTGGGGGAAAAGCAGTCCCCACGTTAGCCAACACCTTGAAGGGACAAGTGAGCCTGCTTTATAAAAAGCACATGTCCTCAGGCAAATGTGATTTCCCTGGCTGGCAGAGTGAAAGGCCTGGTCCCCAAAGGGGAAGTGAAAGTTGCTGCATAATTTGAATATTGAAGGCAGGTTTCAGGATTCAGTAACCCAGGGCAGGCTTTGGGAACAAGCTGGGAGCTCAGGGTTTACTTGGGGAGGGAATTACTGTTTGCAGGGCACAGCCCTATTCCAGGCACCCTGCTGGACACTGGGGGCTGGGGAGCAAGGCGGACATGGGGGTCTCATCAGCACTCTCTGCAGACCTTTCCACAGTGATGGACAGGTTCCACATCCGCACTGTCCAGTATGGTAGCAAGAGTCACACGTGGCTTATTGAAAGCGTGGAATGTGGCTATTGCAACCGAGGGACTGAATTTTCTACTTTACTTAATTTTAATGAATTTAAATTTAAATAGCCACATGTGGATAGTGGCTACTATATGGAACAGCACTGTTCTATGTAGAACCTCTATTCGAGGAATGAAACAAATACTCTGAGATGTAGGTTCTGGCATCTTCATGCTACAGGTGTGAAATAGGTTGCTGTTTCTCCAAGGAAATAGTCAAGAAGTCGAAATCCTCTCGCTTCTATAAAGACATGCCCTCTCAGTTACTCTATATTTGATCTCTCAGTATAGCCTAAATGGGGGTGTGTATGCACCCAGAGTGTGTGGCAGTGACCAAGTAATCCTAAGGGAAAGAAATTAGTTTCCTTTTTGGTTGCTTCACATGATCCTGCTGTACACGAGTTCCAGCCCAGGTCATCAGGAGTCTGAGCTGACTCCAACCCCATGGTGTGGTGACAGGTATGGCTCCCACCAGCTGGGGCACCCCAGGAGAGGTCCGTGGCTCTCTAAGACTCTTTCACATTGTCTCTAAGATATGGGGATAACGACACTGCTGTTGCAGGATTGCTGTTCGCATTGCCCCTGCAGTATTCTTTGTTCTATGTGTCTGACCCATAGAAATATTCATTCAGTGACTGTGTATCTGTGTCCACTGGGAGGAATGCTGCATTCAGTCATGAGGTGGGAAGGCTATTTAAGTCCTGGGTGCAGAGGCCTTCATAAGAAAGGCCTGGCATTGAGAAATGATTTCCTTTTTGGTCAACGTTGTAAATGCCGGAGGAGGCTGTTGATTCAGGTGTGGTAGTTTCCCACCTTCTTGGATATTACGGCAGAATTGAAGTCACACATTCATCATGTCCTGATCTTCAGCAGCTCTTTGTATTAAGAAATATTTAGATCAACAGAAACACTGATATTAGAACATGAAGTGAGGAATTATAATTATTTCACAAACATTTATTTGAACACCTACTGTGTGTTATTAGGTTAAGCATTGTGCCCCATGGGGTGCTTGGTAGAATATTGGAAGGCTGTGTCAATTGTGGCTTTGTCAGTGAGCTTTTTAAGATGTGGAGATTGTCACTCAGAGTGGAGATTTAATTTTATCCTAAGATTGGGTTAAGGATTTTGTGTAATATAAAGCAGGATCTGTCAAGGAACTTCTTTCTGAACCTCACTTCATCCAAGAAGGTGAACTCTTGGCATCTCATGCTGTGTTTGTCTGATACTCGGCTAAGACTTTGAAAAGAATTCCCACATATTAACAAGTTCAGTATGGCTGAACCTTTTTTTTTGTGCTGTTTTTTTCCTGCTCAGTTTTCTATTACTTCTGATTTTCCTTCTGAATTACCAGTCCTTCTCAGCACATTTCTTCATGCCATTGTTGAAACTCAGGTACACACTGTAGAAGTGGATATTCAACTTTCTTTATCATGTTTTTTCCCCAAAACTCTTTTGTCTGCCTAACTCTTGTCCTAACCTCCCAACTTAAAGTATTGTAAGCAAGTTTTACAGTATTCAAGTGAAACAACTTTGAGGATTCCTCCTCAAAGGGAGGTGGGCGAAATGGGTGAAGGGGGTCAAAAGGTACTGACAAATAAAAATGGCAAGTAATAGGATATATTGGAATATATGAGGAAGCCATTTGGTGTAAACCCAATTCGGCCTGACCTTTTCTTTCCAAAAGGGCCTGACGGAGGCCATTGAGCATGCATTATATATCTGCTTTAGAGATTCCCTATGGCAAGAGCAAAGGCCCTTGAGATAAAGGTGCAACTTCCCTCCCCCTCCCAACGTTGGCATCTCCTTAAGGATTAAGTATCTTTCCTCAGGCTAGAAACTGATTGCTGCGCTCACCTGTGACTGCCCAGCTTGAGACAATAGACTTGCCTCCTGCTACGCCCACCAAGATAGCAGACCCACTACCTGCTGTGTCCATCAAGTGCTGTGCCGACAGGGCAATCTTGTGACTATTGTGGGAGGGACATTTCAATCATATGTGAAACACCCTCTTTGAGGGTATATAACCACCCTGTGTACCCCCACTTCTTTGGAGTGCTCTGTTCCTTTGTGGAAAGACTCTCCCGGGTTATAATCCTAAGATTTAAGCTCAGAATAAACTCACCCAAATTTTCACTTATAGATTGGTTATGGATTATTTTCGTCAACAGTACAAACTTGCAGTTATAGCATAAATAAGTCATGGGATGTAACGTAGAGCATGGCGACTACAGTTAATACTACTGTAGTGTACATTTGAAAGTTGCTAAGAGGGTAAATCTTAAAAGTTCTCATCACAAGAAAAAAAGTTTTTGCAAATTTTGCAACTATTTGTGGTGATAGATTTAAAAAACCTGACTGAATCTAAATTGAAAAGTCTGTATACTGTCAAATATAAGTATGAATAATACCTAAAGGCATCCAGTCATAGAGAACTGTTTGGACAACAAAGATAATTTATTAGCTTAACTGATAGCTTTCTCTTTCCTTTACATTAAAAACAACAGATATATTATTAAGATATTCTATTTCTTCAATATTGGCATATTGCTTTTATTTTGTTATTGTAAATCGCATTATCTTAGATATCTGGTATCTGTGAACATTGTATGACTTTGGGGAAATTGCTTGGCCTGTCTATGCTGAGGACTCTTTATTTGTCTATGAGAATAATGGAACTTAGTAAGAATCACAGGAATACCTACACAGGGTTCCTCTCAGTGTACCTGGTATACAATATCAACTCAGCCAGTGTTATTTTTTTCCAAGTCTTCAAGCATTTTACAGCTAGTGAACCAAGACTTGAACCAGAAAACATATATAGAAATGATATGTTGCTACTCTTCACATGTCAACACAGACATTCAGGATGTAAATGTGTTCTGAATTCTCCAAGCCCTAAATCAGGTCCTAAATTTCAACATCGAATAGAGGCATGGAAGGCCAAGGAAAGAGACTCCCCTGACTTTTTTTTCTGTCATAAAGGGAATGACTCTTAGGCCCCCAGTCTCAACTTTGAAATCCCCTGGCTATACCCCTGTTGGAAGCAGTTGGATGTGCCCACGAGATGGTTCCACTCTCATGGAAAGGCTCACTTCCAGAAGGCAGGGGACAGCCCACACGGGGACCCTTTTGTGGCAGAGGCATCAGTCGGTTCCAGGGAGGGTTGGGAGGCAACCTTCAGGGCCAGGGGTCTGTTCTCTCACCCCAGCTTCACCCTTGGGATGTGTGACATCCACCAAGTCACCAACCTGAGCCTATGTCTTCATCCAAGTCGCGGGTGCTAATGACTGCCCAGTGGGGTGAGGGGATCAACATGAGGAGCACGCAGAGGCCCTGGCACAGGGCCTAGTGATGCAAGAATGGCCTTATTGGGCAGCCGTCCGGGACCTCAGTGCTGGAGGACAGCCTGGGGAGCTTCTCCTAGAGACGGCAGGCTGGGTGTGGTTCTGCCCTGCCCTAAAGTGTTTCCCCTCCTAGAGTGATATGATTTGGATAATAATAAAAAAGGGCAGTGGGGATTTTGGGGGGGTTAAATCCATTTGTGGGAAGGTGATTAAATAAACTATATTCCATTCTTCTTGGAACCTTTCAAATGTTAACGTACAGTGTGAATCTCCAAAAGGGGGCAGGAGTGTGTGGCTTTTCCTGAACCACTTTGCCCCATTCTCCTTTTTGCATTATGCATAATGGGCTTTAGGAAATGTGGCTCAAGGGTGACTCTCTGTGACCTTGAAAAAGTCAGTCTGCTTCCCTGGCTTTAGTTTCACTACCTGAAATTGGTGCTCACACCCATCTCCGCCCTTCCTCCAGAGAGCCCAAGCTGTCACTTAACAGCCAGGCAGCTCCAGGACTAGGACAGGGGCTCATTTTCTGCCCCCTGCCCTTAGTCTTGATGCTGAGAGAGCCCTTCTCCGGCTGAGGGTGGACTCCCCCCTCCTCTCGCTGGTACCCCCTGGTGGGCCAGCCCCTCAGCACCATAGAGGCTGCAGGCCCTGAAAGCCCAGGACATTCTAACCAAACTCCATGGCATGGCCTTCCTCACACAAGCTTCCACGGCCGAGCCTCTGCACCTGTACTCATCTGCCTCTCTGCCTCAAATTGTCTTGCCACCTTTTTTTTCACCTAAATAACGCCTTCTCTCGTTTAGTTCAACTATGTCCTTACTGATTTCCTGCCTGCTGGATCTGTCCAGTTCTGAGAGAGGGGTGTTAAACTTTCCAGCTCTGACAGTAGATTCCTCTATTTCTCCTGGCAGTCCTATCAGTTTTTGCATTACGTATTTTGATGCTCTGTCGTTAGGCACACACACATGAAGGTTTGTTATGTCTTCTCAGAGTATTGACCCCTTTATCATTATGTGATGCCCCTCTTTATCCCTGATAATTTTCCTTGCTCTGAAGTCTGCTTTGTCTGAAATTTATGTGGGTACTTCTATTTTTTTTTTGTTTCTCTGGGAAAGATTCACCCTGAGCTAAGATCTGTTACCAATCTTCCTCTCTTTCTCTCTCTTTTTTTTTTTTCCCCAAAGACCCAGTACATAGTTGTGTATTCTGGTTGTAAGTGCTTCTAGTTCTTCTGTGTAAGCTGCCACCAGGGCATGGCTACTGACAGACAAGTGGGATGGTTTCACTCCTGGGAACCAAACCCCAGGCCGCCAAAGTGGAGCACACAGAACTTCAACCACTAGGCCATCAGGGCTGGCTCTACTCTCACTTTCTTTGAATTAGTGCTATCAAGGTATATCTTTCTATACACCTTTACTTTTAATCTATAGATGTCTTTATATTTAAAGTGACTTTCTTGTAGACAACCATTGCTGGGTCTTGTTTGTGGGTCCACTCTGAAACTCTGTGCTTTAATTGGTGCTTTTAGACCAACGACATTTAAAGGGAATAGTGAAGCAGTTGGATTAATATCTACCACATTTGCCACTGTTATCTATTTGTTGCCTTTTTTCTTTATTTGTTTCTTTTTTGTCTTTCATTCTTCCTGCCTTATCTGGTTTTAATTGAGTATTCAGCATGATTCCGTTTCTTCTCCTCTCTGCTCAGTCTCTCAAGATTTCACTGAGAGGCACTTGGTCCAGTGGACCCCAGCAGGCCTGCCTTCTCTGCCTCTCAGTGCTTCTCGCTCGATGTCAGCAGCCTTCCCCCAGGACCACTCAGCCTGTCCCCTGCATGAGACGTCCTGCGAGGGCCTGAATGCCAGGATGCACAGAGGACTCTCCTGGAGAGTGCAGGGAGGCTGGGAGCCTGGGGCCTGCATCCCATTGCCTCCTGCCATTCTCTAGGAAGAGTGATGCTGGCCCTGAAGCAAGTGGAAAGATGGGAGGGGACTTCAGAAGGAAGAGTCCTGGGCTGTGGGGGTCCTGGTCATCATCTGAGGTAAGACCACGGGGAGCCCAGGGAGCAGGAAGGAGGATCCATCCTACACCCTACACATTATTCCAGGGCTGTGGGCGCCTACTCTTTCTTGCTGTTGGAGGTTTGGGGATGACAGAAGCAAGACTTCTACCTTCCAGAGGCTCACAATCTGATGGAGGAGGTGGACACTTAACACACAGCATTGTGAAAGTCACAACATAAACTTAAACAAAGATTCTAGGAACACAGAGACCTGGTCCTGAGAAAGCTCCAGAAATCATTTAGGTGTGTTGAGCTCAGCACTGTCATGTTTCTAGCTCAGTAGCCTGGGTGGTTAGAGCCATCACTTGGAGTCAGGTCTTATCAGGACAAATGCCATTCTGGAGAGACTTGAACCATGGGCCAGGGTCCCTGACCTCTCAGGGTCACAGTGATGGTGGCAGACCTCCCTGAACTCATACGCAAGCCTGCTTTATTTTTGTAGTGATCGATATAAACGTACAACTATTTTCCCATGGGATGGTATGAAAGCAATTTAAAAAAGCAACCATGATGCTTAAAGGGGTGGGATCTGGGTGTGGGCAAGGGAAAGCCATGGCGGGTTTTGTGAAGGGCAGTGCCCAGAAGGGAGGAGGGCCCTGAAAGGGGAATTGAATTGAGGGCCCCGAAACCACAGACCCTCCTTTCTGTGGGGCCTGGGCCCGCCCTCACCCACAGGAAACGGGAGGGATAATGGTGATGAGGAAGCTGCCACAGGTGCCAGTGCCAGGACAGTGGTGTGAGATGCCCCAGGAGGTGATGCTACCTAAGAGGAGAGCCTGGTCCTGCCCAAGAGAGCTTTTGGGGTGATGCCGCTGGCAGGGAGGGCACTGCTGGGTGTGTCGGTGTGTCTGTGTGTGCCCAGGAATAAGCCAGCAGAGGACCCCAGTGAGTGTGAGCCTGAGGCCCAGGGCAGAGCAGAGAGAGAAGAGGCCTGGGACTGACTCATGAAGGGAGAAACAAAATCTCTTTGGACAATTCACACACTCAACGTCACATCTAGTTGGTTTGACAAAACATGGGAAAGAAGAAGTGAAATTTGTTAACTTTACCGAGATCCATGCAGTTCACTTCAGGGGACAGTTTTGGTACCAAATTATCCTTGTTATGCAAATTTCCTCCCCAAGCAGCTGGTTCCCAGTTGTGCACGGGGACGTGGTGGGTGCATCTGCTTCCCGTCGTGCCGATTCACCGGGTCGCCACAGCCCATCTGCTCGGCGGGGCGGTGCCCTGCTGCCCAGGAGGAGGTGTGGGGCTGGCTCCTTGAGCAGGAAGGGGACGAGCAGCCAGCTCCCCAGGGACACCCACTGGGCTCAGAAAGGGCGGCCGCAGGAGACAGAGCTCAAGGGAGGTTGGCCTTGTTCCTGTCCTTGGCCTTGCCAAAAAGCAGAAAAAGCAGAGGGGCATCACATTGAGGTTTTTACCTTCCTCCCTAGGAAAATACAGCCCGGAACTTGGCATTTTTGAAGCATCAGGTCCATGCTGAGGTCTGGGGCCATGGTGCATTGAGTTCCCCATTTCTTCTCTGCCAGCTTCTCTCTCGAGGCCCCAACCCACCTCCACTCAGCACCTCTGGCACCTACTTGCCATCCCTCTGCGGAGTCACTCCCTGAACGTCATTGTGAGCATCCTAGACTCAGCCAGTGGCTTCTTAGCCCCTCCCCATTTCATCTGCTTTGTTGGTCCTCTTTATGGCCTCTCTTTTTGCGTAGAGAAGATCTAGGATGCTGTCCTCAACTGGGTTTCCTTCTGTCTGGACCAATCGCTTCTTTTCCTCTGCTGTCTCCCACCCTCTCTCCTCGGTCTCCTTAGGTACCTTCATGTTTCTATCACAGCTTCCCTGTCAGTTATCCATGTGGTGATGACTCTCAAATCTATGACCTTGCTCCAAAGCTGACCTGTTCTCCTCATCCAATTGCTTCAATTAAACAAAATCAAGCTCACTCTTCAAACCGTTGGCCCTATCTTTTCCTATTAACAGCTCAATAGGATCTGAGACTTGGGTAAACTCCTCATTCTCTCTCTAATGTGTAATTGATTTAATCCTCTTAAAGAGATGATTATGCAGCATATATTTATTGAGCACCTTCTTAGTCCATTTGCACTGCTATAACAAAACACCAGAGCCTGGGTGGCTTATAAACAACAGACATGTATTTCTCACAGTTCTGGAAGCCAGAAGTCTAAGATTAGGGTCAGGTGAGGGCCCTATTCAGGGTCACAGATTTCTTGCTGTGTCCTGGCATGGTGGAAGGGACGAGGGAGCTCTCTAGGGTCTCTTTTAACTCTATTCATGAGGGCTGCACCCTCATGACCTAACCACCTCCCGAAGGCCCACCTCCTGACACTCAGGGTTAGGATTTCCATTCATGAATGCTGGGGGGACACAGACACTCAAACCATAGCAAGCAACTACATGAGCAAACTCGTGGAGCTTGCGTTCTAGTGGCAGAGATACAAGCCGTCTGCTCTTTGCTTCCCTCTGATCTCGACTTCTCTCCAGTTTCAGCACCACTGCACAGGTTAAATCTGTATCTCCCTGTCAGGGCTCCTGCTGGGTCCCTCCATGCCTCTCCCTTGCCTTCATGGTATCAATCACTCTCTCCTCCAGGCTTCCAGCTGCTTCCTACCACCTGCTGACTCACTTATTCTCACTCCTCTGGATGCAGGAACTTAGCATGCTTCTGTTTGCTCTCCTGGGGTCTGCTGCCTGCAGGGTAGGGGCTTCTGGTCCCCTCTCCCCCATCTTGCAGGGCAGGGGCTTGGCCGTTTTAGGGGGTGCCTGAGCTTAAGTGCTGCCTGTGTCCAGGCAAGCAAGTCTGTCTAGTTCGGGGTGATGGTTGGCAAGCCACTGTGCTATGTCCTCTAACCTAGGTAGGTTTCATGGGTAACATAGCTAGCATTTTGGTTCCCACTCTCTGATTCTCTTGTTTATATCTGAGTTCTTTCAAATTCAAGAGGGGAAGAGAGAGAGATTATTAATTGTTCCTCCTCCCATGCACACACACAAAAAATGTGGGCTGGAGAAAAGAGTTAAGGCTGCAACTGCCTCAAGGAGGAAGAGGACTGGAGTCTGCTTAGTCCAGTTTGGGGGAGCTGGTCCCACACCTGGTGGTGGACTCCATGGACGTCCAGCTCCAGAATGGTCAGGAGTGGGTCTCTGGAAATTGCATTTTTAGCAGCCACCCAGGTAATTCTGAGCTTTATTTGAGAATCAAGGTCATGTGGGATCATTGGAAGCATTGGCACCCAAGGAAGCCTGGAGTGGGTGAGGGCGTCTCGAGGTAGCCTAGAGCTGGGAACTGGGAATTTGGGTTAATGGCAGGAGAGACCAATGAGAGGACAGGAGCCTGGGCTGCTGATGCAGAATTCTTATTCTAAGGGCCAAGGGAATCCATTTTCTCCTCCTTAGAGGTAGTGAGGGGTGTGTTATTTTGGGAAAGGTAAAGAGAGATGCTGTGTGTAGGCAGCAGCAATATTTTGGCCCCAATCCTGTATGGGAGCTGTGCTGCCAGCTGCTGCTCTGGGTTCTCATGCAGAGAAAGGCCAGAGAGGTTCACACGGATGCCCTGGGCTTCAGAGGACACAGAGCTCCTATGCTGAGAACTTCCCTGAGTCTTACCAATTGCTCAGTTCCTTGAGTGTCCCATTTGTGACTACTTATGTGTTGGAGTGGGGAGGCCAAACAAAAAAAAGGCGAGTTTTGGAAACGGCCATGGAGATTCTGTTCCTTAAGAGTCCACATGTTTTTGAAGAGAATGCAAGAAGGTTTCATCAAGGAGTCACAAAACCTCCAAGATGCTTTATTTTGACAGAAAATATGACCAATTAATTGGAAATGGGATCAGGAATCTTTGAGCCCCTAATCTTGATCTTTAGCACCCCAAATTTCACACTAACATTTAAAATATAGTGCGACTTTTAAATTTACAGCACTCATCAGGAAGAGAGGTGAAATGCACGAGGGCAGCTGTTTCCAGTGGAAATGATAAAATGCACGCAGGCAAGCTCTGGGGCTGCCCCAGGGGGACACAACAGAGATAGAGAGTCCAGGGTGCTCAGAGGCTGCTCCAGGTGTGCTGGGAACAATGGCAGACCCACAGCATTGTGTCCACTCAGTTCCCACTTTGTCCTCCAAGCCTGCCACCTGGCTCTTCTCACCTTGGTAGGTCCTACCCGGAATCTGGTGCTGTCCTCCTGGGGCCACCAGGCAGACCATTCCTGACTCCTCCCACTCCCAAGTGTGCATGTGAACTGCTGTGGTCCTCACGGTCACCCCACAAAGGGGGCACTCCCTCCAGATCAGCCTCCCCAGAGTGGGCCCCATCACTTGGCCACATTGAGTGGATGCACTTTGACCCACTAAGAGTTTGCAGGGGACAAGAGGAAGGTAAATGGACACTAAAGGTTTACAGTGTCAAAAGGCTATGATGAGAATAATCATTCTTATGACAACTTAAAATAAAAGGTAGTGAGAACCAAGAAATGGAGTCTATCATGGTACCGGTGGCTCTTGAAATCGAGATCTGAAACCTTGCCCTTCCCCAGTCACCACATCCAGGACGAGCACTCCTGTGTGCTCAACTAGGGCTGGGAAGGCTTGCAAGTGATTAGTGCAAGCAACTCCTTTATCACAATTCCTTCAATGCATGTTTATTAAGCTTCATAAGAAATTGAGCTGCAAGCACATTCCTCCTCACTCTCACCATCAAACCCCAACCCTACTGAGTCACTTTTCCCCTTAGTTTGAGCCCAGGTTATCTCTAAGCGAATGTAGATATTTTTTATTCTTTGGACCTGTGATCACTGAGAAATAACAAGGCACAGCTGTAACCAATTTTCAAATGGGTGTATCATCACATGTATCTATCCCACCAGCATGCTCGTTCAGTGAGGTCACCTGAGGAGGCAGAAAACTTCCTCGAAAGAAGCTGCCTTGGGCAACGATATTTTTGAAAGGACCCCCCTTGGGAACTGATGCCAGGGGTGATGTGAAACAGTACAATCTGCTTATTTCATTAGAGTTTCACCTCATTTGGATCAAATGTTGTACTATGTGAACTTGGTCACCTCATCTTATTTATTAGATCTGAACCCACATGATGTTTGGCTATTTCTCCTAAAGGGACAGAGGATTTTACACATAGAGTGTTAGCAGTAACTCAGTTCTGTACAGAGCTGAGATGAGCCTTCCAGCATTGCCCAGCCCTGGCCTAAGTGAGCAGCTTTGCAGGGTGAGGACCATGAGAGGTGGCCACTGTGGTTAGTCACTGTCTTCTGGGCTCCCCCAGCTGTGGGCCTGGTACTCGGGGAATTATGCGGTGAGCTGTGAAGAGCCAGGAATGTATTTCTTGTTTCCCACTGCCTCCACCCACCCTTAAATCCACACTTTGAAGTCAAAGACTGAGACTTAGTACCCTGAGTCCAGCACTGCTTGGACAGGAGGCAGTCAGTCTGCTGAACTGAACTGCTGTGCTGGAAACATCGTATGCCTACGATCACAAATGATTCTCAACTCAGGCCACACCAGCTCAAGGCCCACCACTGCCTTCTCTGAGTGGCGGAGTCCCAAGGGCCTTGTCTCATAGTCGTGTGGACTTCGTGCAATGGGGCAGACAGAGGATTTGGTGCGTTTATTTGTTCTATCACTACAGAAGGAGCATTTCAAAATGTGTACAAAAGGACTCTATTCCTCCAGGGGTATACCCCTTGTTCACAGCTAAGCAGAAATGATTTAACATCATAATAGAGGCAGACTGGAAATACAACTGCATTTTCTCATTTACAACATGTATATGCCAGAATAGCAGTTAAAGACCTAAAGCTGCATTGGATACAAATAAATTGGACCTTAACAATCACCACACACAACATTGTAAAAAAGTGTATTAGAAAGTATTGGAAACAATATTGCATATTAACATCTGGTTACACGTGTTCACAGTGAATGCTATCGCACCAACGGCATATGTGCTTCTTTTTTCTGATGCCTGTACATCTTAAATAAGTCTGATTTTGGTTCATTTTAAAGTAAAAAAAAACCCACATTGAACTGAATGAGAGATATCTGGATTTTAAGTAGAGTTGAACCTTCATTATTGCCAGAACTTAAGAAGTGCAGGATAGAGAAATACATTTGCTTCATGACTTGTCTACATAAGTCCATTTCATCTTGCTTTTGTTTTGGCAAGAATATGACACTATAAGAGTCACAAAGTAATCAAAGCAAAACATGAAAAAGCACAAAAATAGGAAGAAAAAAACCCCAATCTGACATCTCCATAACAGGTAGCTCTCTTTCTCAACGAAGATTCTAAGATTCCATTACATGGTTGATCCTAAACTGGAAGTGAAACATGCTGGTATCTGAAGCGAGTGGTACTGGGACACACCCTTTGGAGATAAAGCAATGATAATGCAATTCTTTTTAGTGACTCTTCAATGAGGACCAGCCCGAGCTCTAAGGTACATGTTACAGCAGGGACCTGGGTGAGGGGCAGGTGTCCAGGATTTTCAAGTAGACGGAAGCTGGGCGACAGGGGTGGGGCAGGAACGCTACATAGCAATTTCTCATTGTGATCAACATATCAACCTGCTCCTAGTGACCCTCCTTTCTCTGATCTTTATTTTAAACACATGGAGAGCACATGAAGCCTAGGGACACTTCAGTACACAGTGGTTCCCAAGACACACACTCACGCCATCAAGCAACAGAACAAACCACAGAACAAAAAGGTGGGAGGTCATGCAAAATCCTACTTTTACCAGGTAGAAGAAAAACAGTAACAGCTTTTGGTGCAGAATATGGCCAGCTTTCAGACATAATTTAATTACTTGTTGACACTATATGAAACTTCCTTTAAATACAATAGTCTCAAAGAAAAATGGTGTTACAATACAAAACCACAACAAAAAGTGTGTAAATAGACAATTATCTTAGCTATAAAAGGCAGTAAGAAGAAGGGGAAAGCATTTTAGAAAAGAATTCCTGTAGCCACTATTTACAATTCTGGGTTAAATTTTGTTTGAAGCCATGGGGAGAAATAACTCCTTTCAACCAGTTGACTGTGGGATGGATGGAAAACAACACAGCAGGTGCAATTGGCCAGCAAACTGGAACTCTAAGAAGTCTTTCACCTTGAATATGTACATTCGGATGAGGTGTATCTTTCTCTGTAATTGCATACTGAACTACAGCTGTCAACAGACCAGCTCCTCTATCTGTTCCTTTATTCAGTGCATCAGTGTGCCACAGTCTGAATTATTACCATTTCGTTTATTTCCAGTTCCAAAATCACAGACCATTTTGTAAGCAAAGAAACCCATGACTCAAGAATGATATCTTTGTGGACTCCATCCTTTCAACAAAACTGAAATGCACATGAGAAGGTATGTTTCTGAAGACTGAAGGGGGATAATTCATTTATAGAATTTATAATGACTCCAAAGGAACAGGAGTCAGGCTCCAGACTGATGACTAGGATAATGCTTCCAGTGTTTTCATCTTTGGAAGACTTCCTAGACATCTGATTGGCTTAGAATTCATTTAGAGCAGTGATTCTCAGCTGGGGGCAATCTGCTCCCCAGGGGACATTTGGCAACATCTGGAGAAATTTTTAGTTGTCAATTGGGAGTGCTAATGGCATTTGTTGGGTAGCGAGCAGGGATCCTCCTAAATATCCTACAATACATAGGAGAATCCCCCACAACAAAGAATGATCCAGCCCCAAATGTCAACAGCACTGAGACTAAGAACCCTGGATTTAGATTAAATTTGGAGGTGTACAGTTGTTCTTCTGTTTCTTCATGTTCCCCTTGGGACAGTTTTGGTGAAGACAAGTACTGTAAACAATTGAAATTGTATGCTCTTCCTTCTCTAGGTGGTTGAGATGAATGTCCTTAATGACAGGGTTAGTCTTGAGGGAGACCCTTCCTGATTTGGACTAGAATCCCCAAACACCTCAGTGGGGCCTCAGAGAGCATTCCACGTCTTAGCATGGATGGGAAGGGCTCTCCCCTCCAGTGTCACTGGCCTCTTTCCTGTCAGACCTCGTGGTTTAGGCACAAGACTGCCCTGACCTTCCAATCCCCTAGGGAGAAAGGGCGTAGGGCCATGCAAACTATTTATGTGTGAGCACACAGCTGCTTTGTCCTTATGGGAGAGAGTTTGAGATTGCTTGAAAGTTTAGTTTCAAACAGGTAGGTTCTGTGTGTTAGCAATGTCTGCTGGGCTTCACTTGTCATATTTCCTTGATCTGAAAATTAATGGTCATTCTGAATCCTTCTTTCACAGGTTTTAAAACAACAATAATATACAGTGATGTCAGGTAAAGAAATTTACCAACAGTAAGAAATCCAGGCCTGTACCTACAAACAAAATGTGTGCTTAGTTCAAATGAGGTCTAGCATGGGTCTTCTGTAGGAAAACAGGCTTCTGGTCATAGGTAGAACCAGCCGGGGAAGGAATAAGTATCCAAAGAAATGAGTGTGGAAGTTGGTTAATAAAGCTTTGGTTTCTGAGGAATTTTACCGTTTGAGAGGTTCAAAAGAAATCATGGTCCAGATTTCAGGACTGGTGTTAAAAATGTAGTGATAGACTCATGGGGCCATTAAAGGCACGGGGATGACAAAGCAGAGCACAATGGTCTCCAGAGGTGCATTCATTCCACCTGACAACAAGCCCAGAAGGCGGAGCAGTCCTCTGAGCAACATCGTAGAAGTATGGAAATCAAGAATGAGTCTAAAAGGCTCTCCCTTCCCCTTCCCCTTGCCCAGGGAGCCCAATAGTCACAACTTCTCCCCGATAATTTATTTTCCTGCAGAATATGACTTAGAACAATCCCTTCTTTTGACAATTGCCGCCTTTCAGCCCTAGGTGCACGCACAGTTTGCAGGGCCTGCTGTGCTGGGGCACCTCCCAGGTCTGCTCACCGGCAGTGCTCACCAGGACAGCCACACTTCAGGGGCTGCACCCACTGCTTCTGGGGCCTTGGAAACCATATCAAGCATGTGATTCTTGTGCTTAGCATGGGAACTAGCTCCTTCCTTCCCAGGTTTTGGCCTGTTTTTATAAAATTCTCTCTGAAAAGGACCAATTGTTTGGAGGAGGGGAATTCCAGGAAGCCACAGGTGGGGGCTTTCAGCCGGCAGTCTAGGAGAACATCCAACAACACAGCAGTTTGGGGGCTCCAATTCTAACCCTGTATCTAACAATAAAAATCTCTTTGTTTTCAAAAGCAAATCAAATCCCAACCAACTTAGAAAAACAAAACAAAACACCACCAGGAATCAAAGCTCAATGGTCTTGTCCAGTCTGTGCTGCTGGCAGAAGGGAAGGCAGTGGCTCTGTACTCCCTTCGTTGTGGGGTCCACGCAGCAGAGGAGGTTTAGCTCATGTGGAAGCGGTGCTCCCCCCGTGTGATGTGGGATGAGAATTCGTACCTGTCCTGGCTGTGGTAGCCGCACATGTTGCACTCAAAAGGATCACGGAAGCCGTGGCAACCCATGTGGATGGTGTACATGACGTGGTCCAGGAAGAGCACCCTGCAGTGTTCGCACTTGTACACCTTCATCTGCTCCCCGCTCGTGCCGATCACCCGGAAGGCGTCCTGGGAGCTCTCGGAGGCTGCCCTCAGCACGTCGTAGGCAGGGTGCTCCTCCTTGATGGACAGACCATTGCGGGCATGGGGGTTGATGTGGTTGGTCAGGTAGATGAGGCTACCCCGCTGCTCCTCGGTATTGCTCTCGGTGTCCGTGGAGTCTTGGCAGCTGTTGCTCGGGGACGCCTCCCTCTCGGAGGACACTGACTTGGCCTTGGAGAGCAGCAGTAGATTCTCCACGGCGCTGTCCTGGGCGGAGTGGTTGGACCGCGCAGGGCCCTCAGGGTGGGGCTTGTGGAGCTGGTATATAGGGCTGATGACTGGGCCTACCTCAGAGCTGCCTGGGGGTGTCTGCACCAGGGGGCGCAGTGACTCGGCCCCCAGGTAGCTGATGGCGTTATTGATGGCTTGGTCCATCACATGGGTCTGCATCATCTCATTCTCCTTCTCATAGCTGGCACTGCTGTCATAGGGCATGTCCGACAGGCACTTGTCCCCTGTGGGAAGTGGGTGAAAGTCAGTGAGGCCCAGATTTCCTAACTGTGTGGCAGCAACAGCTGAACTCTACACCCAGGCGGGGCACCCAACCTTGCGGTGTGCGTAGACATGCAATATGAACACCTCCCAAATAGAGCAGGGTGAGCTATCTCTGCCCTGTGGGCACAGAGCACAGGGATCTGCCTGGGGTTGGCATTTAAAGAAATCTTGTTGGACAAATTAACAAATGAACAGTTGAACCAAAGACAAGTGTGTCAATTTAAACAGCACACATTCAAATGGACTAAACCAATACTTGCCTTTTACTATGGATGGTATACTTAAACATTATTATATTTAATTTAAGATTAATATTTAAATGATGTATTTTCAATATGGTGTTCTAAGTATTTTAAAATAAATGGTCAATTTACCATAAATTTATTTAATTAAAATACATAATTATATGATTATTCACAATAATGTGCAATATATTTAT
Organism: Equus quagga; assembly: GCF_021613505.1. NCBI lineage: Eukaryota > Metazoa > Chordata > Mammalia > Perissodactyla > Equidae > Equus > Equus quagga. The sequence continues at coordinate 45,944,131 of NC_060274.1, read as the reverse complement.
TTAAAATAATATTATGTGACATTTTAAATTCATAACGTTAATGCTCTAGAATCAAACAATCAAAATATATACCTATATATTCTTTAAAATAAAACGATATCATTCTCATCAATAACACAAAGCTGGCTCTGACTTGTGGTGAGAGTTAAGAGGATATTCAGACTTAACATCTCCACATGCTCCTGCGCCTTGAATTCCACTTGCCTGCCAGTCGCTGGCAGCACTGGAGCCGCACGCTACAGAGAAATGTGGTGGGAAGATGGTGGCAAACCTAGGGAGCTACAGGGAGAAGGTGTGCCATTCATGTGTTCTTTCAAAAAATTAGTGAGCATGAGTGATGCCCAAGGAATTACTGCCAAGGACTCGTCAGCAATCGAGCTTTGCCTCAAGAGACTTACGATCTAACATCACAGTTTTTAGGACTAGACAAGCTCGCTTCCCCAGGAAAGGTGAAATCTGAGACCAGAGCTGGCTTCTTGTAATTAGCTTTTGAGTAAACATTTCCATTAAGAAATAAAAAATGAATTTCCTTGAAGATTCACTTTCTTGACATATTGGTTATAAGTTCAGTATGAAACGATGGCTTAACTAGCAGATTTGTTAATAAACTCTTCGCACTCTTATTGTCAGGGCTATTGATTTACTTTCCTTTCAGTGGTGGTTAATTAAGAAGTCAAACACATGAGGCCATCCACAGGCATGTCTAAACTGTCTACATTTTTCCATCACTCTGTTCCTTTCCTTCCTCGAACACATGCTCATCAAATGTCTACCATGGACCAGACAGGAGGGATAGAGAGGTGAGTAAGTAAAAATGGGCCCCATCCTCTTCAGCACACAGCTAAAAGGGAGACAGAAATTGAAGCAGGCTCACACAAACAGGGCATCCCAGTCTGAGAAGCCCTAAGAAGACAAAGGAAGGCTCGATTCAAGTGTCATATGGCTTCTGACCTAGGAAGAGTCAGTCAGGTGCATGGGGTTTTGTGTCCTGGCTCTGGGAACAGCAAGAGGAAATCAAGGGGAGGAGCCTGGAGACGGTTGTCTAGTGAAGGTAGTGGGGCCAGAGTCCGGGTGGGGTGGGGCAGGGGCAGCATCAGGTCTGTAGGCAGGGCTAGACCAAGCTGAGGCTTTGTCCAAAGGGAAGTGGAGGCTACTGAAGGATGTGAAGGAAGGAAGTGCCCTTCTCAGTCACTGTGGGGAGAACAGATTGGGGAGGGGCAAAAGTAAGGAATTACTTTCAGGCTGTCCGGAATCAAGGTTTTGGCTGATGGCAGCTGGTCAGAGCGGTGGCAGGAGGATCCCCACACTCTACGCTGACACCTGACATGGAGCTCTGCTAGTTCTTAGCAACAGAAGGATAAACTACTCTGTAGTTCATAAACTTACTAAGGGTCCTTTTTTTAAAAAAAATCTGCGACCATTGATAATTGCCCAGGAATATGCCCCATCCTAGTATAAAGTATCTTCAGTCTCATTTCATGCTTTGTAATGGATATTTATCACTTAACGGCCTGGCTTCCACTTATTCTAATCTACTGGTAGTCAGGAGTGGCACATGCCCTGATAATGGTATAGCGTGATCCCTGCACCGCAGAAAGAACACTTGCTGGTGGCCAGTCATACCCTCTGCAGAAACGCAGCAGAGTGCAATCTCTATGCAAGCTGGGCGGCAGGGATCACAGAAGTGGTGTTTCTCCATTAAGAGTTAGACGAAGTAATTGGACAGCATTACAGAAACCACATCACTTTTTCCTGTTTTTGTGTTGAGGTGCTAAATGTCTTGTTACGCTAACCTCAGAGCAGAATGAATCCATTCTGGCCTGTACCTCAGCCTATCCCTCTACCAAACCTAATCTAGCAAGGAGAGGAGGGGGAGGGGATTTTGTAGCCAATTCTGATAAATATAAAAGTGCTTAGAGCCCCACCAAAAATTGTGCTTTCCTACCTAATCACCCTGTTTCTCCCCAAAGTCATGGTTCTGTGGTTGTGGTTTCCCAAGCAATCACTGAAGTCTGTTGTTTTTAAAGTTGGTATCAACAACAAATGGACGTAGGAAAAAAACAACATATATTTCAGATTACCGTGGTATATTGAAACTACCCACAGAATTTCTCTTCCCTAATACTCCAAAAAGTGAGAAAAATAAAAACCCACAAAATTCACTTTGGCAATCAGCTACAGAAAGTAACATATTCTAATGACCTACATATTTAAAAACGTCAAGGAGCAAGGAAAGATAATTCTAGAATGAGATATATGGCAAAGCCTGGCTGCTGATCTCAGCCACCAAAAACATTAAGTATAAATCAACAAAATCCTTAGCAGTTTCCCTAATATCCTCATATGTGTAGAGAATCAATTCAAATAGGTGTCTTTTTCCACTTCTGATCAAAAAGCAGTTGGAAACTCTGCTAGCAAGAACCAGGTGACACTAGACAAGTGAGCGGTGAGGCTGGCTTCCTCGACAGGAGTGAAGTCTCAATGCTGTCCACTGAGGGGAAACGGCCCAACATCCCCGAGTATTCCTTTGTGTGCTGGGACACTCCCCAACCAGTGCAGTGATAACTGGTGTAGGGCATTGAAGCAAATCGCAGAATGAGGGAGGAGAGCAGAGAGAAAGTCTTTTAACAAAGACTGCACTTTGCCTCACCTGAACTCCTCCCTTCCCATCCTTGGCATTCTTTCAGGATTTAGAGAAGTCAATAGCTCTCACAGGAAAAAAAATGTCTCAGATATAGTGGGAAGAATGTTGAAATGTCAATCAAGCTATATCAGCCCAAGTAGAATAAGCAAGATGAAGAGAAATGTGGTTACTGTGAAAATATTTTCTAGCAATACAATGGAAGAAAGGAAGTAAAACACAGACCAATGAGCCCATCCTAGTATGAAAGCTTAATTTAAGAGAGAGAGGAAATGTCTCATAATGGCTTTGTGACATGGACTCAATAAAAAAAAAATACTGAAAGACAGCATGCTAAGACAACAGAATGAGAAGAAAGAGATTTCAAAGCTCAGGAAACACAATGAGGTCCAAAGCAGTATTATTACAGAATTAATATATGGATTAGAGGCAGCAAGTAGTATAACAGAAACTACCAAAAATGGAATTACTGACACAGAGGAAAAACAGAAGATAATAACAGTGAATAAACGTGAAAAAGAGAAAAAAAACCAACTTAAAGAAATGTTAACAGATATGGAAGACAAATTATCCAAAATTGGGACACCTGGTATCCCTGACTAGAGATCACAGTAGACAGAATAAAAGATGAATACACAAAAAAGAGAAATCATCAGAGATAAAGGCAAAAAAAGGGTTTAACATGGCAGGGAATTTTTATTCAGAATGCAAAACCTCAAGACGCATCCTAGTTAGGGTATTTAAGGCTAAGCTCAGAGAAAGAACTCTTCCAGCATTCAAAGAGAAAACGGAAGTCTGGCCATCAGTCCTCATGGCAAGATCTAACCGGTTCTCAGTGGGAGAACAAGAGTGACCCCACCCCACACACACACCTTCAAGATGCTCCTCAAGTAGAAAGGGCCACAGGCAGATACCTCAAACACAGACAACTGTGGAAACAGAGCACCACAGAACCTTCCTGAAAGAAGCTGCTTGGATGTAAAGGCCAATTTGTGGAGAGACTACTCAAAACAAATAGAAATAGTACTAAAAGGACTGGGTCTATGTTGAATCTATTTAAATATAGAGTTAATAATTAATAGTTAAGCTATATATATAATAATTAATAGCTAAGCTAGGATTAGAGAATAGAATGTGAATATTATGAAGCTGGACAATGTAAAAATAATAATGAACAATAATAATAATTAAAAACAATATAACAGAGCATTTGGAAGTGGCATATGTCTTTATTTTTCAAACCAGTGAATCAGCAGATACTGCCTAAATCGAAACAAATGAATTAAAAAATGACTTGAAGGTCCGAATGTTTTTCATAATATATCTTCTTAATCTTGGAAAATCTTAGAAAAATCCTTTAAAAAATAATAGTTTTCTGCGAGAAAATATTTACTTGAAGATAAGCCAGCCCTCCAGTTTTTGTTGGTTCTTGTCCACCTCTTAAATTTAAGACATGTAAATATGATACTTTCATTTGAAGTAGCATCTATAATATGATAGAATCTTATAGAAGTATTTCTTTCACATGTATCTATCCATGTATTCATCATCCTATCCACTCACACACATGTGAATAGAAAGATATTTAGAATGATGCTCAGCTACTCTTAATATTGGTAATTTCTGGATGTCGGGTTTTGAGGTGATTTAAAAATAGTCATTTTTGCATTAAAATTCTTTATAGTAACCACGTGTCATTTTAATAATACAACAGTTTTTTCTTGAAAAAGAAGAAAATATACCAAGATAATTATAATGGGTAGCAGAAATATTGATCATTTTAATTTTCCTCTTCTATTTCCTGTTCCCTATTTTAAAAATTTTCTCATTACAATCAACAAACAGACTAAAAACAACAACTGGTAGTGCTATGTAATAGTATCCCTTTTCTGATGGGCTTCATCGATCCTGATGAGCTGTATCTGATTATTCTCAGAAGAGGAGATCTTTGATGATATAATGGTGAGGAATGTTGCTGGCAAATACTTATTTACAATTATGCCAAAGATAAATTAAAAAACTGTAAATCACAGATCACATATCAATTAAGCAAAAATATGTGCCATTCAGAGCAATATTCACCATGAAAATAATATCATCTTACATTTTTAAGGTGCTTTCTAGTATCCAGAGCACTGCCACACCCATCATCCCATTTGATCCTCAGAATAGCAATGGGAAGGAGGCAGGGTGGGAGGCATCACACTCATTTCGCAGCTGGGGATGCTGAGTCCAGTGATATACTCAAGGTCACCAGCCAGTCATAGCTGGAGCTGGACCCTGAACCCAGGTCTCTTAAATGCAAACCTGCAGCTCTTTCAACTCCACCACTATTAGGCCAGTACATATGATGATAGCTGCATTCCTACCACTCTGTCTGAATTTATATAAAGGGTAAACTCAACATCTAGAGGTTAAGAGGGACCTTAGAGATCCACTTCCTTTTTTATTTTCGAGATAGAGAAACTGTGATGAGTTAGGAGTGGTTGATTGAAATCCCATCAAACTGAAGTGAGGGGAGTCATTATTCCTCAGGGCAAGGAGAGGCATTATTCTGGAGATGAACTGCCAATCACCAGGTTCTAGGTAAACACCTAGCGGATACAGAGCCGCTTCAGGCTTCGGAGCCCTTCTTGCCAAATTCTACTCTGCCATCCTCGTCCAACTGTTCCCAATACACTTCTCCTGTGTACTCCACTTCTCCCCAGGAGACTGCTTTTTCATCTTAGGTTTGCTTAATCAGAGCTGGTTTTCTTTCCATTTTTTTTTTTTTTTTTTTAACATGGAAGCATCTAAATCTCAAGACAATTAAATTGTGGTCTCACCTGAGGTGGCCATCGTAGTTTCACAGAGTCTCATTTGGTTTGAAGTTTCTAAAAGCTAAAAGGGGCTGCACATGTTCATTTTCAAAGCCCTTGGCATTCTCCAGTTTGCCAGCCTGAAGGAAGAAGTCACGCCCAGCTGCCCACGGTCAGTGACCCTTAGCAATCCCCGAATACACTTGCTGCTCTGTCTCTGCTCCATCTCTCTGAGCTCTCTCTCCCCATCACACATTGCCTGTCAGGGAGGAGCCTGGATGAGTGCTACCTTCTCACCTCAGCCCGCTGTGACTGAAATCCCACCACCAACAGCCTACCCTCTGCACCTGACTCATTCCTACTCTGCTCAGGAAATGGAAGGTCTCCCTTGCTCTCACCATCTAAAAGCTCACATTTATGTGGGCAACTCCCCACATGGTGTCTCTAGGCAGTGGTTTGCAAAAGTTTTTTTTAACTAAATCCTTCCTTCCCCCACCCCTCCCAACCCTCAACCTATGACAAACTTCTATTTAAAACCTGATCAAATGGAGTCTATTTTCAGTGCAAGAGGGAAGCTGGAGCCCCAAGAACTTGGCCTCTGCATTGTCCTCCTGTCCTTTCCTGTAGGACAGCAGGCATCCTCTGGAACCCCAGGCTTCATTAACCATTAACTCCATTCTACATTCATCTTTTCTCTCAACACTCATTTCTGAGGCTCCCATGTGGCATCTACATCAGGAAGTCCTTGAAACTTAGCAGATCAAAACCAGAACCCTATCTTTTTCCAGAACCTGGCTTTATCACTTCTGCAAATGGCACACTACTCTACTAGAGTCACCATGATTCATGGTTTCCGTCACCCAATTCCTGTGCTGACCCTTACATTCCACTCTCACCAAACTTCCCTCGTCCATACCTTCCTTTCTTCACGCCTATCACTACCACCCCAGTGCTCTTCTTTTTCCATTCACTTATTGGCACTTTCCGTCTCTGTTTTCCAAGATGTTGCTCCAATTAAAAATATGTCAATGGTTTTTTCTGCCTACCAAATTAAGGATACATTTCTTACCTTGGCATTCAAAGGTCATTCATCCTGTGCCCAGGGTTTAGTGGGACTTTATTTTTATTGTTTCCCTGAGAGTATGAGTTAGCCCAGAACATACCCTGCTCCTCAATCATGTCCCACATGTCCCCACTCCAGCCCCCATAACCAGCATCACCATTTCTCTTTATTTTTATCTGCCTGCCCAGAATTCTCTTCCATTCTTCCATTATCAGTAATGTACTGAAATCCTATTCCTCCGTCAAGGTCACTTTCAGCTTCATGAAACTTTTATTGATCCTCTTCCCTGGATATGACCCTCTCACTGTGATCCTCTCCCCTAGACAAGACCCTCTCCGCCATGGTCTCTTTCCTGGATATGACTCTCCCCGCCATGGTCCTCTTTCCTTGACCTGACCCACCCCCATGGTGTCTTTCTCAGACATGACCCTCCCACCACGGTCCTCTTTCCACATTAGATAATAGTTGAGCTTCATATTGAGGGTTTCTAGATGTTCTCATATCCTTGGTGTTAATTTATGTTCACAAAAATCTGTGAGATAAGTAAAGAATGGAACCAAGGCTTGGAGAGGTCAAGTAATTTTGCCACAGTGAGAGTGTTAACATGTGGCTGTGCACTGATAACCTCAGGTTGGTCCCCAAGCCTGGTGCATTTCTACTCTTACATCTGACTAGATGTCATTCTTCCTGCACTTGTAAGTGTCTGGCCATGGACCGTGGTTATAGGAGCATTTGTCTATCATCTACACTGGACAACAAGCTCCTGGAGGAAAGGGCTACCCCACTTCTTCTTTTATCCCTCAAAGTATCTGGCACAGGTAGAGGTTCAACGGTGAAAATAGCAATCTTAGTTGTGTTCCCTCTTCACTAGGCCCTTCTTGTGGGCCAGCTGCTGTGCAATTGTGTCCATTAAACCTTCAGAGTTGCCCACATGGGAGCATTATGAGCTCAATGTGAAAAATGAGCATCTGAAGCTTAGAGAGGCTGCTCAGGCAGAGGGTGTCCGGGCTGTGTGGTGAGCCCCTGGCTGAGCCAGGCCCACGCTCCTGACCCTGTGCACACTGACTCGGCCACCCTCAGATGGACACGAAGTGTCCATAGGTAGATCTCACCAAGTGCCCTGGGCACTGCAAGACCACATCTAGGAAAAACTACTGGTAGAAGATTTGTTATTTTTAAGAGGCCTAGTGGAAAAAATTCTATGATATTTAAGAAATGTTGAGCTTACCAAATTTTATTTTTTAAAAATGAGATTCTCTTTCTTTCTTCTACTCTCAACTAATTACCAACTGAGTCTAAAACACCCGCGTAGTTGTTTTTTAAGAGACAGCAAACGTTTAACTCTTACCAACAAATTTCTGAGGCATAGAGCTCTTACGTTTGGCGACGTTACTTGCTAGTCTGTCCAGCACGAGGGATCTTTCTGATCCTATCTTGCACAGGTCTTCTGCCATTTCACTGTGATTAGCTTCTTCTTTAATGACTAAAGTCAAAGACAGTTAGAGAGGCCAGTTTAGAAACGCTTACTGTGAAAGGATTCAGTTGCGTCCAGTGTTAAATCTGACATTTGTTAAGTGCCTACAAGAGCCAGGACCTTCGAAGAAATTATTTCTAATCTTGCCAGCAACCCTGCCAGAGAGACAGAGACCAATCACAGCCACCTGCTAATGATGTCTGGACACCACGTATCATCCCCCAAGACCAAAGGAAGAAGCCCCACCACTGTCACCAGAAGCTGGACTGCGATTAATTAATTGTGTCCCTTTGCCAAGTCCTCTTAACTTTTCAAAATACTCCCAAATCCACTAACTTAGTTTATCCTGACAACAGTCCCCTGAGAATCAAAGAACGGTCAAAGCTGGAAATGATCTAAGGGTCCCACTCCATCTACTGGCACAGCGATGTGAGATGCAAAAGAAGCATGGCGGCTCAAAATGCTCCAGGAAATCCAGACAACATGGGGAGAGAACCAGAGCTCTGATCCCTGAACACACAGCAGTTGAGAAAATCGTTTAACACCTGCACACTGGAGAAAATCTAGAAATTGTGGAGGTAAATATTGATGCAGGGACTATTTCTCGTTGATCTTTATTTTTCTCTATTGTCCCTTTCTTTCTATAATTGAAGATACAACTTTGTATCCTGCATAATTTCATCTATATTCTAGTCTTTATGGTTAGACTTTTGGAAATTTAACTCCTTCATCTCCCTGCAATTTATCCTAATGTATAAGGAGCTGAAAATGTAAACTGATTATCTTCCAAATAGCCAATCAATTCTTCTAACACCGTTTCTGAACAGTCCATTTAAATCCCACCTCCTGTGCTCCCTCCTTTCTTAGATACGACATGCTGACTTATCACAGCTCTTCGGAAGTTTATCCATTTCCAGTATTGATTTGCCTGTCTATTCTTCAAAGAGTTCCACATTATAGCTACATTTTAATATAGCACTGGACATCACTCTTCTTTTAAAAAAATGCCAATTCCCTCATTTATTTTTCCAGAGACACTTCATGATAGTCCAATAACATTTACAAACCAATGTTACGTTAAAACCATGCCTTGATTTGGGAGGACACACGTGTCCAGTGTCCAGCCCTCTCTCCCTCTTCAATCTTCCATGTTTTTTTTTGCCTCAGTGTGGTTTTGTAGTTTTCTTAATTATGTCCTGCATTTACCTGCTAAAATTATTTCTAAGTATTTTATGTCGTCATTGCTATTAGGAATGCCACTTTGAAAACACATTTCAAATCTGTTACTATCGTTGCTATACGTAATTTTTTAACATCTGAAGTGTGTGTTTCTTATTTAATGGGCAAAAATAATAGCTCGCACCCTGATTTATACAGGGAGACACATAAAACCCTTAAAGTCCAGTTGCACTGGCAGAATTCCTTATGTGTCTGTCCTTCCCTGCAAAGTAGGGCACTGGCGCCTGCCCAGGGTGCCTACAGCACCTCTAGCGGGGTTTCCACTCCAACAGGCCACGAGACCTTCTGGGACCCTCAGAGTTGTCACACTGAGGGACAAATGGGGCCAAAGCTCCAGGATCGCTGGCTATTCAACCCTTGATGTACTTCCCTTAAGGGCATCTAACACAATTTGTGCACCTAAGGCTCAAGAGAAACTTATGTTTTCCGAAAAGACATCAGGAAATTATAACAGATGACAAAGAAGTCTTTTACTAAATACAATTATATTCAGAGAAATTAATCTTTTCTATATCTTATAAGATAGGCTTTGTTTGGACCTAATCCAAAGGAATGGCCCCAACCTGAGTGGGATTAGAGGGCCAAGAGGCTGCTTGGGTGTCCCTCTGAATTCTGATGGGAGCTGGTCTTGCGGGGTGTGGGAAGGACAGGAGATGGGAGATGCACAGCAAGCTAAGTGGCCAAGGCCCCCAGCCCCCTGCCTGCCCGCCGTGTCCCAGATGTAGTCTTGCAGGACTTTGGTTAAAGTTTGCCTATGGATTCCCTCAACACTCCCTTCAACCAGCACTAACTGCACATGAGAAGCCTTCTTATCTCCTGGGGATAGGAGCATAAAGCCATCACTGTGGTGTCCCAAATAATCCAATCACCAAAGGGAATAAATGAACATTTTCGGATTACATTGATTCTGACCACAGGGTTAAGATTTAATATATGTATCGCTGACAGACAAGCTCACTGACATCTGCAGCCAACAGAGGAGAATTAGGTTTCAGGTGAGAATCCTTCGGAGACCTGAACTTGCATGTTCAGTGAAGTGCACGATGCACGTCTCTGCTCCCTGCTCTCACATCTGCTCCTTCTCTCGGGCATCTCTCAGAGCAGTTCCGAGAGGTTGGCCACACACGGATTATCACTCCCACTTAAGAGACGAGCCCTGGGTCATATTTAAAAACAGATTTAGAGATGAAACCAGAACCCAGGTTTCAGTGAAGGGATGCTGGTTGTCCCCTGGAAGAAGGTCTCAGCCTGCTGTGACTTCATGGTCTGCTTCTTTAGCAATGAAAACGGTGGAGAAAACCAATCGATTCTGTCCATGTCTCTTGTCCATTTTGTCTTCTCAATTCCATGTGTATAGTTTTAAGGGGAAATTCAGATTACTGTATTCAATAGGGATTGGTATTGCCGATAAGTCCTAAGTAAATATCTGTTGAGTGGATAAACGGCTTATTTAAACATTAATCAGAAGTATTTACTTCCAAGACCCATCAATTTATTTTTCACAGAAAAATACAATATCTGAGTATTTACATTTTATTTTATTATAATTCTCCTCTCATCCCTTAATCTCCTACCTTGGGGTCTGGCCACAAATTGATAACTCATAAATTATTATTATTTTAATATCTAGTTTCCTTTCTTAAACTAACCTTCAATACCTTTCCATTCTAGAAATAGACCTTAGACTTTGATAAAAGCTAAACAATAACTTAATGGAATCTCCCCATTTTACCGGTAAGAAAATGAAGGTCCAGAGAAATCAGCTGTGAGCCCTAGATCGACAGCAGGTAGGTGGGGAGACAGCACAGGCCACGTGACACGCTGCCTCTCGATGCCAACGATACTGGATTTTCAGGACTTCATTCTGACCATTCTTTCCCCTGCCCCCATTTGCATTAACGATCTGAGTATTCCTGAATGTACTTACTACTACTGAAGTGTACACTTAAAAATGGTTAAGATAGTAAGTTTTACGTCATGTGTATTTTACCACAATAAAAGAATAAAATAAAATTAAAAATTTGAAAACAATAATCTGAGTGTTCCCTGGTGGATTTTCCATTATGAACCATTCATTAAGGTCAGAAAGCCGGGTAAGGTTCAATAAATTCTGAACTATTAATTTAACTTCTACTGCTCAGTCCAATGATGATTTTTGCAGTGCTACTGCTAAATGAACAGTGTTTTGAACGAAGTTAGCTTCAGTTGATCTATTCGCCAATTTCTTATGTCTTAAAAAGTCAAAAAGGTGCCTTTTATAACACTGCCGTCCCTCTGAGTAAGGTCAGCCTCCTTCGGCACTATCTCTTTCCATCTTTCACTTTACATTATCCAAGATTGGAGTCAAGTGCCATCTCGTAATGCAATATACAGAGAAGCATCAAAGCTCATAAGAAAAAAGCAACTTTTCCTTGAATCCTCTGACACCCGCAATACTGTCAACTGTCAGGCTTACTCCCTCGTTCCAGGGAGATGCTGGTGCCAAAGAATGGAAACACCGCCTGAAAGCCCTTATTTGATCAACTTCATGAAAACAGTTTTTAAAGCAAGACTTCACATGTTATTCTGATTACTAGGCACAAGGAAACAATCGATACTCCAGGTTAAAAAAAATACCCCCCCCCAAAAAAATCCCAGAACTTTCAAGGGTCACTACTATCTTAGAAGCTTCCCCAGATGTCAAGAGGGAGGAGTTTTAAGGTCAAACTATTTCTGGTGGGATGAAGACGTGGAAAGTAGGGAAGGAAGTGTAGTGTGTTCCTAGTGAAACTGTGTGATTTTAGCGGGCAAAAACTTCCCTCCATCCCAGGGCGGCGGCGCAGCAGGCCTGCGTTGTGCTCCCAGCGCTGCGTGCAGGGGGCCTTCTTCGCCGCGTGCTGGGGAGGGAGAGCCAGTGCCAGGCTCGCCTCGTGCCTTCAGCGCTTACCTGGGTACAGCGTGCCTGGAAGGCCCATGCTCTGCAAGTAGTTGTGGCAGCGCTCTTTATGTTCCTCTAAAGAGCTTCGCTGTTTATAGCTTCGGCCACAATATCCACATTTGTGAGGTTTACCAACTGCAGAAAACACAATTGAGTTCAAGACCCCAATTAAATATCGGCCTTAGGTGTAATGGGAATGCATGCAATACAATTATTACCAAAAAGTCAAAAAAATTCTACTCTTGAGAGCTAAAAGCATTATGGACTCAGTCAAAATTACTGAATTTAAAAATGTTAATGCCCAGGGGTTTCCTTGATTGTACTAAGAACGCCTGTGACTTGTTTCTTCTTAATTTGTCCACTGTACTGACTATCAAATTCTCACCTACTTAAATCACAGGAGTCTGTCCTTTACCTGGAGGAAACGAACCACCGCAGTGTTAGAATGTGGATTTGAACAACTGGACAGAGACGTGAGGAAGGGCCCCTGTTGCTAGATAATATCTGGATTCACCTCTTAAAGTTGGACTCTTTTGTCCATGTCTCTGCTGGGGGCCAGGTTTGGCATGACACTGGCGCAGATCTAGTGCAACCAAAGTGAATTCAATTCCAGAGTGCTAAACTGGATATTTTGAGGTCTCTAGGAAACTAGAGTGGATAAACATTTTATTTCCAAAATGTATTTTCTTGTTCTAACTTAGAAAAGTTCTGTTTTCCTCCCCAAAGAACTTAAGGATAGTGTGGCTTCCAGATCAGCCCTGTCCAACAGAATTTACTATGAAGACGGAAGTGTTCTCTATCTGTGCTGTCCAATATGGTAGCCATTGTGTGTTCAATAGGGTGGCAACCAGCAATGTGTGGGTATTGAGCATTCGAAGTATGGCCAGTGTCACTGAGGACTGAAGTTTTAATTTTATTTAATTCTAATTGGTTAAAATTAAAATTTAAATACCACATATGGCTATTGGGTACTGTATGGAGCAGTGCTGTTCTATACAATGAGTTTAGTTCTTCTTGAATTTTATTGAACGGTATTTTAGGAGAAGATGACTAGTATGAATTTGCATCACATCTAAGTTTAAAGACTTTAATAGATAACATTTTAAGAGATGACATGGATAAAGGATCTTCACTTACTTATATAAGGAATGTAAATTTCCATCCTAAGACCAGAATCTTCTACTTCCTTCTCATGTTATTAGATTTCACATATTTGAGAATATTATATAAAAATCAATACCATCCAAATAGGAATGTTTGGTAAAATGGTTCAACCAAAGTTTATATTGGTTAAATCTCTTTCTTAGTTGAACAGAAGCTATGGTTCACAACGACTAAGAGGAAAACCAAAATTTGACTTCTGGAACATTTAATAGAGGAAGAAAGGGATCTTTCTTTATCTGCAGAAAATGTTGCATCCCTAACATCAGGTAAATAATGTTGAAATATACAATGTTGCCTAAAATTGCACATTTTATTGAGTACTGCCTTTACAAATTAATATAATGCAGATAACCACTCAATATCCTTTCTTGAAAAGCCATAACTTTAGCAAATTCCTATATATATGGCATGGTGTCTGAATACCCATTTTTCTGAGTATATGATTGATTTTAACCCTGCAACATAAGAACTAAAGTATATCTTGAAGCACAGCCCAGTCTTCTGCAGGAAAGAAAGTCTCTAGCTATGTTTGCAACTTCCAGAAAAAACAGCGAAGAAGGAACGGGGATCCTTTCCCTACCCTACCGGACTGCCCAAGCTCCTCTTGTCATCAGTATGGGACAAATTCTATAGCTCCATCATCACTGACGTGTTGATCTTTGGAACCTCCGGCCACCACCAGTTGCTATAAAGTTGATCATGGTTTTCAGTGGAATGGAAGAGTGACTCTTTCACAATGGAAACCAATGTGGCAACACTTGAGTTCGCAGACAAAGGCTGAGTCTTCATGTCACTCTAGTGAAATTATCTTGTAGAACCTAAATCACTGCCTTTTCCAAGAGCTACATGTCAATGGTACTTTCAGATGATAGAATCACCAGCAGCCCTGGATCAATGATGGTTTTCTCACTACGGTATCATCTATTAGCTCATCAGTGGGTCCATAATAGAAATAAACTGTCTAAAGTCTATCACTGTTATATATAATTACTCAATAAATTAGCCATACTTAGAGAAGGATACCATCATCTCTCAAATGACATAAACAGGCATGGAGCCAGAAGAACCTAAAATACTGCATTAGATGTTCTTAACTTCACAACAGGAAAGAAAGGAGCAGCATCTTTTAAGGACTGACACGCAAGTGGGATTTCTGTTGCAAGTCAGAGGAATCTGGGGATTACGATGATATGGTTGGTGCCAAACTTAGGACGAGCCTGGTATTTTCTGCCTACATGGGAAGTTGTGCTTCCTATTAACCCCAATGTGGTACTACTGTGAATTGTGTTGATGTCTATTTGATCCTTATGAATGATACATGTGAAGTTTCTTGGTCCTAGATCCCCTGACTAGGCACTGTATGCAAACCATATAATTGTCACATCTGAAGCCTATTCAGACCTAATTTGTCATTTAGTTCCTTGCATGCCTTCACCTCTGGGTGGGACAACACACATGCTCCTTATTATCAACATATGTAAACATTTAAAAATGCTCACTGTCACGTTGTCATCATCCCACTTTGGGGATCTGTTCTCCCTGTCCCCCGCAGCAAAGCCCTCCCCAACTCTGAGCACACATCCTGCCCCTGATGGGGAGGTGGTGGCATTGGCCCTTCCGTTATCCCTTGCTGACCTGCCCGCTCTATTGGAGGAGCAACTCCTTGGCTCTGTATAGCTCCTTTCTTGGAAGATTTTAGGAAGCTTACCCAAGTCATCACAGTTTTCTTCTTAGGAGCATTTTGGGAGCTTCCTCCATGCTGACTATCAGAAATGAGACCAGAATGAGAGGAGATGGCTTAGCTGAACACGTGAGAGAAGTAGCATTCCCAGGACCCTGTGACTTATCTCCCTCTTGCGTCCTGGATGAACTTGCAGGTACCACTTGCAGGAGAAGACCAAATTTCGACAACACTTGCTAAAATGTGGATCACTCACAGAATTACACATTCATCTGGAACTTCTCTGAAGGTAAATTTTAGAAACGTACCATTTGGCATCGACTCAAGCTCCCCCTTCTACCGGAAGTCTCTCCTGACACCTCCCAGCCCAAGACCTACTGTCCCCTCTCTGTGCTCCCACCATCCCCTTGAATGCCTGTGTCATGGCGCTTGTACCCCACCTGTCTCTGGGGTGCTCAGTAAATGCGTGACAAAGAAATGACACAAGGAAGAGGGCTCTAAAACCCAATATTAACTACACTCATCGCATTTAGGGGAGACAGCCTGAACCCAGGAGAACCCTCCCCAAGGGCATGGCGTCCCCTCCTCTGGGAGGTGCCTCCTATAGTGCTGCCTTGGGGATGTCAGGAAGGAGCTGATCTGAAGCTTCTTCCTTCCCATAACGCCCTGCTCAGCAGAAGTCGAGGATAACCAGATAGTCTGGACGGTGAGCTCCACGAGGGCAGAGGTGAGGGCCCGTCATCTCCCGCTCCCAGAGCCTCCCAGGGTGTTACGTCAAATATCCCTGCTGGATGGCATGCGCGGCACAGCACACAGGCCCTACACTTTCTTCCTCTGACCTGGAAGATTATGGGGCCACTTGATAATGAGATAGCAAAGAAGACTTCTCAGGAGGCAGAAGATCTAATCTAATCAAAGGCGGATTTGTGCTTCACAGGTTGGGAATGTTTCAAGAATTGTTGGGTGTTCATGCTAATCATGATCTAGCTGAGACTCTGGATTATTTGGGATGCATTTATTAGAAGCTGGTAAGAGCTCCAAACTGGCCTCTCCAACCGAGGCCTCCACTGGCTTCTGGTGTGAGAGTGACACTCGGGCCCAGTTGGGGTGGTGTGTCCTCAGGTAACAGGCATCCACCCACTCAGAACAGATAACGGCAGGCCCTGAACCATTGTATCTATCACCTTTCCAAAGAAAACTATCCCAATGATCGCCACTGAAACACTGTGTGAAACCGTAATAAGTGTGGCTTAACAACTGACATAAAGAAATGCATCTGGAAGCTGTTCGGGCACAGCAGCACACTCAGTACAAGTCCAGCTGGCAAAAGCCTTTTAAAAAAACCGCACTTACCTGACAAAACGGGATGAGGAGGCCTCTCTTGAAATACTCTAAGGTGAGACTTCTGTGTGTGTGATTTCCCCACCCACCTCCTCTGTCTCAGTGGAAAATCAGAGAATACAAGGGAGAGAGGGGGAGACCGATGGCACAGTCAGTGGCAGCCAATCCCCGACGGAGGGCTGTGCCCTGGGATCAGGCCAGCCAAGAAGGAGGGCTCCTGTGCACATGCGACGTGGGGCCCTGGGACACCTGGGTGGCCTCCGAGTCCCTCAGAGCCTGGGCCTTTGCCCAGAGCACCTACCAGAGTGCGTCCTCAGGTGGCCTGTGAGGGCATCCCTCCGGCGGCATGCGTAGTTGCAGAGGTGGCACTTGAAGGGCTTCTCCCCGGAGTGTAACTTGATGTGCCGGAGCAGGTTGCCTTTCTGAGTGAAGGAGGCCCCACACTGATTGCACTGGAAAGGCCGTTCTCCTGGGAGGAGAGGAGGGGCAGTCGGTGAGACAAAACTCGGCGCCGAGACAAGAGGGGGACTCGGCAAGAAAGTTGTTTCCCACGGGGCCCGGTGACTTCCACCGGCTGCAGGTTTGATAGAACATGAGGCTTTCAGACTAAACCTGCCAGCTCCTTAACGCTTCACTGGTTGGGTCAATTTGATCTGAAAATCTAATTTTTTTTTCCTAAATCAGAATGGCACATCACAATGCAAATTCAAACTCATTTAAATAAAGTGACTGCAACATTTTGTGATGAAGAGCCACTCTTCCTGATCAGCAGTTTTGGAATAAACCAATATCCAATTTTGCGTGTTGTGGCATTTGGTGGGGTTTTTAATGTGGCTTTTTTCAAAGGGTCTTTAAAATATGCCACTGAAGCAGCAAAATAAAAAGGAAACTCATTAAAAATGCATTTCAGGATCACAAGTTCATTTCAGCGTTACATTCTTATATTTAAATGAAAGGCACTTCATTATAACAGTTATAATAACTTCTTTTCATTTACATTTTCCCTGTATCCTCCCTTTCAATTTCTTCTCCATTACCTGTCTGTCCCTACACAGGCAAATCAGGAGAGAGACAGACAGAGGGAGTGTGAGGAGAGAGCGGGAGAGGGAGAAAGATTGAATAAAATGAGAAGTTAAGAAACTGTGAAGGAAGCTCCACATCGTCCAGAGAAAAGTCCCGAATCTCGCTGCAGCAGGGCATCAGAATCAGAGCTGCACTGAGGTTTCTAGCTTTCTGCTTTCCTAGCAAATCCTAAAATCTTTAAGCTATTATTGGTCTATATTCACAGAAGACACCTTATCCTTGCAGTACGAATCTTCTAAGGGATGCATTTAGTCGCTATTAGGAATTCTTCTGGGGGTGGCACTATGGAGCTGTGACTACGGAAACATCTGAACCTCTCCTGTGTGTGGCAGCCTGCGTTCCCTCCATTCTGGATCCAACAAAGGGACAGGCAGCTATCTGTGAGAAAGAGGCATGCTATCAAGCAGTCATAGGTCCGAGAATCTAAATCGATGAAGATTTCACTCAGCGCTCACAGAAAAGAGTGCTCCATTTGTCACGTTTAAGTAAACATTAAAGCTCTTTTGAAGACAAATGCATTTTTTTAGACGAAGAGCTGTAGGTGACCGCGATATCTGGTGTTGAGATACCATGAAAATATACTTCCTACTAACAACTTTCTCTTAGGAAAAAAGAATGTATTAGAACGTATATTTAACAATTTTCCTAATTGAGTAACATGATTTTGGCGAACAAGGCAGCACTTATCAAAAGCGACTAAGTAGAAGCATATCTGGCACGACCAAAATCTACACCAGATTAAATTTAAAAGTTTGTACGGCACCTGAATTTTAATGATTATCATCATTTTTATTTTTAAGTGGGCAGCGTAGATGTGCTATTGTAAAAATTGCAACTAATTTACAATCAAATTCAATTATAGACCAATTGGAGGGATACTGATACTAACCAGGATGTATTCGGTATTTTCCCAAGTCTATGTCTGGATTGGACTTGGCTGAGCAGAGAAAGGATTTAAAGTCAAGCAGGTGGGAAGATAATGGTGAAACTAACTATAACTAGATCTCTGAGCTACAAGCCTGTATTGCATGAGGAGATTAAAATAGCTGGTAGCAGGTAGCCCCGAGGAGCGTCCAATAGACAGAGATCATTTAATCATCTATTAGAAACCCTTCTGGGCTTTCATGGCACACACGTGCATGAATGTGTGTGTTCAACTCCAAGTGGGCAAAAGGAAAAAGAGAAGTAACGTGGTCACTGTGTGCAGGGAGACCTGAGGAGTGGGGGAGAATATGCCTCCAACCACAGTTCTCATTCTAACAGGGGGGGCCCTCAGGCTGGGTGTTCCAGAAAGACAGTTGGGAGATCTCATGCCATAAAAATGCTTATGATAAGGAGGCACAACACTCCTGGTGACACGAATGTGTTCTGTTGTGACCCAAAGATAGTGAGCCCAACCCTACGCTGTGTGAAGTACCCCTTCCACACTGAGCAGGTGCTAGAACTCTTTGCTTCTACTCAGGTCTGAATCCTGGAGGGAAAACCCAGGTAGGACCCTGCAGTGGAGCCAATGTCTTGGAAAGAGCAGCAAGTCAGCTGAGATAGAAAGGACAGATCATTACAGCCACATCCTTTCTCAGAACAGGGCAGGAAGGAGGCCGTTTCTTCAAGAGTGAAATCTGTCTTCTACTTTGAATCAATAGTTCTCGTGTGTCCTGTTGTGCCTGGTGTCTTAATCCTGCTGGCAAGCTTTCCTGGAAATCTATTTGTTTCTTATTGTCAGTGCTTGCACGAATATGTAACACAGGGAGGGAATGGGGACTCCTGAAGAAAGTGTTCCCTGAAGCGACAACACAGAGTGTCCAACTCAAGGCAGTGTCCCTTTGGAGGTGTTGACAGGAAAGGGAGATGACTCCGGAGCTGGAAGATAGAATACGGCCCACGTCATTTTGTGTTCTGTTGGCCAATGTCAATCACTTCTCTTCTGCAGGTCAATAGCTTGCTTATTGTAGCTAAGTAAGATCAAGTTTCTCCAAGGTTGTATTGTCTTTTATTTAATCGAGATGAGGACTTTAACATCATTAATTCAAAATTTAGTTTTTAATCCCAGTGACTCTATAGATGGGCCATTTCAGGGATTCTGTAAGAATGTTTGAGCCTTTTTAAATAACTTAATTGGGTAAAAAAGAAAGTCTTCATGGATGCCTACATTATAAAATTTCTGAGGGTATATCAGAAGGAGAATTAAAAAATATACCTAAACTGCAAGAATTGACGTGGGCCTATTGCCACCACACCTTGGAGCAGCATTCCAGTTCCATGCTGTTATGCAGCACAGTGACAGTGCCTTCTCTCCTCACAGGTGGGAACAGAGTAGGCACAGGACCATACGGAACAACCGTAATTCAGACACTCATCTTGATCTTGATTGTTTAAAAATCTCATCATTAGGAATAATGCTGCACATTTACGTGGCCGTGTTTCCCTGCGGTTCATGATTCCTTCAGACCACTCTTCCCTCTAATTCTCACATTTACCCTGAGATGTGGGCGGGAAAACCATCACTACTACACTCGAATTAAAAACATGAAACTGAGCAGTGAAACTAGGGAAGTGGGGTGGTGGTATCAACGAACCACTTAGACAATGACACCAACGGCACCTCACCGAGGGGGTGACACGGGCAGAGGCGAGGGTTCTACCAGGGGAGACTGCTCCTGCAGTCTACCAGGGAAGGAAGCCCTGGTGTGCTGGCTCAACTCGGTGCTGGGCACTTGCAAGTCCTGCTTCCTGGGGGAAATTTGTTAGGTGGTACCTAGTCTCCCAGATGAAGAGCCCTCTGATACGGGACTGTCTAGTTTGCTACTCCACTGCACCAGTGCCACTATCTACAGGTGCTCTGCGTCCATGCTCCAGCACCCCCAGGATCTTCCAGGGTCTGAATCAGAGGCCGCAATTTCACAGGATGCCCGAGTGATTTATATGCCCTTAATGTTTGAGAAGCACTGCGCTAGAAATGGTTTAAAGTTAGAGACTTCAGGGCAGAGTCGGTGGTTAGCAAAGCATGCTTTTCTAACACATATCACTCAGATCCTAGGAAAATGAAAACCTTTCTAGCATGTGCAGCTACTCAAACCTGGTTTGGCCAGTGTATTTCTGTATCTGCCTGTGACCCTCTATATTTATGCAAGTGGAAACGCATTATGAAGGCAATCCATAAGTTCATTGTTTCAGGTGTTCTGTTTTTAAATGAAAGGCGAGGCAGGAACTATAAAACTGATGGTGTGTATGTCCCTAGTTCTGGAATTTACTTGTTCTGTGAGTGGAGAGCTCTGTGTTGGTGTGCACTTGGCACTTAGCCGCTATTAGTAGGGAGAGGTGGGCTACCTCTCCCAGGCAAACGGCTGGGCTACCCTGCCTATCTATCCTTGGTAGGTTTATTCTTTAAACACAATTATTCTTTTTATCAGGGCAGGCAGTCATTATATTTTGGCAATTTAGTATGCCAGAATTTGATTCATTTATCAAATATTTATCTAAGACTTTTCACTGTATAGTCAGGTTTTACATGAATTAGCAGGAAGGTCCACTCCTCTATCAGGAGTGTATTACCACGGGTCCCAGTGCATGCACTTCAAGGTCCTCATTGCAAAAGGGGAGAGCATGATGACTCTCAGGCAAGCCTAACTTAGGGCTGGAGGTGATCGGTTTATTTCCCTGGATAATGTGAGAATTAAGGGACACGTTAGGAAAAGTCAAGTTTGCTTAATTTTAGAAGTTACGTTTTTATTGAAAAGGAATGTTTAGTGAAAATAAACGTATTTTATGATTTTCCAGATGTACTACAGATAAAAGGCATCATTTTGGAAACTGCCCTGATTCAGATATAAAAATCACAGCTCCACAAAGATCTGCATTCTCTGACAGTTTTTTTGCTCAACAAATTTTCCGAATTCTTGTTAATTTTTGATAATCATATATTTCTTGGCCCCAAGTAAGAATCACATGATTTTGAAGCCGCCTTTCTCACTTCCCTGAGATATCTTATGAAATCTGTTGTGCCTCCAAAGCATGCTTTTCCTCTGATTGGTTTGTTTTTCTCCTGTGGAGTACAGTGGCAGATACTGGCTTTATGATGACCTACTGGTGCCAGCCCCTAGACAAGGATGACTCAGGGTTTCCATTTTATGTTTAAACTTTCGGTGACCACTAGAGTTGGTGAATTTATTGTGTTTTGCTCAGCCTTAGGGCAAAACAGTAAAGTTTCTGTTCAATTCAAAAAGTCACTTTACGAACACAGTTAAAGGTAAAATGCATCCTCATTAATACTGTATTTTGAAGATTGTCTAGTGCCATTAGTGGTGACTTGACAGTTTTGGTGGAAAAATATGTGGCTGGTCAATTGTCATGAGGGAGCACTGGGGAGCATGGAGGGGGACGGACCAGGACTCTACTCCCCGCCCCTCAATGTGAGAACATCTCAGGACCTTGAGCACAGACACCCAGCACTAGATTGTCCTCATTCCTTCCTTGTTGGACACAGAATATTATATTCGCTTATGCTTCAAAATCCTCTAATAGACAGGGATTTGGTATTAAATTCTTTACCAATTTTAGATGAAAACTAGTGGCAATCAATCTTGTTCAGAGTCTCACCTGTTGGAGGGTAAGCGATCTGAAAATTGATCTGAAATTCTTTCTGAAAGACTAAACTTTGCTGCTATTCCATAATTCACTAACGTTTGTAAAACTCAAGCCCTGTTAATTTGAATACTAACGAATGCGTATTTTACTCATGGTTTCTCAGTAGGAAATTTGAGGCGTTCATTTTGGTGTATTGATCTTTCTGTTTTGCTTTGTCTTGTTTTCTGAAGGGTGAACCACTCGGCACCTTCCGTCTAACTGCTCCACTGCCCCTATTTAGGGGGCATGACCTCAGGCCCTTGATGGAACTTGCATGTGAGGCTATTAACTTTTCCTTTCTGTTTTATTGCTTTAATTTATAAGGTCAAATTGGTGCATGTTTAGAAGTCCGTTTGGATGCTGTTCCAGAATGAGAACGCTACGCCCCGCTATGACAAGGAAGCCCGGCAGCTCTGCCAGCCGATCTGAAACAGGCTCAGAACACTCAACTAACACAGGGTATCTTTCTCCTGCAATGTCAGCTAAGACAGGATATATTTCTCCTGCAACACCCCACAGACCTTTTCCAGGCCATTAAAGGAGGAACTATGCCAGGCCTTACCAGTGTGGCTTCTTTTGTGGACCATGAGCACATTGGGGCCGATGCAAATTATCCCACAGACATCACACTTTAGTTTGCCGTTAGGAAGTCGAATGCCTCCAGCTCCTGACAAAGTTTTGTTGCCTTGGCCACTGTGGGAGCCATTCATTTTCTCTCCTGAGGCATCAATCATTCGTAAATCCTCCGCACATTCTTCCCCATTCATTTCACAGGCACGCCCATTCTCTTCATCACTCTGAGTCTCTACTTTAACATTACTGGCTGAAAGAAATAATACAGGGTGCCACTCAGTGTCATCGCAAAAAACAAAACAGAACAACACAGCAGCAAAAAGACAACCAACTAGAAGCGGAGAGCTCCTCAATAGAAGGTTCTTCGCAGCTTCTACCCCAGGGACAGAGCTCTGAGCTTCAGACGTGTGGCCTACAGGGCCTCGAGGGCACGCCCGAGGAAGCATGGCAGGTCTGGGGTGATCTGCCTGCCCTCTCCATAGGTCCGAATGGCAGTGTTGAAAATGCACGAAATAGCTATTTATAAATTCTCACACAGTGGGATCCACAGGGACAGCCTGTGGCACCTCCGGAGTGAGCTGAGGCTGAATCCTACCCTCACACCTGAAGGGGAGTGTTGATCACATAATCCGGCTCCTGAGGGGGTGTGACCTGGTTTGTTAAAATCCCTCACAATTAGTTAAGCCTGAAAAAGTCTCCTACTTACAATGCTAACTTTCCCTATTTCATATATCAATAAACTTTGGGATAAAACCAGCAAATACTTGCTCAGATTTCTGACCACAGATTCCTTAAAGATTTTTGTTTGTTTCTTTGGAATAGGATCATTCTAACTCCTTGTTATTTCACAATAATAATAAAACCTGTGTCCTGAAGTAGAAGCATAATTTTTTACATTTCTTCCAACTGCCTAAGGGTGGGTTGTGATAGTGTGTGAATGTCAGAGATCTAGAACGGCTTTTCAAAGGGAAAGATGCGTGGGGGGAGGGGTGGTGAAGCGCTGGTGCTAATGACTACAATAACCACTACTTACTCTGCATTATCATTTCCTTTAAGTCACATTTAGGGTAATTATTTATGTCACTTGCATATTTTTCTTGGTAAAGAAAATAAGACACATTTTGCGTGTATTCCGCTGAAACGCTGACTGATGTGAATGGATGACTCCAACACTGTAACGACCAGGAGAAAATGCTCTTACACCAAGACCCATCATTTTCATTATAGTCTCTACAGATTAATAAGAGGATGTAGGTAAATTTTGCTAAATAAAATGATCACTGAGATAGATGACAATCATGACTACAAAATCTTTGACAGATGTTTTGAATGAGTGGTTCTCAAAGTTTCGCCCCTGGACCAGCATCATTAACAGCACCTGAGGACTTGTTGGAAGAGCAAGTTCTTGAGTCCATCTCATACCCATTGAACCAGACACGGGGGCGAGGTGGGCATGGCCCAGCACTGCCTGTCTTCATGGGCCCTCCAGGGGATCGTCCGTACACCCAAGTCTGAGAACAACCATTCTAAACAGTCAGCTTGGTGAATAACACTCCAAGTTTATTGTATTCAACACATTCCTCTTGATTTGGAAATCTAGAGCCCAGACTCCAAAATCAAAATTCCTGGTTTGGAATCCCATCTCCACTCTTCATAAGCTCTGAGAGCTTGAGCGAGTCATGTAACTTCTCTGTGTCCTGGTTTCCTCATCCGCAAAAACAGGAACTATCAGCATTGGCCTAACAGGGACGTTGTGAGGATTTAGTGGGTAAACAGATGGGAAGTTAGCTCAGGAGAGTGACTGGGCATGGCAAGGGGAAGCCCATTCCCAATAGAGCCATAACCTGGAGGGGGGTTCTGTCTCACCCCAATAATGTTCACGGCACTTACCAAGGCACACAGCAATTTAAGTGCACTGTAGCATTTAACTCTTGCGACAACACAATAAGGGAGTTACTATTATTATCCTAATTTATAATTGAAGAAGCTCAGGCACAGAGAGGTTGAACAGCTTGCCTAAGGTCACACAGCTAGCAAGTGGCAGAGCTGGGAGGTACTGCAGGCAGCCTGGCTCCAGTGCCCACATTCCTAACCACTATACTGCCAAGGTTTTCCCATTAGCTCTTTGGAGAAAGACTTACAAACAAATAAGTGAATGGAATGAATTAGCTAGAACATGGGCCACAACTGTCATTGTGGACTTTGAGATCCCAGAAATAAGGCAGTGTCTCTTCCCTACAGATCCTGGCAGGACCATCCCGAGAAAGCCAGTCCCCAAATGCGCCTGCCTACAAGATTCCAAAGAGCAGAGACTGAGAAGCCCCCGCATCCCAGCAGCCTCCTGATGACTTCTCCCAGCCGCCAAAGCCAAGGGATGGAGTCCTACTGACACGGTGCGTGTGGGAGACGAGACCAGCAGGGGAGCTGAGTGTGCTTTCTGACGTCTGAACTCTCTGGAAGTGGTGCTCCCAGGTATGTGTGTTTACCTTTTCAGGTGGAAACTGATTCACTGGGGCTCATTGCCGACCAGGTTCTGAACCAAGTGCTCTGGAAACACGACAATAAAGCTTCAACGACCTCTCAACTCTTTAACCTGGGACTAATTTTAACCATCCATCTCATTTTTTTGTTTGTTCATTTGTCTGTTTTAATGAGATCGGGGCATTCCAGAGCACAGTGGAACAAATTATTGCTGGCGTGGCAAGTTCTCCAACCACTGGAGCTGAGACAGAGGGCTGAAGCACAGGGTGTAGGTCAAGGGCACCCATGGCTGGAAGAAGGAGCCCACACAGATGAACAAGGGCTGGGATAATCCCCTTAGCATGCTCCTCCACGTGGCTCCATTTCATAAATTTTGAGGCAACCAGTTAAAGAGAACTGACTCTTGCTTTCCCAAGGATACACATATTGCACTTTCCAGAAACTCCCACCTGTTCTGTTTTATTAAGAAAGACAGGTATTTGTGCCACGCTCTGGTATACTCTGTGGCTTGGGCTGTTGACGACAATGTGGTCCCTTCCTGGGGAGGAGCAGAAGGGCAGGAAAGCATGGGGGTGACCTTTAGGGTTCTGACATCAGGAGCTTGCAGGCTGCTTACAGAGGAGGCCAAGCTGTGTCAGGAGGGAAGATGACGGGGACAGCAGGAGACGAAGGCATGGGATGGGTGTTGCCTTAAACACCACAGCGGTCCTCAAGCCAGAAGACTTGAGACCAGTCGCTAATTTGACCAGTGGTTCTTGAAGGTGGGATTTTGTCATTATCATGCCAGGTGAGATTTACTCTGAGAAGTGTAACAGAATAAAAAAACCAGGAGGCTTAAAGGGCATGAAAGCTTATCATAAATTATCTTGAGATCATTGTGGATCCCCAGGTACATCAGTTCCAGAATAGGCAAAGCTCAAATAATAAAATTCAGGATTCTGTGATGTCCTAGGTTTCTGAAAAAAGTATGCAAACAATACCCCCACGTCACTGTGGCAAGGAAAAGGAACCACAAAGAACGAGACCTGGACAGAGGGCTCCATATAAGTGAGCGCCAGACACATTTCGAAATAGGAGTCAGACGGCAGATGCTCAGCGTTTTAGAGATGGAAGCTTGCGAGCACTCTGGGGACAAATTCTAGGTCACATTATGACAGGAAAGGTCTGTGGGGACAAAGAGAGGGAAAGGATGAACATGGGGGTCAGGGGGATCTGAGAGAACAAAGAGGGCAACATTGTCAGCCATGGGGCACGTCAGACGTGTGAACTGTCTCTAAATACGGGGGAAAGGTTCTCATCTCTTCGTGGACAAATGCAAACTGGGTGCTGGCCTCATAGAAGAGATGGAGAGATTTCTGCCCACCTGAGGAGGGTGTCCATGAAAACAGGGGCTCTCATCTGGCTAGGAGGAGAATACAGGCAACATGCTTATTATTTTTGTAGATGACAGAAATCGGGGATGAAACTATCTTAATAAATGGCAACCACAGACTGGATTTCAAAAGTTGAAATCTAATAGATATAAACGTCAGGTCCACTTAAGTTAAAATGCACATTTTAAAAACACAAGCTCAGGATAGGGCATCTTGTCTTGACTTGGGTAAGTGTGACAAAGTCTTCTGGGGTTTTAGCTGATGGTAAGTTCCATTAGTGATGTGCCAGAAAAACGAAAACAGAAGAAACAGTCTTGGGGTCTTGCGTTAATTGCAATCTGGAGTCCCTTGCACTGGCCATGGCACATACCTCCTTTAAAAAGGGCAAGCACAGACTGGAGTGGGTCAGAAATAAGGAAGTGAGTGAGGGACTGAAACCAATTCCTATGGGGACGTCGACAGGACTGGACATGCTGGGCTCAGAGAAACTTCCAGCTGAGATGCCTCCTCAAGCTCCTTGAGCAAACAGGACCAGCACTTCCTGGTCTGGCTGCTGAGCGAAGAGAAGGCACGAGGAGAGACACAGAGGGATCAGAGGTTCCTCCAAGAGAGGAGCTCCTTCCTCGCCCCGAGAGGCCCCCACCCAGCACAGAGGAGCAGAGGGGTGATGCGTGGAGCTTGTGGGCACCAAGGCTGGTGGGCTCCTTCTGTGGGCAGGTTGTCACTTAGGGAGCCGGAAGGGATGCACACTTCTGTGGAGGGCTGTTCCTGCACCTCTATATGCACTTGTGAGGGAGGCTCAGCGGGTCTGTATGAGTGTTTGTGGCCCTGTTATTTTGAATTCCCCAAGCCTGCAGAAGTCAATGGCACCAGCAGACGCTTCAACTAGTGAAGGGGGAGTTGGGGAATGGATGACTAGCATTTATTTAAGCTGTCCATTTCCGGAAGTTTCAATCCAACTGGAGCCCACCCAAAGGGATATGCAAGACTGTTACTTTACTCTCTTGAGAATGCCGCATGGCCAGTCCTTTCGTTTTCTTCATTACTGGCACTCCTTGAATGGTGCAGATCAGACCCGCCCCATAATCAATTCCAGGAAATTGTTGGTCTCTCCTAATTTGCATTTATTGTATTGTGGTCCGCCCCACGGATGTTGTCTCTATGGAGAGCTAACCAGGGCTCCTGCTGACTGGCCTACCCTTCTCTGAATCCCTAAATCACTCCATCTGCTCCATCTCCTTGGAGCCGGAACTGCTTAGCTGCAGTATGGTTTCTATGAAATGTTATACTCCTCTGAACATAAGGATTATACTTATAAATATTTTGTAACTCCATCCCTCCACCATTTAGAAAAATGTCGAACTCAGTAAAGTGCTGAACTGAACCAATTAAATATAGAACGTGAAATGGAGACTTGGGCATTTTTTCACCCGGGAACACTCTGGCTCAGGGCTAACCCTATAGCTCTTTCACCAACTACCGAGGGCTAATGGGCAGGGGCCCAATTTTATTACTTAATAAATGTGACTTACATTAAGAGCGGATGTCTTCAAACCCCGAGTCAAAGCTCCTTTCTTTCCTAGATGCTCTTTCAACTTAGGGAAAACTAAAATCTTACTGCTACATATTTTAGAGGCCTACTCTGTTATTAGTAAGACAACAGTCTTGAGAGAGACCCCCAACCCCCTGAACGGAAGGCAGACTTTAGCATAGAGACAAGCTTAGCGCTGAAGAACCTGGAATCCAGGGAACTCAGGGTCAACAGGGCCAAGAGGCTGGGATCTGCTGCCAAGCACTGTGTGTGCTCATGAATGATTAATGCATTTTAATGCAAAGGTAGAATGCGCAGTGGCAGTCCCCACCTCACAAAGGCGTTAGGTCTCCTCTTCATCGGCTTTTCTCTTTCAGAACATGTCTTTATCTTTACTGGTAAGGTAAATGTTTGCTACTCAGACTCCATTTTTCCACTGAAAAGATATCCCGAATCGTCACTATAGCATGAGTTTGGGCCATGCAAGCTTGAAATGCTCAATATTTTAAATGAAAAATGGAAGGCAGAAATATTCCTGCAACTGGTGACTAGCAAGTAAAAATCAAATGGAATTTATTTAAGGGGCCGGCCCCATGGTCGAGTGGTTAAGTTTGTGTGCTCTGCTTTGGCGGCCCAGGCTTTCACTGTTCGGATCTTGGGCACAGACCTAGCACCGCTCATCGGGCCACGCTGAGCTGGTGTCTCAAAGCAGAACTAGAAGGACCTACAAGTAGAATATTCAACTATATACTGGGGGGCTCTGGGGAGAGGAAGGAAAAAAAAAAAAGATGGCCAAGAGATGTTAGCTCAGGGCCAATCTTTTAAAAAAACAATTTAAGATACATCTTGAATGAGGAAAATTAAATGAAAATTTGATATACAAATACATATAAAAAATAAAGAGGAGATAATGTAGATGCTTGTGCGCTGCTTCCTAAAGAGATTTATGAAAACTTTTAAGGGTTTTTAAGGTTAACGAAACCATTTATTATAACTGATATCATTTAAAATGTACGGTTTTTTTTTTCTTGTCAAGATGCATGATTAGAAGTATTTTTATCCTTATTTGATGTTTTAGGCCTTTAAATGGAATGAAGTCAGGGAGAAAGAAAAGAGGAAGAGTGTGGAAAAAAAAGTTATAAGCATATTTACATTTTCCTCAGGCAACTAAGGGCACAAATTGGGACAGAGGAGGCAGAGGCCATCAAATAGCTTATATTTTTCATTCTTAAGGAAGAAAAGAGGTGGTGAGGGGTGAGGAGGACAATTCTCTATGATGACCACTAGGTGGTGATGTTGGCTCAGAACAGCTGGGTTGCAGTGCTGGTGAAGTCAAGATCAACAGCTATTTGTGTGAGGAGGATACTTCCAATTTGGGTACATGGGAAGGGTTAGGGAAGAAAAAGAGAGAGATGCTAATACTTTGTGAACGCATTTGTATAAATATATAGACAGGAAGTGTATCAAAACGTATATCATCTATCTTATAAAATTTCCAAGCATCATATATCTTTATATGCTGCAAGTTTTTACATACTGAAGTCTTCACCAAAGGCTCTGCTTCAACATTACAATATACTTGCGCCTAAATCTTACTCAGATTTGCTGCAAACATGCCTTTGAATGCATTACCTTACTCTTATGTGCATTTGGCTCTTCAGCATTTTAATGATGTGATTGTTAATCTCAAAATTAATGTTATTTCTCTGTCCTAGTACCACCATGTTTCATATAATCATGTAGGCATACATATACATATATACACACATTTACATATACATACATGAATATTTCCCAGAAAGAGATATCAAGCTATTATTTTAAAGTTGAATCAAAGGAACGTGAGTAGGAGAAAGACGTCTATAACTCTTATAGACGTACTGGGAAGGCAGCCAATCTAGGCGGTGAGCAGAGGGCTATACTTAGATGGACACTGTGAAATCCTTTAGATATCAAAGAGTTTTTGATAACCAGGATATCAGAAACCTATCTCTGCTACTGACACTTGTTAGATCAGAGCCTGTATTAATAATTGTTACAGTATTTAACAAGCACAACCTATGTTCTGATGTTGTTTTGCAGTAGAAAATTTCCTAATACAAACTCTGAAGATTTAAGTCCTAAGGGGACAACCAGCCTGTATCACTTTAAATATTCAGCTCTCTGTACATTTTTAAAAAGCACTCTCCATTCCTTAAAATACTCCTTCAAGAATGTTGCCCCAATATATTTATCATTTATCATCTCTCAATACCTAAAAATGAAAAATGAAATTAACATCTGCTTTTGGTTTAACGGCTCAGATCAGGAATGTCCTGCACACATGAAGTACTAAGTGGGTTTGCTCAGGCAACAAGGCACCACAGACTAACGGCCTCGACGCCCTGCGATTTTTCTCTTCTCAGTTCTGAAATTAATACTTCAGAGCAACAGAAGGAGAGTATGTATCTTTTTACTGTCCTACAAAATTGTAAAAATTATCTTGAAAACATGTTGGGTTGTTTAACGGTGACAGAAAGTCTGGCTATTTTATCATCATACTCAATAAGAAGGAGATAATCATAATATTAGTAACAAAACTGTTAACACCATTAGTAGAGTAACAATTGTATTAATACTACTGTTATTTCTACCTAAAGGTAGTAAACTATTACTCTACTGCCACCACAAAAGGCACGGCCCACAGTACATCTTTCAACAGTCTAAAATGTTACATATATCCTTTATTATAGAAATGATGTCCCTGATGGTAGATGTTTAAGGAACAGAATGTCAAAATTTAATTTATCTCATTTTGCAAGTATGAAGGAAGGTGATGAAAAAACATGCATTCACAGTATTTACACTATGGAAACCGAACATGAAATGAACATGCGTTTCTGTTTTCTAGAAGCAAAGCATATACTTACGAGAGAAAGATTTGGGAATTATTGCATGAAAATCCCTAAAGCCATCAGCCCCATATGTAACTGCAATAAAGAAGGCAAAAAAGAAAGCTGGGTTGTGATACCGTTTGAGAGATATAGTAAGAATTTAAAAGAAAGCATTAGTTTTTAAAAAGAAAGTATTATTGTTCAAAAACATTATTTAGCTACTAATTGGCTACTGTTAGCCCTCACAGAGGCAAGTGAAAAGGTGACACAGTGAAAGAGTCCTCCGAAAGAGGACTGCAATTCATGGCATTAGATCATAGAGTTCTGGAGCAACCTCTGAGGTGTGACATCTCAGGGGAAGTAACCTAAAACATTCCAGAACTATGAGAAACCTTTCAGCAGAATGGGTACACACAGGTCCAAGATCTCGGCAGCACCGCATAGCTCCTCCTGAGAGAGTACTTTTCTACCCAAGAGCAGCGTGTTTCTGAATGGGCTGCTTGCAATAGCAAATGTTCTTCATTCAGCATTCAATGTTTTCTTAGAAAGTGTTCATAGAAAATTAGAAAATATTCATGCAACACACTGAGTGGGGAAAAATTAGTGTTTCCCCTACCTCAAAAAGAGCTACCAAATTCTGTGGGCATTCCTTATCAGCTGCTTTCACAAATGTTATCACCGCCTCAAATCTTCAAGTTCTTGTTCTGTTTTATAGGTCAGAGCTTCCTGGTGTGTGTCTATGTCTTAAGACAGTAGATATCGCGCATGCAAACACGTGCGTGCACACACACACATAATTTTCTCTCCAAGAGTGGCATCTCAGTGACTATCAGTTACGTGCACAGCGTAGCTGCCACATTACACTTGTTGGATGGCACTTCTGAATTAGCAGAGTAAAGACTCCATGTTATCCTGCAGGGAACACCTCAACTTTGCTCAAACCAGTGTTTTCCAAACTTATTTGACCACAGACCCTCCCTTTTTCTTGTGGAAAATTTATTACAATATTGGGATAATGGGCAAACACAGCTTGGCAGACACTTCCACAGCTGTTCCTGGAAGTGACTACCTTAATTATTTCCCAAGAAACTCAGTCTTCCTCCATTTATACAGTTCTTTGATCATCCAAATCTAGCAGAGAAAGTCACTACCATGTGTCTGTCAGACATTGCTATCATCAGTTGGTTTGCCTGGCTGCACGTGAGCTGGAGGGCCCCAGAGAGTCCACATCAGGTCGATTTTACAGTGACCTCTCCGATTCCGTTGTCTTCAATGAGCCCTAACCCTTTATATCAACTTTTCCAGCCTCAGTGGCTCCATGTCATGGGGGTGCTACCATCTCAGGGAATGCGAGAAAAGGCAAAGATGTTTTGAAAGGGATGTGTTATCTTTTTAAGATGGGGACATTACAATACGTGATATAATATAAAATTCTCTGATTACATGACATAACTGCCACAATTCCCTGAGACAGTGCTGATACTGCCGACAGGGGCTTGAGTAGGACTTGATTCGAAAGTCAACTTCCTAATGTGTCCCTCAGCTGCACAGGCCACAGCTCGTGTGTGTGGTGATGAAGACAGCAGCCGGAGGTGTTCGTGCACACTGCTAAACTCACCGGTAAAGGAGCTGGGGGGTTAGAATTGAATACAATTTACCCAAAAATCGTCTCACCATCAGAAAATGTAGACTCGTACAGGTGTCAAGTGATCAAAGTGTAAGCCTTGAAATACGTAAGTTTGTCAGGAGGCTTTCCATTTCGCCCATTACCATTTAATAAACTATTACTACAATACATCATCACACATTAAATGTTAACTGTTTTTTAGGAGAATCAAATTAACTTTTTAGTTTTTGTCTTTAATATTTGATTCTCTAAAAATTAAAAAAAGTTTAAAAAACAAAACATAGCTGTAACTACAGAGTTGTACTACTTGCCCCTAGGGGAGCTAACTGGTCAGAATTCACTCTTGCTCATGCCCCACACACGCTCAGGCACACATCAGCTGCCCAGTGGCAACAAGAAGCCCATGGTATCTACATGGGCCGGAGGTTACGCACAACAAGAAAAATGTGAAAACTCACTCTATCTGGTCCTGTCCTGCCCTGCCATGTCCTGTCCTGTCCTGTCCTGTCCTATCCAGCCCTGTCCTATCTTGTTCCGTCCTGTCCTGCCCTGTCCCATTCTGTCCTGTCCCGTCCTGTCCTGTCCTGACCTAACCTATCCTCTCCTACCCTGTCCTGTCCCGTCCTGTCCCGTCCCGTCCTATTCTGTCCTATCTTGTCCTCTCCTGTCCTGTCCTGTCTTGTCCTGTCCTATCTTGTCCTGTCCTGTCCTACTTTATTCTGTTCTTCTCAGTCCAACACCTTGGGGAAGGCATTCACTGGGAGTTTTGTAAATGCCAGGTTCTTGGGAAGCAATTCCATAAACTGCCTTTAATCCTCACCATGGTCCCACGGGGCAGGTACTATAGCCAGTTTACCAGAGAGAAGGCTGGGGCTCAAAGGAAGTTCTGGGATTTGTCCTCTGGTGGTTAGCATGTAAATATGCTGATTTGAGACTGTATCTAATTAACACATTACAGTCACTATTCCAAACACACATTCGCCCCACGCAGTGAGGGCCTTTGGGAAGCTGTGCCTTCTCTCTTACGCTGTTGAGAGGCACTGGAAAGTGTGTAAGTGCTGCAGCTGCACACACACAAACACACTCACTCACACGTGGGAGTTACAGAGCATTCATCAACAGAGTCCCCACACACGAAATGATTCCGCCCAGCGATTTGGAAGGTATGGCCGGCTGGCTCTGCCCTCTGCGTGTCCAACTCCCTGGCTGGTCCTGGTCTGGAAGTGGTCACCATGGGAGCAGGCAGGTGATTATGCCATGATGACTCTCAGCCATGTCTTCATTTCTTTAGTAAATTCCACCCCAAATTTTAGGCCATGGTTTTCTAAAACCGTGCAGATACTAAAAGATTCGACATATCTTGTTAAGTTTTCTAAATTTAACAAAATCCATTCTTCATATCAGAAACAAACTTAGTTCATTTGGTAGGAAGTTTTATTCTGCCAACTGTCACTAACAATTTCATATAAATTGCTATTAATCCCTCAGATTCCGAATTCTATTCAGATGGTCAAATTGATGAACATTTTGGAAAAAAGATTAAATGTCCACAAACCACACTTTTTTGTTTGCATTTAGTTGTGCATACAAAGTTCTCATGCTGTTGTCCCCTTATGGGGCCATTAAGACATTCTTGAGATTTTCAAAACAGGAGGGAGGAAGTCTATTCCACTTTCAAGTCAAAGAAGGACACTGAATTTTTGGGGGGAGAGTAAACACATTTAGATTTGTATTTAGGACAATTTACAAATATGCTGGAGTTTGACTTTTATACATATTCTTTAAATCATATTAGCCTGTTGAGCATGGTCAGATCATTAGTCTCATTAAGCATGGTTTGAAGTGACCTTTGCAGTGCCTACAGATCTCGAATTTCATGGATTTGCACCCTAACCCTGTCGCAGTGCTAGTGAGAGGGTCCCCAACTGGGACAGTGAAGAAAGGTGAAGGAGAAGGCCAGGCACACCTCAGAACCAAAACACCAAGACCGCACTTCTGCTAGAGAACTAGTTACGTCCCGGCATAGGTACCAAATCCAGATTCTCTTGACATTCTTCCATACCTAGACATTTCTGGGATGGACCTTTGTTCTTATACTATCTTCTAAGTTAGGGAGCTCTGGGTTGTATCAGGGGAAGAGAATACTGGCTAACATCTCCTACTGCTCACTCTAAGAAGGTACTGTCATTCTACTCTTACAGAAGAGGAAACTAAAATACAGACAAGTTTAAAGTTTGACCCACAGACCCAGAGCCGAGGAGAGCTGGTGTGAGGTCTCACACCTAAACTGAGTCACTCCTAAGCTGCTCCTTCCACTCCACGTCCAGCTTCCTACTCCACCAGCTCCTTCTCTGCAGATTTCAAGGCCCCTGTGTGCACCTCATGGTGGCTTATTCAGCTCTCTATCCTGCAGAGCCCCAGTATAACGTCATGCACCAATGGGCACACAAAATGTTTGTAAAAGGAGGAAGGAGAGATATGCCAGGGCCTCCTGATTGTGAGAATTTGCTTGGGCTCAGTCACTGCCTAGCTGCCTTTTCTTCCCTCGATGCAGCAAACAAGCA
This sequence comes from Equus quagga, assembly GCF_021613505.1. Lineage (NCBI taxonomy): Eukaryota > Metazoa > Chordata > Mammalia > Perissodactyla > Equidae > Equus > Equus quagga. The sequence goes on along the minus strand of NC_060274.1, from coordinate 45,909,085 downwards.
CATCCAAATCCAAACTCCAGGTCTTCCTCCAGACTCAGTTCTCCTTCTTCTGTCCCACTTGTGCCAGTGGTGCTCTTATCTGGATTCCATAAGTTCCAATGCACATGGGTCTCACCTCCACCCCGGCCTGCCATAGCCAACATCTCTCTGAGTTCTTTCAAGACATCTCTCACATCCCAGCACTTTCATGAAACTGCTGCCTCACCCAGCAAGGTTGCCTCAGCTTGCCCCACTTCCTGCCAGTACTTCGTGTCCACCACTGGGCCCAAGGGGGTTGGTCTGCATCCTGCAGACCTTGCTTTCAGGCTCCCCTTCCAATCGATCCTGCCCACTGCCCAAAGATGGTCATCCTCAAGGCTGCCTTTATCAGGTCACATCTGCTTCCAAAGTTTCCATTGGTCTGCACTGTTAGGATGAGACAAAAATCCCAAGTCCTGTGTCAAAATCTCTCTAGGACTGGTCAGCAATGACAAGGAGTCTTTCAGCAGGTAATACCATTCAGATAAGCAAATGGATGAACATTACGGAAAAATGCACGGAAAACCAATGCCTCATCTACACCTCATTTGTAAATACCTCACAGTTTTCATTCAGCTGTGCATATAATTATTTCCTAACTAAGCCCCAGCCACAGAGGGAACGCGTTCTCCTAGTCCGGCAGACCTCTGTGTCCTGTACAGGTGTCAGGGTCGTTCCCCCACCTCGAGCCTTGTTTATCCCCTCTGCTCACCAGCACGGCTTCCCTGCCCTCTGCAGGACTGCATACGCTTCAGGACCTGCTCCTCTCTCCCATCCCTGCAACGCCCACTCAGAAACTGGCCCTCTCTCCCGGCTGTTCCAGCCCTTTCCATCTCCACTCCAGAATCCTCCGGATACTTGCCCAGTTCTGGAACTTGATGAGGGCTTGGACCCAGTTCTGTGCTCAGATAAAGAGACTTTGCTTCCCTTCTCCCCACTTCCTCTCCTCCTGCATAGTACCTAGAACACGCATGGTGCTCATTACAGGGTTGCTGAATCAACAAACTTCGAACTATTACTTTTTGAAGACAACACTCATATCTGCAAATTTTTAGAAATCTATTTACATTAAATAAGAAGTTGCAAAGTATGTGGCAGGAAGCATTTTATTTCTTGTGTTGGTTACGAGTGAGGCTCCCAAGAAACCTGGTGCATTTAGAGCATGTGTTAGTAATGGGGAAAGTCATTCTTGCCAGTTTTCATTCAGTTTACTTTACTTCAGTTCGTATAAACTGAGCACACATGGTTTTCTGTTTGAATGGGTCGCTGGCTTCTTCTGCCAGGGTCACGTCCATTTGCGGGAAGGAAGGGGCAGCTGCTGGACAGTGGAGTGCATGCAGGCCTCAGGTCAGAAGGCAGTGTGTGGCACTGGGCTCTGCCTCCCATTAGCTGTGTGGACTGGGTCAAGTGCCAACTACTGTGATCCTCGGTTTCCTCATCCACCAAATGTGGGAATAATCATATCTACTAGTCAGGTTAATGTGAAGATTCATGGTGATGCTTATGAGGCCCCTGCTCCTTAGCAGGCACTCAATGCACCGCAGCTCTTTTTCTTAGTGGAAAGCCATGGGCAGATAAAGATAACATCCATATTCTTGTCAACAAAGACTTCAGGGCCTATGGGATTACTACAGCCGACTAACATTAACTGAGTATTTCAAACAGGGAAAACACCAGGGGTAGTGCTTTGCAAGACCACTGGTGTTGACAAGTCAAGACAAATGCTCTCTGGGAAAATGCCATTGGCACCTTGAAACCCTGAGTCTATGCAGGCTTCCCTTCCACCCCCAAAATGGGAAACCTCCATCTGGGAATTACTCTTACAGGGTTTCAGGCTAACTGCCAGGTTGGGGGACAATCCTGCTTGCTTCAAGTGAACGTGACAGAGATGGCCAAAGCCAATTTTGCCTTACTTCCAACTTCAGCTGTCAGATCTGCCTTCCAAGCAGACAGCACACAGGACGAAACAACAGCACGATTAACAGACTGGGAAAAACCGATTTCTGACCCTCTCTCTCTTGATGCAGCACAACTGGGGACCTGTCCTATTTTTCTTTATGTTTTATTAATATAATTTTTCATATTGAACTAAGTAGGATGGAAAAGCTCTGATTGATAAACCTACAATTTACAAAGGGAGAAATGGACAGGTAAAGACTTTTCTTCTGAAATGTACAACTGAGAAAACAATGTGTTCAACAGTGATGATTCTATTTATGGGATTATCTTCTAAGTCATTGTTTGGGTGTCATTTGCAATCTTCCCTTACCTACCCTCTTACACTTAGTTCCCCATAGTTTTGGGGTGAAACATTCAACAGAGTAAAGAATAGGTTTAGGGATATTTTCTGAATGTTACATCTTTCTCGTTTTTTGAAGAAATACTTTTTGGTACATATAATATTTGCCTATTCTAAAAATATAAAATATAAAGAAGTACCAAGATGAAATTTCTAAAAGTCATCTCCTATAATCTAAAGACAACCAAGTGAAAAGGAGAAAATGGAAAAATAATAAGACAGAGAAAGAGAGCTTAGTTCAAAGCTTTAAAAAGAGAGAGGGGCAGGGACACTTTGAGGCAATCAATTAGGGCTGAAGAAAGTTCAGAAGGCTGGAGAAATAATGACAACACATAAGGTCTTGCATCGTACGAGGGGAGGCTGAAATAAGTGAAATATTATTGGAAGTCCTGCAAATAAGTGAAAAACTGAATTTTACTTCATTTTTCCTTTCCAAATCATATTCCAATGAGGGCCACTTATACTGGATCACCCAGGCCACACAGGAAGGGAGGGAAAGTCTAGTAAATAACTCAGGCTGCACTCAGGGTGTGGCCCAGGGCCGATGGGTGGGGTGGCCTCCAGGTGGCTCCGAAGCAGCAGACGTGCATGGAGGGCCACCTTTCAATGTCTAGGCCCTGTAAGGACGGGAGATGACCAGGCGTGCTCCCCATGGCGATGCATGGCTGTGTTCACTTGCAACACTGAGACGAAGGGAAAGGAGGGCAGGGAAGGGATGTGGGGCTGACAGGCTTGGCAGTCGTCTGCGTGTCTGCAGCGTGGGCCACAAAGCAAGGCATTTATCAACTGTTTGGGCGTGCACTTCAGCTGATGTAACTGTACACATGTTTTAGATGTGGTTTTCCCCGTAGCACCTTCTTACTGAAACAACAGGTTGAACTGTTGCTGCCAAGTGTAAAAAGGAGTTTGCTAAAATGAAGTACTGAAGACTAAATTAGGAAATATTTTGACTGTTAAACGTGCCCTGGCCTTCTGAAGTATGGTCTCCGTGTGTCTTTAACACATGGAGGCGGCACAGGACATGCTGCTCCTGACTGAAAATGGGAAAGAGAGGTAAAGGAAGGGCTGAGGACTATAGACCCAATTCTGTCGCCTTCCTCCAGACGTCAAGCGCATGCAGCTCCTCTCCAGGCTCTGCAAACGCCCTTGGCCATTCCCTCCCATCCCCACAGCTGGCACTGTGTCAAGCCCCAAAGATCCCAGAAGCCCAGGCCTTGCTTCACGGAGGCCAGAGATAAAGTAATCTCCCCCAGGACACACAGAGGGTGGATCCCCTGCTGTCCCTCCCTTCCAGAAGCTCTGAGGGGTCCCTGCCAGAATTCCAAGCAGAAGGTGACTCAGCAAAGGAGGAGGAGAGACAGGAAGAACAGCGTTGCATGGTCCCCTGGGCCCTGAGCCCACAGGGATAGGAGCACAGCCTGTCTCAGAGGGGCTCTGATCTTCAAGGAAAGTGTTCGTGGATTCATTGCACTGAAACATCTGGGGCGGTGAGCAGGCCCCTGGCGACTTTATCACACTATGGTAGAGACGAAGCCTCATTTCTGCCTTTCCCATTTCTTCCCGTTCTCCACCCCAAAGCTTCTCCACCCCATGTTTCTTAGGCACCAGCTCAGGCAGCAAGCTGGAGTGGGAGGTAGGAGAGAGCAGCAAGTATAAGACACCTTGGCTATCTGTAACTAAGTTGGCTGTCTGCAGAGGGAAGAGAGGGCTGAGATTGAGAGCCGTGCCTGGGACTGAAGCATGTGGTTGGGCTGGATGCACTCGCCTACCATACTAGGGTGCACACATTTGTGTGCACGTGTGTATGTGTGGGTATGTGCATGTGTAAATGGCAAAGATCGCTCTTCCTGCTCACATATTTACAGAGGCAGCTAAGTAAAACAGACCTGGTAGCAGAGAGCCTGTCACTCACAGAGACTTCTACATTTGAAGAACAGCAGTGCAGACAGGTAGATGGCAGTCCCCACAGTTCTGAGCAGCAGATGAGCTCCTCGCTGCTCCAAGACAGTCACCACCCTCAGCCCTGCAAGCTGGCTGCAGATGGAAGCCCAGGAGTCAAACTCGGGTCTCCACCATGCTTAGAAGTCACAATGAAGTTCCTGCTCCCTCCTTTTCTTAACTGGGAAGCACTCCTGTAGAGATTTCTGGGTAAGGAATGGTGGTTTACGATGGAAGGAATCCTACATCTTAATGATAAACTCCCACAGAGGCTGTGGGAAGGCATAAGGCAAGAGATGTGGCTACTTTACACTCTTTAACATCTAGTGTGAACTTATTGCTAACCCAGGCAAAGGAAACTAGAAACAGTTTGCATTTTATAGTTCTTTGCTTAAGGAATTTGTTCAAGATTTTTTCCCCCTTTTCTCTCTCTCTCATTATTTCCTAACTTTTAGCCCTCTGCTTAATAAATGCTAAGCATTTGTTGTTTTGTCAAGCCCCACAACAAATCTCTGGGATGCTGTGATGAGCTCCTTTCTTCAGCCCCCGGCTCTGACCCCTGAGGTGATGGAGATGAATTTAAAGGAGGAAGCCCTGCGCCCACCCTTCCTCCGCCTCTGAGAGGCTCTGGGACCTGAGACAGTCATACTGCCTCACAAAGTCTCGGTCCCCTCACATAGGACACCCGAATAAAATGTCACCATACGCCTGGAGGGTCGAAGGGGCTGGCAGTCACAGAGCAAAAACGCCTGCCCAGCACAGCGGCCCCTCTTCTCCTGACCACCCCACAACCTTCGCCTGGGATTCACTCATTACTCAGCAGCCTCCGGCTTCCCAGCATTTCTGTCAAATTCTCACATCTCTTGGGAAGAACCTTCAAACATCACACTTTTTTCCTAGTAGATATCAGCTGTTTCTTAGGATTAGAGTATCTCAAAAAGTCCTGTCCTTCCCTTAAGCAACATTTCTTTGAAATAAGGGAGGTTCCTCCCTCTCTTTCCCCTCCTCTCTCTAGTTTTATGATTCAACAGCATTTACTGGGAAACACGTGAAAAGGACCAGGTTAGGTCATGCATTCTTCCCATTTAAAATCCAAGCAATACGTAGCATGTACTATCTATATCAAGGCTACTTGGCTCAACTAGCTGTCCCCCAATCACGTATGAGCTGGACTGGGAGGCAGCCACTGTGTGAAATGCTTCCTGTACATTATCTTCTTTCATTCTTGAAGCAGTCCTGTGAGAAAAATATGACCCTGCTTTACAAAAGAGAGAAATAAAGCTCAGAGAGGCCACCTGATCTGCCCAAGGCCACCTGCTGGCACCGTGGCAAGGCAGGGACTGGGAGCCAAGTTCACCAGGCTCCAAAGCTCATGCTCTTCACTCCCATATGGCCGCTTCCCTGGCTCACCTCTGTCAGTCCAAGGCTGCCATACATGCCAATCTGAGTTGAAAGCTGAATAAAACAAAATGACTGAGGTTAGAATTTTATTGAAGAAGGGAGCTAATGGATTATTTTCCTCCAGCCATCTTAGTGGCGCTGAACTGACTTTGCAAACCTTCCTGTTCTATCACTTAATGAGTTTATGAAATGAGACCCTTGAATAAGCCATACTACATATCATTTGAGGAGTGATTTATATTTCAGGCTTTGCACAAGTGTGAGTGCAAAGCCCCGGGGGAGTCATGAGAGAAATTATAAAGGGCAAATACGTTCTCTGACCACAGGAGTATGCAGTCTATGAGGAGAAGGACCCACAGCGCAATACCAGCCCTGCCGAAGCAAAGCGAGGCACAGCATCAGAGAGAGTCCTCGCTCTCAGAGAGACAAGATTGCGTCCACCACAGGCAGAGCCTGGGAGAAGAAGTGACACAGGGGTCTGGCCTCCCAGAAGGACAATATTCAAAATGAGAAGCAGGAAGAGGGAATCTCCAGTGGAAATGAAGGGGCAGGAGTGTGCGTGGCGGGTGGTCCTCCTGCCTGCTCAGACAGTGAGGATGCAGAGGGAGATGAAGGAGCCAGATTCAAGAGGCCTCTGTAAGCTGAGATGAAGTCCCAAGGCCATGGGGAGCCTTCTGAGGTCCCTGCTCAGGGGGTCTCCTGGTGGGAACTGGGTTAGGCGTTAGGATGGAGATGGCTGGGAGGAAGGGAGCCTGTACAGGGGAGACTATCCTAACACCCTACAGACAGGGAAGCTGGGAGCCAGCTGGTGGTCTAGGGAAAAGGGGATCATGGGTTTGGACTTGGGAAGTAGCTTCTGAAGTGCCCCAGGCTCCTGAAACAGAAACATGCACCCCACAGCCTTCCATGGCTGGGCGAGGCTGCAGCCTAGTCTGGAATTGGCCCACTAATGGGAAACTCTAGGCTTTAGAGGAAAACCATCCTAGCTATCGCCAGACCTCGGGTTTCCAGAAGCCCCTACTTCTGCATTCTGTCATCTTCCCTCTCTACACCATTTATCTTCCTCCTCCTCCTGCCTCATCCAGATGCCTCCAGGAGGCAGGGCCCGAGAACAGGATTGTGACATGCAGCTTGTGTGTCATATTGTAACTGGGTTTCCACATCCTCCTGGCTGTATTGTAAAAGCCCTAGAAGAGGAACAAGGGGTGAATAATGAAATATAGGAATGCAGGAAAAGAGGAAGCCTCTGCGAGACACCAGCCCAACCGAAATACAAAGAATTATGGAGAAGTGACAGAAAGGGAAGCAAGAGTAAGGAATTGCATTTCATGGCTTAGCAAAGAGTGCACGCGCAGACACACTCCCAGACACACACACTCCCAGACACACACACACATTCTCACGCACCACACTCTCTCACACACAGACTCACATACACATGTCCACATATACACACTCTCACAGCCTTCCTTGCATCTAAGTCCAACTTCTAAAAGAGCGTCATCTCCTGGTTCAGCCTTGGAGGGTGAGCAACAAGTTGACTTTGCAACCCTGCTGGCTGAGGGGATATAGTCCAAGTGGCCCCGCAAGTATGTCCTAAACAGTACTAGATCCAGAAATTCCTAATAATTCTAGGAGGCCATTCTGTTATTTTTCTCGTGTATTTCAAAGGCCAGAGTAAAAACATGATAAAATTTCCTTTCATTATAATAAAACATTTTATTTTAGGGCTGAGATCAAAAAATGAATCAATGAAACAAAAAGCAAAAACATATTCAGGTAGATCCTCTTTGAGATCTCTAAATATCAATTTTAAAAATGAGAACAGGCAAAGAGAGAAAAGCCTGAAATCTAGGGAAAAATGAGAAAGAAACCGAATTAACCCGTTTGCGGCATTTTCTGTTTGTGGAGATAAACCAGTAGCAGAGCTCCAGTAAAAGGCATTCCCACCGGAGGAGCCTGGAGGTTGCTCAGAAAAAGTCCTTATCTAGCATTTTCACAGGCATGTGGCAGAGGGCGGTGGGCCCAGTGAGGAGGGCCTTCCCGCCTGTCCGGCCTCTTGAGGTCACTGAATTCAGATGGAAAGTTCCCTTACAGGCACAGGTTTTAATATTAATGCACTGCTTTCCCCTCTTCCTTATTTTCCAAGAGAAACACTGGCAACACCAAGAACTATCATTATTCTTACAGAAAACTCCTGATGATCTGTTGAAATCTTACATTTGTGGTTCCCAGGAGAGTTCCTTTCGATCTATTCTTTAAAAGCTAACACATTAAAATTTGCCATGAATCTACAATGAAAGAGACTGCATTCCAAGTAGACTTTGGGCAAACCCCCAGCCTGTGGGCAGAGTGCAGAACCACACCCTGTGCACACTGCTCACTGTGCAGGGCAATCAGGAGGGCAGCTGCAGGCCTGGTGAGGGCTGTCCTGCAAGGCCACTCTCCTGTCCTGTGTCTGGCCTCCCGGGTGGTGGCCGGTCGGTGCCCTGACCACTCCTTATACCCCTCAACCCTTTGCCACTGCCCACTGCTGGCACAGATCCTAAAGAAGTTTCAACTTCATTGCCCTTAAGTGAGTTTCTGTCTGAGGGGAAGGAGAGCTCTGGACGGCTCAGCCACTTCCCTGAGAATCGAGGAGCTATCAAGTTTCGCTGACTGCCAGGGGCTGCTGAGGAGGGAGGTGAAGCCGGTGGCTTCCATCTTCACCCGAGACCCAGGACCGCCCTCCTTTGCACCCCAGTAACTCCACCCTCTAGGCTTCCTGGGCAAATGTTCTAGATGTTTCTCTATGCATCACACATTGTTCCTATCCCAACAAGACCTTTTGGATACTGAAGTGTGACACTGATGCTGTCCAAGCATGCCACATAAACCAAGACACTTTAAGTTTTCCTTCATAAATAAACTTTGGTGTATTCAATAAGCTTTTCCTGAACACCTGTGGTGCCTACTCTGCCGTCAAGGATGCAATGTCCACCTCTGGGCCACAGGCCTGTTACCAAGGGCACTGAGCATTTACTTTTAAAATCCTTTCCAATACTAGGAAAAAGAGAAAAAGAAATGCTGGAGGTGGTGACTGAAGGCCTGTGACTCCACAATGTCTGACCTCTTTTCTTCCCTTTGGTTTTGGCAAGTTGGTCTTTCATCTCTGAACTTTGTTCTTTTTTATTCTTTTCTATCTAAAAAAAGCACACGGTAGCAAAGATCCCACCTCGGGCATTGCATTGCCCCACTGCCTTGCCAGCCTCCTTCAACCTGCTTTCCACCCCACGCTTGGCAGGTGTAACCCCGAGTGCCCTTCTCAGAGGGGTCACTTTCTGTCTTTCTGCCCTGGGCATGGCAGGCTGCAGACAGGGCAGCTGGAGACCTGAGCCCTCACCCTCCGCCAGGCATCCCTTGGCCAGTCGGGGGCGCCACGCATGCCTCCTCCCTACTCTGGCAGCTCTGATGGCGCCAGCAGGATGGAAGCTCCGTCCCCCACAGCAGTGGCAGTGCACTTCTGCATTGGTTTTCTTTCTTTCTCCCTGTCCCTCGCTCCTGCCTCCAGGGCCACCTTTAGATGGAATGAACATCTGCTGACAGCACTCCTGTTGGGCATAGCTCTGCAGGGAAACCACTCTGGGAGAACCACCGACCTTTTCCACTTGAGGCAGACTTGATCAAGCAGCACCTCCCGTGCACTAAAGGCAAACCTGGTGTTTTTAAGTCCTGAGTTTCAGATAAACACAGACAGAATCCATAAACCAGTGCCATGCAAGGCAGATGCTCTCCCGGGGGGAATTCTGCCTTCTCTGGATCTTTCTGTTATTGAGTTTTAATACAATTCCCTCATCCTGGTCCTGGGATAGCCTGGGTATCAGGCGTGAACAGGTCTCCTGCTTTGTAACAGAGGCGCTGGGAGAAACATGTAAAAGGGCTGTTGATACTTTTTAATAAATGAAAGTTTTAGTAACTTGCTAGTAGGTTTAGAGATTCACTAACAAGTGATGCCCTTCAATAAAAATGACACAGCTGGAGACTAATCATGGAGCCAAAGCTGCATGCACTGGGCCCTTGGCAATCAGGCTCCTCACGGTCTCTGGGGCCAGAGACCTGGGCTCACAGTGAAGCTCCAACACTCCTGGCCTCTGTGTCCCCACTGGAGGACCAGCTTCAATGGTCAGGCACTCCCTTTGGTGACGTCAGAAAGCCCCTAACATTATGGCTGGAGGTGAGATGAAAAGGAGTATGCAAACTTATTTTTCTATTCTTCCTGAAAAGCATCAGCACAAACATTGAAGAAATTAAGCCTCAAGTTCAAATGCCAAGGAAAAAGGAAAGACCAGCAGATGGATGCATGGTGGGGAGCCTGACGTCAGGCCCATTCTGGGGAGGTATGGTGGCGTGTCTAGTGTCTGAAGGCTAGAACAGCACGTTATGGCAAGAGTTGTGGCTGGCAGGATGGAGGGGAAAGTAAGGCAGGTCTCTCTCTCTCCTTTAGTGCCCTGGAAGTCTGGGAAAGGTGGAATTGCAAATCCCACAAGATGGTGGAGGAAGAGAAGGGGCCCCAGGTGCTGGTCCTATAGCTCGACATCATTACCGACTTCTCCTGCAGCCCCTCTTGCCTCCAGTTCTTTCAGCTTGTGTCTTTTATGATGAGATTCTGCCATAAGATCTAAGCAAGGAAAAGAGATTTGGGAAGCCATATCTTGCTTATGAGCAATACTTTATTTTCAGAAAAACAAAGTATTAAAAATTCTAAAAATATGTAAGAGGGGAAAAATTTATAGCATATGGAATTCACAGAAAGTTTTACCCTCTGCAATGGCAAAACATTCAGATTTACATTACCAGTTACTCCAAGAGATGTCACGGTTGAGGGCCAAGTAAAATAAAATTTCTAAGAAAGCATTAAGACACATCTGCACATTAGATGAAGAATTGTTACTAGCCTTTCATTTTGACTTGGAGGCTGCAGGTTTAAGTGACAGAAAGAAAGAGAACAAAAATGTAATTGGAAGGATCTGAATAAAGATCAAAGAGACTGAAAACGTCAGCCCTTTGCCTCCTCTGAATTGCTGAACTTAAAAATATAAACTTGAGGGCTGGCCTGGTGGTGTAGGGGTTAAGTTTGCATGCTCTGCTTCAGCAGCCCGGGGTTCATGGGTTTGGATCCTGGATGCGGACCTACACGCTACTCTTCAAGCCATGCTGTGGTGGCGTCCCACATACAAAATAGAGGGCGACTGGCTCAGATATTAGCTCAGGAACAGTCTTCTCCACCAAATATATATATACATATATATAAACTTGGGGAAATCAGGAGCACCCCTGGCTGATCTCATCCCGTTGACATTACACTTACTCAAAAGTTGTACATCCATCTGCATCAATTGGTAACAAGAGGTCAAGAATGAGAAAGAAAGCAAAACTGACCTCTGAGGCAACCAACTTTAAAATAGAACTTAAAAAACCTTTGAACTAACGTTCACACATTTACTCATGGGCGAGTCCCTGCAACACTCACTGGGAGCTTCTGTGCCCTTACCTTACATACGCACAGTTGTGAAAACGATTAAATGGTTCTTTCTTATCTCAATGCCCAGAAGATTAGAAGTTGCAAATTAGAAAGTAGAGAAAGAGACTGAAAATACTATGCAAACAGATAAGAGAATTCAAACTAGGGTCATGTAAGGAGAAGCGATAAGCTCCATAGGCCCAATGACTTCTTCTGAAGTAAAGTTCAGGATGCTATACAGTCAGACAAATCCAAGTGTACTTTCTGACTGCAAGAGGACTACATATGTGAACCATTACTGAAAATCTGGAAGCTAATACCCTGCTACACTGGAAGCATGGGAAATGTCTGCTGAAGGAATGAATAAATGAAGGAATAAGCGAATGAACTGATAATGCAATTCTCCCTGGTTACAGGGTTTACAGTTTGCAAAGTGTGTGCCCACAAGTGATCGTACCATCATGCTAGAGTCAATACTTACAATAGTAAACTTGAGTTAAGAAGAAAAGGTTCAAGTATTTTCGAGATATTCTTGAAAGAACCTCAGGGGGCCTACTAGGCTTTAGAACGATTCCTTACCCAAAAGGGTTAAAACACACCGAAAGTAAAATGGTAGTTTGAGTAGTTTAGAAAATTTAGCCATGAAGAAATGCTCCCTCCCTCTAAATGCTAGATGAATGAAATGTTGGCTGTGGTGACCTTTGAACAAGAACTGTGAACATGAGTGTCAGAGCTGGTATCAGGCCCAGATATCACAAGGGCTCAAGAAATGTCTGCTGCAAGGAAGGGCGCACTGCCCAGCTTGCTGAATGAGTTCATGCATAATTGGGACAGCAAATTTTGCCTCACATATCCACTTCTGTGCAAAGATACCGGAGAGTTGATTGCAATAATGTGCAAAGTGCATAAATCTTAGGTAGGGGTAAATGAGTTTGGTGTCAATTGCTTCCAGGGTCCTGCTGCCAGGAAAGTAGATATGAAGGAAATACAGAACATTCTGAGATTAAAAACAGGAAATGGGTGAATTCAGTGCCCCTTCTGGGAAATGATGAAATGAAATGTGTTTCAACCTTAAGGTGTAATCATGCAAAACTTAGTTTATCAAGGTTATTAAGACATATGATTTCTCATCAAGATAAATGACTTTTGAAAATTAAAAAACCCAACTATATAATGGTTAAATCCACACCCCTCCCCTGTCATAAAACTACAAGGAGCTAGATGCTTGGGTATTTTCTATTAATAGATAATCAAAAAAGAGAAAGGACCTAATGAATAATTGTGATGTGGTGACTATTTCAATGATCTCAATCAGAATTTATAAAGTTTATAATTGGTTGGCTTTCTTCAAAGATGTAATACACGAATTGAATTAAGCAACTAGACTCATTGTGCTAAAACATCAACCCCCTGTGCTAGAAAACACAACTACTAATTTTAAAAGCAGGTCTTCAGCAGTGAGTAAACCAGGAGCCCACTCTGTTCTCTGCTGGCTGATCCTCAGTGCCCAGCCAGGGCTGGCTGTGACACCAACTTTGAGTTAACCACTGAAACCCAGCCCGCAGGGATAAAGGGGACCAAAGCTCAGCTCACCCGGAGATTTCTTTTCACAGATTGACACACAGAGCGGTTGCACAAATCGCACCAAAGATCTACATTTACGAGTAACAAATGCAAATGAGAGGGAATGAAAGAACAGAAAATGATGGGAAATCTAACAGCATAAATATTTTCACACTTCAATGACACATTTCTAACCGTTAAGAACGAGGCAGTTATCTGCGCATGATGTAAGACCATCGTCAGGGTCTACTGGTGTAACATGCTATCAGAATCCAATTTACCCTCCCATCTGCCTGCCTCCAAATCCTGCCTGAGGATTCTCTATCCAGCTGCAAAATCACCCAAAAGCAAAGTCTCTCTCAAAATCAGGGGAAGGACGACGGGGGTTTCATAAACCTCATCTGTTCAGTTCACTCAATTCCCAGATGGGCCCTGGAAATCAACCATGACGTCTGTACCATGAAAACCAACTGAGGTGGTTTACAGTGGCAAGGAGAGAAGGTCTGTAGTGCCTTCTTGAGAAACAGGGACCAGCCCCTCATCAAGGAGGCCGGATCCCCCAGGATTTCCCACCAGGCTCCTCTGGAGTAAATGGCATCAGCACACGGCTACTCAGGGAGGAGGGGCAGATGGCTCAAAGCCACATCGCTGATGGTGCTTCAGACCCAGGCCTGTCTGAAGGCAGGGCCCACCCCAGGGCCACCCTCTCTCAATGCTGCTTCATCTCTCTGCTCAAATACCTCAGCTGACTTGAGGATCATTTCATTTGTTTCTCACATGGGCTCTTGTACCTAATTTCGGTATTTTCAAATCCACAGGTTTCTGAATGAATTTGTAACACAATTAAGACAAGCTGTCATGTTTCCAAAGCTTTGACTCAGTCTTAGCATGGAGCATCCCCATCTGCCCCAAACTTACTTCTCACAGATCCTATAGCATGACTTAAAATATAAGAATTAATGCCCTAAAAGTAACAGGGTTTCGAATAGAGTGATCCATGCCACAAGATTTCTTGATGAAAGGCAATAGAATAAATGGTTCAAACTAGCAATCATATTTGGAGGGTTAGCTATGCCAGTGACTCACCAACCCATTTCTCATCAGCCCCATGGCTGTGACTTCCTAGGGAATGCATTTACGTGTGTTTTCGGAGGTCAGGCATCCTCCCAGGGTCTCCACGTTGGCCCACACAGAAACCAAAGCCGCCATCTCGCTTCCTTTGCCCTCAATTTTGTTCCCCCAACCTGTTCCTTTCTCCCATCAATCTCTAAATATTCTACCATCCTTGAAGGGTTAGAGGATGTGTCATGTCTTCTAAAAACCTACACACTTTTCATCAAAACTGATTTTGCTCCTTGCCTATTTTGTGGGTTTTCATATCTCCACTGCAGCATTTTGTATTTCCTGCCCCTGTAGGCAGGCTTGGGTGTGCCTTACTCATCCTCTTTATTCCTCATTACATGCTCAACAAATACTGCACGAATGAAGCCAGACTGAACAGTGGATAGATACCAGGATCGAATTTTCTTACCCGTTTCCTAATGCCATTTAGAATACAACACCAGTATTTTTCAATATCTCATTCAGCTTGTTCCTTGGATGGTAACAAAAATCATAAACACACAGGTTTAAAAAATGGTAACAACTAACAATCAATAGAACAAAAGATTTAGAATACAAAAACTTGGGTTCATACAGGTTGTGTGATTTGAAGATCAGTTAATTAACCTCATTAATTTTGTAACCAACCACATAGCCAAGAAAGAGCCCACTCTAGGCAGTTCTAGGTTTTGGGCTTGTTCTGGGAACCTTTCTTATCTGTAAAACAGAGAGAGAACAATGCCTACCATCACCATGACCAGGGTCCTCTATTTCCCTCTGGTGATTGTAAGTTATTTAAAAGCAAAAGCTCTTAGCATCTGTAGCGCATGATTCCATTGCATTTTACTAAATAAATGGGTACTATTACTGCATAAAATAATAATTCACTTATTGAAATTGTTAGGTACTGACTACCTCAAGTTCTGCTGGTTTACTGTTTTCCAGGTCTATCTTCAGAAGAGTTGCCTGCTTTTGACCACATCTGCCACAGTGGCTGAATTCGTTTATTCCTGAAACAAAATGGAAGCTGGGCTAATTTTTCAAGCAGGCAGAGCCTCCGTAGTTACTCTGAATGATGTCCATGGTTTCAAAACCACAATATTCTTGCTCTGATCTTGGTGCCATAGTAATGAGGAAGCAGCACGTTACAGAGGTGTTTTACCTCAAAGAGTGTGCCAAAAATAACTGTTTCTCACTGTACATATCCCAGTCATATTTTTGGAGGTGAGGATTTTGCTAACAGCCAATTTGTGGGGCATCTCATGAAATCACTTATCAGCAATCTTTCTTTTTTTCCTTTCTTTGTCCAGGACTTATATGCTCTTTCCATGGATTCTGAAAAGTGAGACATATCAATTCCAATGGCAGCAATTGAGGACTTCAAAGAAGCTATTTTTCTGACAAACTCAAAAAATGAATTCCTTTCCCTATGTAACAATTCAGAAGTTAGGGCAAGCTGATGAGAAATCAACAGATATGTCTCTCTGAAACAGAAATTCTCTTAGAAATGCCCCTGGCATATCATATAAAAATCTTTGGATTTTCTTTATTCTTCCTAAATAAAGAAAAGAATATACTTCACACTTCAATTATAGTAAAACGTTTCTCCCTCCCTCTAGGCTCCCCATTTCTCTGTGGATGTGGGAATGT
Source organism: Equus quagga (assembly GCF_021613505.1). Classification (NCBI taxonomy): domain Eukaryota; kingdom Metazoa; phylum Chordata; class Mammalia; order Perissodactyla; family Equidae; genus Equus; species Equus quagga. The sequence continues at coordinate 45,893,615 of NC_060274.1, read as the reverse complement.
GGGCCTTCCTGACTCAGAACTAGGTAAATAGGAATGGGAATCCATTTGCAACAGCAACACAACATTGTCTGACAAACCGTGACGGCTCACAAACCATCGCAAAGAGGGCCATCCACACACTCATTGTCAAGCGCACTTTCTACTTGTTTCCCTTTCACTTAAACTTACGAAGAAATCTTTCCGTATCTATGGCATACCACCTGCACTTGCAGGATTCATGAAATTACGTGACATAACGTCAGACATCTAAACTGAGCTCTGGAAATTCTGGATCGAAGAAACAGACCAATTTTTTTAAAGATACCATTCCATTTACAAAAGTAAAAATTAAACTCGATTAAAAATCTGATAGACACAGCTACTTGCTGGTCTAGCTTCATCTGGAACAGAGAAGGATGGCAGGAGTGCTCCAGCGGGAATGGTGGCATATCTTTCTGCTTTTGCTTTGATGTACACTGTGAGTTCTGCTCCTTTCAAGGAACTTGCAAAAACTTAGTTTTCAATGGTTTAAAAGCGTGTCTGTGACCATAGGCCTGGTTCTCTGACAAACTATCATGACCTGCTCCCTTTTATAGGTGCCTGTACTGACAGCGAGGCCAGTGATCCTAGAGGAGTCGGGGATCAGGCAGAGTGGAGTCCTTAGCAGCCCACGTGTGCTAATTTAATCTTTAAAAAGAAAAAAGAAAACCACAGATTATCTGAATGTTAAAAACAACAGCTACGTTTTCAGCCAGGCACCTCACGAAGTTGCTGTGGAAATCAGCATCCCAGGGGAAAGAATTCTCTTATCCACCACTGTCCCTGAGTCTGGCACATGGAGTTATTTCAAAAAGATCTTCCCAGGCTGAAATGGAACACACTGCACCAAACAATATGATGATAATTGCCAGGTCCTACTCTGAGACCCAGATATCAAAGGCACAGATGCAAGATGAGGGGGACATGTCTTAATAGCTGTTCCTGAGAAACTGAGGCATGAGTTCTTAGTTGACAGTTAACATGAGTTGGGGCCACACAAATCTGACACAGTGTGTGTGTGTGCGCTGCATATGGAGGTGTCCGGGATCCAGAGCAAGGAAGGCTTGATCCTACTGGACTCTGTGCCCTTCAGAACAAGAACATTACATAAAGTTCGAAAGCACATAACATTGGTTTAACATGCATGCTTTCATAAACTAACGGAGGTGAGTCCCGTGGGATTACCACATTAGTTTTGGTGCCATCTTCCATCACACTCTGAGGGTGAAAGTAGATTTGGGCGAAGGCGAGCCCGTCAGAGGCAGTGACTGGCTTTCTCCTTCATGTGCATTCCCTGCCAAGGCCAGCGATGTCCTTTGGGTGCTGTGTTGTAGGAAGGACTAGGGCACACTGAGCAATGCCCAGGTGGAGTAAGAACAGTGAGGAGAAGCAAAGCAAAGGCGTCATCGTGTTTATTTCATTGTACTCAGTGGCAGGGTGGGTACTAGTAATCATCAGCCAGAAGGCAATGTTTGGAGGGCCTGGTATAGTAGCTGTCTCCAATGACTTGAAGGGCTTGCACACTTAAGAGAAAGTACTGATACTGCAGATGGCTGCAGGGATGGCTCCAGATAGAAGCAGATTTAGTTCAAGGCTTTTCTAATAATCAATGTCTCTCAAAATCTAGAGCAGCCTGTCTCCTGAGGTGTCCAAACAGGCTGGCCCATCGCCTATCAAAGACGCTAAAGGATTCATGCACTGGGGCTCATGATCGCTCAGTAACTTCCATCTGTAATGCTTTGTGGGAGTGGGAATCCATCTGCACAGCAGCAACACAACATTGATCAAACAAACTGTGTGCATGGTTGGTTCAGTAGGGGTGCAGGAAGGTGTCAGCATTAGAAGCTTTCCTAAATTTTCCGTTTCACTCACATGCAGACAGAAGCTATGGTTCACGTTTTCATTAAGGGGATGGGCATACTGCAGTCAGTGCATTCAATAAAAACAGCAATGAACTTCAATGCATCAAGCTAAATATTTTAATTAAAACCAGGAGATATTCAAAACCAGGCAGAATTGTCTGTGGGACAAGAAGATAGTTTGTCCTATATGTTATTTTTACATTTTCCCTTTTTAATGTTTTTCTCTCTCTGCTCAGCTGCATCTTTCCTTTCTCCCACAGAAAGTAAACTCCTTGAGCCCCTGAATCTTATCTTTCTTGGTCACCCTTGTTCCAGGCAGGGTGCCTGGAACGAAGTAGGTACTTAATGAGCATTTGTCTCATTAATTGACTCTCTAAAGCCAGCTCAATTCCCACCTCCAGCTTGTTCCCTTGCATTCTAGAATGCTGACACTACTCAAAACCTGTGCTAGTCATTTAGCTTCAAAGCTATGGTAGAGTGTGGTACAAGGGTTTCCTGTAGTCAGATGCAGCTTATTTAACTCTGGGAGGGAACCAGTTCTCATACAGCTTCGATTCCCACGACATTTAGTCTAGTAGCCTCTAATGGATTCAGTGATTACACTTTGAAGACAATACGGTTTAAGTAACATGTCAATAGGCACTCAGATTTCTTTTCAGTTTTCAAGACTGAGTAAGATAAAAAAAATCATAATATACACCTATGAACATTTTAATAAGATGGTAATTCAATGTAGGGCACACTAATAATTTCAGAGATCCCAGGATGCTGTTAATTCGTACTATTTGTCCCCTGAAGGGTTGGAAGAAGACCAGAGAGGGTGACCATCACAGACTCTAGACTGTAAAGCCAATTCTAGTTATAGAGCAAAACTAAAAATATTCATTTTCCTTATTTTTCCCATCTATTTTTGATTTAAATTTTTAGATGACATTTTATTTTCTCCCTCAACCGTATAAGTGTTCCTCCATACCTTTCTGTTTTACTTATTTTCACCTGCTGGTTGAAATGTTGATTCTGGACTTTCAACTCCCTCCTGAGATGATTTTCTATTTCTACAGCCAGTCTCATAACGAGACACAGTAAAGAGGATTTTCACAACACGTGGAATTAGTGTTTCTCTAAGTCAGGATGTTCATTACATTTCTGCTTTTCCTCACATTGTGTCACATGACGGAGAAGGATCCTGCAGTCTAACTGTGCTCAATGGATAGGTACAAAATATCTGGGGCACCCTGTGGCAGCTTATTATATCCAAATGCTAGGCATGTACATCACTTTATGCTGTTTTTATGCTCTCTTTATGCTGTTTTTGCACTTTCAGTGTTGATACATAGGAGTGGAAGGATTCTAGATGTCCTCAGATGAACTTAGGTAAACAGTCTGGAAGTTATACAATACATTTCTTAGAGTGCAAAGAAAGTAAAGGTGAGATGTGGACAACTGGCCCCTATGGGCTGGCCATGTGTAAAATGACAGAACTTATAAACGCTGCTGAATGACTTCATCCAAGGAGTTATTGGAAGGGACAAAGAAATGAACACAGCAGTTGACACAGAATTTTGCCTGTCCACCCATACATGAAGAAATGCATATGGTAAACGCCTGGCAAAATGTTTATCCTTTCCAACCCCATGAGGCAAATTAGTGAATTTTAAAAATACCACCTTACACAGTATGCATTTAGGAGAAATGCACGATCTCATTCAATGTATTCTGCGTATGAAGACAGTGGAGTTCTGAGGGAAGTCTGCCCCACATCATGGTTGTAGTGAGGCAGGCAGCCAGACTTACTCAAAACTGCCACTTCAAAATCTACAACGTTGGACTCATCTTCCATAGGTGTATTTTTAGGGAGAATTTAGAAGTTAGTCTAGAAAACAATTCTCACTACTTTACAATAAAACCTTGTTTTTGAACAAATATCATTCCCCAGGTTGATTCAATACTTTATGCCAAGGTCTAGGTTCCAAATGGACTTTTGACTATTTCTAAAAGAAAACAAAAACCATGTCTTAAATGTTCAAAAGTATGTGCTTGGGGCTTTGCAGGGAGTTGTAGTGGGAGCTGCAGAGGATGTGTGAGTGGCAGAACACATTTGGACCCCCAGGGACAAGTCCTGCGCACACCTGCCTGAAACCCCGTCCTGCTACCCAGCATCTCACTCCACGTACATTCAGCTAAGGAAGATATGCTCATCACTGCTACAGACAGCAATCTTTGCACCAAAATGGTTTTTCTTCCTGGTACAATCCTTTTGTACAAAGAAGTAGCTCTTGTTGTCCACAAATCCTGAGCTAGGTAATCCAAGTCTAATTCATTTAACAAGCAGCAAAAAGCAAGAGCTGGTGACCTTGAGGCTTGTGTGGCTCTGGCTCTTCCCATTACTGCCATCTGTCCTGCTACTTAAGGTTACCTGTAACACAGGTGCACAGTACCTGAGGGTACTGGGGCAGCCTTGCCTTTATGTCTCTGAAAATGATTTATTTCTGGGCAAAGGCTTCAGTTACTAGCCATTGGACCCAAGGAATAGAATCTTGATGAAACTGTAGTCAAGATCAATATCTTTACAAAACAAAGGAAGAAATACAGGCAGGGAAGGAAGGAAGGAAGAGGAAGAAAGAAGGAAGGAAGGAAAGAGAGCAAGAGAGAGACTGAGAAAGAAAGAGAGAGAGAGAGAGAGAGAAAGAAGGAAAGACAGAAAGGAAAAAAAGAAAAAGAAAGAAGGAAAGAAAGAGAAAGGAGAAAAGAAAGACAGGCGGAAAGGAAGAAAAAAAGATCAAAAGACAATAACAGCACAATCAAAGCCACAGTGTTGAATCTGTGACTTTGGATCATGGTGTGCTCAGGAAATACAGCAGCCACATAAGTACATGCTGTCTCCTGAAATGCAAGAAGAGCACCGATTGGTAAGCATGTGGCGTCCCTTACACGGGAAGATTGAGGTCTGGGTTGCACATAGCTAAGCTGGGTCGAGTGCCAGGGTGCTCCATGCATGGGCTATGGGCTAGCAGGACATGGCTGCTGAGCTGAAATACCAGGCTTGTTTCTCAGGCTGCAGTACAAGCAGCTTGCTGCTTCCCTTTCCCCCTGACCAAAAAAAAGAAAGCCTGTCCTTCACCGCCTCTGCTCCATGGCTTCATCAGCTTGCAGCAGCACCTTTTAGGAAGTTAGCAAGGAGCTTCCCTCTCCACAATTTTTGCAAACAATTTCACATATGTGATGGTGTTGTCTCTGAAGCTCGGTTCACTCGGTGCCTGTCCTCAATGGTGGTCTCGTGGAATGTGCTTTATATTTATAAAGCAATTGCCTTGTTTCAAAAAATTCAAAGGGATTTCCCAATCCCCAAAATTACCATAGAGAGTGCATGAGAATAATGTGAATAGATGAAAACTAAAACTAAAAATAATGTATTTCTGTATTTAATTCAGCTACTATGCCTTGGGAAGCTAATTTGTTTTACATGTTTACATTTTGCTTTATTCTCGTTACTTAAATGCCTACAAGACCTATAACAGAGCTACATAAAATAAATCCAAATGATGTAAAAGTTAAACGAGACCTAGATTTTCTCTCAATCAAATGTGGCCAAAAAGAGAACTAAAAAGCAAATTTTCACATTCAGTTGTGATGACAATTGAGAAAATGATTCGGAGAGAAAACCGATTTAAAAGCTACTTTAGAGCGTTGATAAATGACTAGTTTCTAGATAAATTTCAGTAAAGATTAATCTGGAAAGTTTTCAATAACATAATGACATACTCCTCTACAGAACTCTACGTGTGTCCCATCCAACAGGAAGCCCCTAGCCACAGGTGGCTTCTGAGCGCTTGAAATGTGGCCAGTCCGAACTGGGATGTGCTGTAAGCATAAAATACACGCTAGATTTCAAAGACTCCGTACAAAGAAAAGAGAGAAATAGTCATTAACGATTGTTTATAGTGAGCACATGTTTAAATAACAATATTTTGGGTATACTGAGTTAAATAAAATATATTAAAATTAATTCCACCTGCACCATTTTTCTTTTTTAATGTGGCTACTAGAAAATTAAGAATTACTTGTGCAGTTCTCATTATATTTTCATTGGCCAGTACTACCCTAGAACATTTGATTCTCATATTTCACAAATGTGTTCCAGAAACGCTGGTTATCGTTCATCTATGAAACCCCTGTCCCCGAACAAGGCCTGTTCAAGGTTGCCATGTCTCATAAGGCATAGGCGGGGCTGCCTGACTAGGACCTGATTGGAAAGACCCAACGCCTAACACTTGAGAGCGCGAGTGTGTGGGGTGCATGCACAGAGCAGGCTGCTTTTAAGGGTAAGTCTTTAGGAGACACTCCATCACTAATGAAAGATAGTTATCGAAATAAGAAAACCAAACAAATGAACAAACGCAAATCCCTAACGGATTTTTTAACACCCACAGCTACAAAGTCAAATATAAAAATCAGTATTGAGGGGCCGGCCTGGTGGCACAGCGGTTAAGTGCACATGTTCTGCTTTGGTGGCCTGGGGTTTGCCAGTTTGGATCCCGGGAACGGACGTGGCACCACACGACAAGCCACGCTGTGGTAGGCGTCCCACATATGAAGTAGAGAAAGATTGGCACAGATGTTAGCTCAGGGCCAGTCTTGCTCAGCAAAAAGAGGAGGATTGGCAGCAGATGTTAGCTCAGGGCTAATCATCTTCTTCAAAAAAAAACCAGTATTGAGACCATAGATTGGTAATAATAGTATTATTTTTAAATTGTGAGTAAATGTAGTGTTTATGATGGCAAAATAACTCTTACCTTTTTGGGATTAAAACCACTTCACTTAAAACCACAGGATTTTCTACTGAACACGAATTTCACCAAAGACTGCCTCAACTGTAATGCTAAGATTAAATAAGTGGTAGCCACACCACATAATAGTTAATTGTCTTCATTTAACATTATGGTGGGAGCAGAAGCCGACGGACGTGCTCTGGCGCACTGGACAGTCATATTTTTACAGTTACTGTGTTCAACTAGAGGGTATAGCAATGCTGCAAAAGCAGGAAAATTCTGCCTGACTCCAATAATAATAATAAAAATAATCATATAGCTGGCTGCAGGGCTATAATAAGAGTCCTTTTCTCATTTCAGCAGGATTTCACCTCTAGTGTGACCATCCTTCATTCTGAAAAAGAGAATGGCTGTGTTTGCCATGCACCAGGTAACTGCAGCCAGGACCCCGGGTTGGGTGGGGGGCCTTCCATCAATCACACCCTGCCGCGTGGGGAAAGACACCGGATGTTCAGGCTTCACCAGAATCCTGCCCGGGTGATTTCAGTGGAAATCGACAGCCTGCAGCCACATCCCCTGCAGGGGAAGTACTCTCCTGGCAGGCAGCCTCGCACAGACACACCCAAGACCCGTTGCTCAGAGATCCCCAGGGCTGAACTCCCTCCTGAAAGTGGGGCACGCAACGGCCCTCCGGTTAATCCAGCGCAGCGAGTCTCAGACGCTTTGAAGCAGGACCGTGGAAGAGCCTCGCCAGTCCCTCCACAGTCGAGTTAGCTCTCGGTGGTTCCCCGAGCCCCTGGCCTATTCCTACGCCCTTGCTGAGAAAGAGTCCTAATGAAGCCACCACGTACACGGGAACAACTGAAGAGGTCACCTCCTAATTTGTACACACATCTCAGGGTTATATTTAATCCAAGGAACTTAACAAAAAACTTATTTTGAGAAGACCAAGTTCAATGCCATGTTTTGAAGGATATTGTGAGGCTAATGCCTTCCTGGAAAAATCATGGTAATTTAGTAACATATTAATGCAATGCAGACAAGTGTCACTTTGCATTTGAAAGTTCTTCAAACCAAAATAATAGCAATAGTAATAACAATAACATGTCATCAATAAGACAGAATCTTTTTCTAATCACACACCCTCAGCAACAAAACCAACATGCTAGAGAAGCATTCTATTTACTAACACAGAGTCTAGTTGGCCTGACGTTTCCAGTTTGTGATATCCACAGCAGAGTCACTGGGAATCAACACTTTTGCTGGACAAACTATCATTACCCCTTACTGTCCATGGTCTTCCCAACAGACTCACTCTTCCATAACACCCCCTCCGTAAATCATGCACACCCACACCCACACAGCTATCCACAGAATAATTCCTGCTTTCAAATTTCATTGTAGCTGTCAAGACATTAAACTTTTATTTAAGCCTGTGATGTGCAGGTAAATCAGCTCTCAAAAAAAAAAACCGGCCTAATTTGTAGCATTTGCTGAATTTTGTGGTGTATATTCTTCCACCTGTGCTTGGCTTCAAGCTGCCAACAGTTGAACAAGAGCCTGGCAGCTTTTCTGAATCTTTAACAGTTGGCCGATTCCCACTGGCTCCAGCACACCATGAACTTAAACACAATTTTTGAGTTCCCTATAAGTTTCTGTTATCTCCCAAATCCTAACAGGCAAAGGGTTTAAAATTTTGAGCAGATCTGCGGTAATGTGTGAACTGCAGTTCCTGCTAAGACCTTGAAGAACCTGGGCTTATCTGGTGGGGACAGTGGCCCGGCCTCAACCACGCGCCCAAGCTGTGGAAGCCAGCAAGGCGGCTTCCTGGGGCTGCCAGCTCCACCAAGCAAGTGTTTTCAGCGAATTGAACTGGTTCTGTGGAAACTTTACAGGGCAATGGGTAAGGGCTCCGCTTTGCTTCAACCTTTCTACTTTTGCATAAAAGGAGGGGAAGCTTTTTTTTCTGGGTTATATTTACACTTCCCAAATCAGACAATGTCCTAACCAGATAGGAGGACAGGTGGCAACCACAGCTCAAAACCTTTTTTTTTTTTTCCATTTCTTTCTGAAACCCCATGTAGAAGGAAAGTTAACGAAATGTCGGTTGGTTGTTTTATACACAGAGCTAAGTATTCTTTCAACACAGAGGGAACAAAGCAGAAAATAAAATTGGGACCAAAAACCTAGAACAGAAAATACTTTTTATCTATCCACTATGATAGATAATCTATCTTTATTTCCCTCAGTGAACCAATTAAGTTCAATGTGATCTTGAATTTAAGCTGTCAGAATAAAATGAAGGTAAGATAAACATTGGTTTCATTTGGAAAAATAAGCAACTTTTCAAAGTTAAATGCACCTTTGGAGACATGAAGTAAAAACTGGAAGCATGGTTGGAAATGCCAATATTGGAGTTTTTCAACCTTTTCTGCCCCAGTTTTTCTACAGGTTTTCCTTTTCTTTTTAATTCATATGTCAGCTTGTGGAACACTACTGATTATCTTAAAATATCTTAAATAATCAGACACAAATTGCCCCTCTGAATGTGCATAGCTCTTGTGAGTGGGATGGACTGAACATGTGAGGACAAAGGTGTTCAGGTTATATGGTGGCGCTCCATTGGGGCTCTCAGCTGGGAGATACGTGGAGACCTTGGGGGTGTCATGATGACCGGGGAGAGGAGTGACATGGTGGTTGAACATCCCCCAATGGGAGGGGCAGTGTCAGCCAATAAAGGCTTCTCCCAGCAAATACTCATTGTGCCCATTGAGAAACAGTGACCTCAAATAATCCACATGATGAAGCCTTAAATTCAGATGTAGCCTTAAATTCCTCCCTCTCAACTTGAAGTTCTCTCTACTGTCCTACCAGCTCTCCATCTGAGAAAGTAACACCACTACTCCATTCATTCATTCAGTCCGCATGTGCTGGACACCTACTGGATGCTGGCAACACCAGATGCTGGGATACAGCAGTGAGAAAATCCCAGAGGAGTGCCTTCTATGTGAGTGGGGAGAGGTGCTGTAAAGAGAAACGCAGCAGGCTAAGGATGGAGAGGATGGCACCGCGATTTTAGATCATGTGGTCAAGGATGGCCCCTCTGTATGGCCTTCTGAATGAAGACTGAATGCAAGGAGGGACAGGGCCATGAGGACACGTGGGGGACATATTCAGGCCAGAACATGGCCAAGACAGAGCCCCAAACCCAGCTCCTGCATGGCTGATCCTGCCTCCCCTGGAACTCCACTGTTATATTTTATATTTTAAATATAATATATATAAATATATTTATATTTAAATATATTTTTAATATTTTAATATGCTGTTATATTTTAATCCTTTCTCTTCACTAGCTCCTTCCTTTGCACTTTAAACACACTTAAATATTCTCCTCTTCCAAAGATCAACCTGAAAATCCTCCCCTGATCACACTGCCCTCAATCTGCCTCCTTCTCTCCTTCCTGTCATCTCCAATGTCTCTATTCGCCCCACCTCGCTGCCTTCCTAGGCCTCCGCCCACTCACATCCCCTTCTGCTTGTGACTTGGGCCTCCACCGCTGTGAAGCTACTTTTGGGAAATTCATTGCCGATCTCCCAAAGGCCCCCTTCTCCAGCACCATACTGCTTCCCCTTTCAATGTCTTGCGTTTGTTAAAATCTCTTTTCTGGTGGCTTCTATGCCATATTTCCTTCAAGAAATTTTACCTGAATCAAACAACTCACTGTCTGCTTCCTTCCTTGCTTCCTCTTCTAGACAATTACATGCATTTATTCCTCAAGGCCCTTGGTGCTCCACTGTCCGTCCCGCCCACATCATCACACAGCTAGAACTAGCTATCTCGACCTCTTATGCGTCCTGCCTTCCGGACAGCTCCTTGGCTACCAACTGTCAATGGATTTCAAGTTAATCCCAACTCTTTATATATTCCCATTTTATCGAATCACCAAGGTGGAAGGTGCAGCCATGGCACTCACGTGCCCACAGTGAATAAGTGGACGAATGCCGTGGACACTACAGGGAACATCTCCACACCTTGTCTCCTCTCCGGCCGCACCCTCCAGGCTCAGCTCAGATCATTTCTCCCTGTTAAGTGTCACCAGAGTGATCTTTCCAGCGCACCGATCTGAAAGGGTCATTCCCCAGGTGAAACATGTTGAGGGATCCCCTCGGAACACCACTCCTCACTCCCAGAGCAAACCGCTGTGGCCCTTTCATACCTCTGTCCCTTTGCCCACCCTCTTCCTGTCCACCGTCCACCCACCCACCACTCTTCTCCTAAAGTCAAATGTGGCTCACCTTTCACGCCCCTGCCCAAGCCTTGACTCTGTAAATCTTTCCCAATCCTCTTCCCAGTCCAGCTAGGCACAGTTCCACCTTTTCTACATTCTTGAAAAAAAACTTCACGAAGTTCCTGTGAGTGAGGTCTGCTGTGCATCACTGTTATTTGGCCATTAGTTTCAAAGCTTTAGCTGCTAAGGTCTTAGAGGCGGCCACTGCATCAGTCCGGCACAGTGAAGGTCTCGGTCAATATTACTGCTGTCGAATGGAATTTCCGAACTGCCTAAGAGTCAGAGAAACTCAAGTTTGAACACAGCACTAAGCTGGCATAAACAGTATCTGCACAAATCCTAAAGCGAACTCAGCAGGGGAGGCGAGGGAGGGCGGGGGCCTTCAGCGATGGCTCTGCTTTGAGAACTTCTAGAACTCTGTGACCATCAACCTCCAAGTACAAGCAGGCAAAGACATACTGGCCCATATATGACACAAGAGAACAAAGCAGTGTGACAGTCCATCGGTCCCATGCACACCCTTCTAATGAGTGTGCCTTCACCAGGGGTGGCAAAATGACACCTCTGCCCTCCAGTCCAGGCTAGCCTCTTCCTTGTGTCCCAGTCTTGGCAGCTGTAAAGACCTGACGTTTGCTCAGACTCTATGGGCCTTACCACACTGACCATGCACTGCTTTCTCTATATGCCTTATTTCTTAGGAATTTTAGGCTTTTTGTTAGGTCTGTGTATCAGCGCTTCTCCCTGAAGTTACCCGATAGGAGGTGTCATGGGCACATGTCCACCCAGTCTCCAAATCCCACAGAATTATCTTACAGCCAGCGCATCAGATGGAGATGATGATAACATCCATAGCAGCCACCATGGATGACTGTGCACCTTGTGACCCAACCGGTCAGTGCTTTCTGTACATTACCACTACGGGCAAGGCGATTCCCATCGCCGTGTAAGGATGGAAATAGCATGAAGCAACCTGCCAGGGCCAGCAAGCGAGAGAGCAGCAGAGCCAGGGGCAGAACATCCCTGCAGCCCTCTCCCAGAGAGAGATGTTCCTCTAAGCCACCAACTGCAGTTTCTCGTCAACTACCACACAGGACACACAGACACACAGACGTACCACACATCCACATGCACACATTTACCACACACGCCACATAGAGACTCACCACACATATACACACATATATCATCCACGTCACACATACCACAGACATACTATGCATACACACAGACATGCCACACATACACACATACACACAGACATGCCAAAGACACACACATACAAACACACCACACACACACCACATACACTACACACAGACACACCACACACACATGACATACCCCACACATTACACACACACACACATACCCCCCAGTTTCAGTTTTTTCCAAGGATTCTTTTTTTTTTTTTTTCCTGCTTTATCTCCCCAAATCCCCCCGGGTACATAGTTGTATATCTTGGTTGCATGTCCTTCTAGCTGTGGCATGTGGGACCCCGCCTCAACGTGGCCTGACGAGCAGTGCCATGTCCGCGCCCAGGATCCGAACCGGTGATACCCTAGGCCACCGCAGCGGAGTGTGCTAACTTAACCACTCGGCCATGGGGCCGAGCCCCTTTCCAAGGAATATTCTTAAACCTGTGCTGCCCTGTTCCGCCTGTCTATTCCAAAACCTAGTACAAGATGGTACCTGATGCAGCACACAATCGCTTATTTTAATTTTAGTGTACCAATACCTCATGAGGTTCTGCAAAGATCATGATTTCCAAATGTTTAGCACTGACCTACAAAGTAGATGTAATAAAAAAAAAGTTTTACTTTTAAATGGGAAACAATGAACCCATCACATAACAGCCTCTCTCTTCAAAACCTGAAAGACTCAAAGGGTAGGCAAAATAATTTTTTTAACGCTATGTCTCATGTTTGGGAAATTCAGGAAAATCAGAGTCTTTCCAACTGTAATCATCTTGGTTTGGATGTGTCATAGTGACAATATCTGCTGTCTTCACGAGGCATTCCAAGATAAAGAAAGTAGATGTAAGAAGAAGAATATAGAATTTAAAAAATATGCCTCATCAAAACCATTGCACAATACTTTAGCTATGAAGAGGAGTAAAGAACTAAAATACAGAGGTGAACAAGAATCCAGATGAGATGCTTTTAGTTATTCCACAAAGGAAAATAAGAAAACAAAAACCAACACACCCAGCCACTTGAGGCTCAGCAGTTTTCTGCTTTGAGACTTCTTTCACAGAGCGCGTCCCATCTGAGCAGGCTTGATCTCAGCTGCAGCTAATGCTCAGATGCTGCTAGATAATATTTCTCCCTAGCTAAAATGGGGTTTATCGGTTCAGAAGAGATGCATTTCACAGATAAAAACAACTTCCTCTAACTGCTGATTAGATAAGCAGGCTTAGCATCCGTCCTCAAAGCCGGCTGCCCAATCTCCCATTAGACCAAAGCCCCCTGCTTTTTCTTTCCAGCATTTCTCCCCTCCCAGCCTCGGGAGAAGCAACACAGCCCACCGTCCATCTCTCAGGACTCTCTTGGTATTCTGCCAAAAACTTGGCAATGAAGGTGAGATTTGGCATCGGAATAACCAATTAAAAATATGTGAATCCTCTTACAGCTCCCTCAGTCCTTGAACTCAGGACTGAGTAATAAAAAGGAAAATTTTATCTTGAGTGAATGGATCAAAATAGAAAATCTACGCTTTTATGCACTTGATCTAATTTTCCCAGGATTCAAGGGGGAAAAAATCCCAATTTTTTCAACTTTTTTTTCTTTCCATTTTTGCTGGTCAAACTATTCAAAGGGAAGGCCCCAAGCTGTGCTAATTCAGCTTCCAGAACACTGCCTCAGGAGTGCAGAGCCCTGGGCTCTAAACACCATGCTTTGAGGGGTAACCTAAAAGAAACCACAGGTGAAACGATGGTTATCACTTCCTCCCAACTCTGGGAGGAGGTCACATAGGTGAGCAGAGGCAAAAGCAGCACGTTCTAGGATGTAACGGGCAAGTAGAAATACGTGTTATCTCCCCATAAGCAAACTCACGCCAACCCGCCTCTGCAGAGTGTAAGTACCGCATAGTAACTCTGTAGAGTAAACCACTGCATAAAAGCTCATCCCAATTATCCGTTCACGGAGCCAAGCCATTTGCTAAGCCTTGTTCAACCCCACACATCAGTGTCCATTTTTTGACCTTCTCTGATTCAACCGCCCTCTAGGCTTGCGCAAATCACCTTTCCAGGTCAGCCCTACAGCATTACTGTGCCCTTGGGTCTTCCCCTTCATTCTACTCCAAGTACTGAGCGTGCCAGTTGTCTTTCCTGGGGATGGCCATCTCTAATCTTTCTATCTCTGGTCCTTCCCTCTCTCCTCTGCTCCAGCCTACCAAGCCTCCTTTCCCACCGGCCATCTGCGTCACAGGGGAGACGGCTTCCTCCTTCATTCACAGCTTGTCTTGTGTCTGGAACCAGCCAACCCACACCTCACTGCCTCCTCTCGTCCTGTCCTCTTGGAGTGGGAGGCACACGTCTGGGCGATATGCTCACTGACAGTGTTCCGGAGTCCAGGATCCCTGCTCAGTTTTAGGACATGGACACGCATCCAAGCAAAGGGAGCACATGGCAGCAATGGGGCAAAAATCCACGCTATAAAGAAGGAAGAAATGTAAGGAAGAAAACTGTTTTCAGGCTTTTTTTTTTAATACAAAATTCCTATCTGATCTTTAGACGCCAATCTTGACATAATTCCTACCGGAGCACTTTTAAGAGCCCCTGGTCAACAGTTGGCAGAAGAAATCTCGACCCGTTTTCCTCTTCTCTAGTGTGCGTGCCACGGATGACTGAGTGAATCTGGGGCTGCCTTAAGAGGTCATTGAGACACCCTCTGCTGTTAGCTGTTTCACACACAACCACTTCAGAGAGGTGAGATTTCTCTCATTTCTAAAGAGACCACTTCAGAAGAACCAGCTATCATTTCATTAAATAGACCGTTCTGATGAGAAAATCCCTCATTGTCAGAAAGTTCTCTTTTGCGTCTAACTTAAATTCTTCAAGCTGCACTTCAAGTCCTTGCTTCCTCTTACTCAGACCTAGAAGAAACCGGAGCCCAATAAGGGCTATAGCCTGGACTCGGCCTTATTTCTCTAACATCTGTTTTCCGGTATCATTTTTTTTTTTAATCCAGGAGACCATATTTCTACACAGTCTTATAGGTGTTCCTTCCACACTGGGTGAAGCTATGAGGTGGGAACCCACTCTTCTTCTCATCTGGGAATAACCCCCATCAGTATAAACACCGCCGCCCCATCTTAGGGGGTTGACTTCTATCATTTCCCACCAATTTTTTCATTACTATGGTCTGCTCTTCTGGTTGAGATTAGATTTGTCAAACTGGTAATGAGAGCTCACAGCTTTTCAAAGGAATTCCTGTCTTTTTCTAAAATGGACACCCCAGTGCCCTCGTATTACCAAGTATCTGCCCACCTTTTCCCAGCTTTGGCCGCCCCCCATTCCTCCCTGCTATTTCAACAGTAGCAGCGAGCGCCCTGGACTGTAACTTGGGTCTGGCGGTGGCCAGCCCCTTATTCTCTTTTGATCTTGCCCTGTTCTAACTAATTCCCCCCTTCTCTTCTTGGCTCTGGTTTAGGCTGCTTAGTCCTTGGACCAATTCTTTTTAATTAATAAATCCTGTTTCCATCCTTGGTGCTCCAAATGCTGCTATTCTCTTCCCCTCTTTCCAGGGAAGCTACGGCAGCTTCCTTTATCCTTCACTCTAACAGCTCTGCTTTCCACAAGTTGCATCCTTGCTCTGCCTTTTACTGTCCTTTTTACTTTATGCCTTTGTTATTCTGTCTTCAGTAAAGCATATTTACATCTTTCATTTAACCCTCCAAGCCATTCTGTGAGACATGCTTGGTTACTTCTGCCACTTGAAAATGAGGAAACTGAGGCTCAGAGAGGGAAAATTTTGCTCAGAGGCAGCCAGCTGGGGGTGGGGCTTGGACGTGGCCTTTCCATCTCTAAGAGGCATCCACTCTGTAGCCTCTGGCGCTGCCACAGGGCCTTCTCCGCCCCTTCTGCACCTCCTGTCCTGCATCCCTCAGTGGCACTTCCTCTTCCTGCTTCACTACTCTGTGCAGGGAGGGGCTCCTTCTCGTTTCCTGTTGACGCTCCTTTGCTCTTCTGGCTTCTTCCCGTGGAGCTGATGAAATATGGCTTCAAATGTATTTCCTTTTCCTTCAACCTACCAAGTCTCTTATCTTTTTATATTGTCTCCTAATGCTATTTGAATACCTACTTTGCATAATGCTACATATTACAAATTACTTCAATAAGCAACCTATCACCACATACTAACGCTGGCTGATTCCCTTCAACAATTGTAAAGGATGGTTTCTAAAACTTCCTTGCCATGAGGGGGTGTTGATTACCTTGATGCCTCTTGCTACAATCTGCTCTCCTGGGATTCTCTCGCTCACCAACTCTTCCCCTCATACCTCTCACCTCTCATCTATGCTTTGACATTCTTTGGTTTCCCTACAGTGAGCAATTGCTCCTTTGGCATCCAGCCCCCCAGGTGAGCGTTCACTCTATGAAAAATAGTGTTTTGGCACCCACTTCAGATGGCTTTCTCTGCTGTGCATGTGGCTATGTCAGCTGCTAATTACAAACCGAGCAGAGGCTTTTCGGGTGTTTTAAATTTCACAACTCTGAAATTCAATTTCGATAAGCTTTATCCTAAAAGGAGAAGTAGAATGAATCGTGTCACACATGGAGAACAAGGGGACACTGGGAGGAGGCCACAGGAAACCACAGAGGAGCCCCAGCTCTGCAGCCACACCTGCTCAAGGTTCCTGCTGAGACCTAGAGTTCAAATCTCAACCAAGAGAACGCAGTCTGGAAGCCAGTCAGAAGACCCCACCAGAGGCCCGATGACCTCTCTCCCGGGGAACAACTTGAAGTTCATAAGGGGTGATATATTTAGAAGATCGTGATGGCATTTATAACAATGGTTTATTTACCTATACCAAGCGAACTGTGCGCTGTTCTTTACTCTCCAGGAATCAACCTGACTTTCAGTTCTCTAAAGGATGCCCATGGCGACTAAGGCTCGCAGGCTGCAGGGCAGCTGCCGGCATTTCAGGGAGAGCTCCCTGGTTTCTCTACAATGACCCCAAGTGTCCTAACTCTCATGTCTGGTGTCTCGGTTCATTAAATGCTTAGTGGATATGTATTTGTATAATTTCTTCTGCTTTTGGTCCCTGAGACCCTCTCTCTGTGTCCTGGGTAAATTATGAGCATCTGCTTATTGATGTGTAAAGTGCAGAGAACAGTACCTGACTCACTGGTTGCTTCAGGGACTAAACAATGAGACAACACAGGGTTGCCCCAACATTGGCCATTCATACGTTGCCTCTACAAATCTTTATCATATATACACACCATCATTAGCCGAATGCTTTTATTTAAATTTAACTTTTTAATTTATGTGAATGTGTTTTGAAAGGAACCTTTGTAGCAGTATGGTGATGATAAACCAGTATCACTTGCAATAAACAGAAGACAATCTTGAGAGTACACGCATCAACTGGAGTAAAGCATGCTCTTCTGTGCCTCAAGTTTGGGAAACCCTGAAATGATGTGTGCAGAACAGAGTGGAAGATCCACAAATGCTTCTCTTCCCATTTGCTCTCCCACAGATAGTAGGCATATTCTAACAGGGAAAAAGACTTCACAGATTTGTTTTCTTGGTTCATCCACATCAAACAGCTTTAGCCACTAACCTTGTCTGTTTAATTAACTGTATAGCTAAATTTTATAAAAAGAACCATTATACACAACATCTACTTGGTTTCTAAGACACAAGAAAACATACACAATATGTTTCTTAGTTATTACATCAGAATGTCCTGTAGAAAGAGAGCTGTGTGATTTTCATCGCCCTGAGAGCTTCACATACGTTGCCCTCCTTGGCTGTGGGGACTTATGCAGCCGATCCACATGTGGTCCATTCTACCTCATTTTGACCTGTGTACCCTTCACGATGTTGTTTTGTGCAAACAAGTGGCTCTCAATATCACAGTTCTTTTCTTTAAAAAAGAAAATAGGTATTCCAAGGAACTGTTGACTCATTATCTCATGAGAACGTAGCATAACGGAGTGAAAACTAGTCTTTGAGTCAGAGTTGAGTCTAATTCTGACTCTGCTATTTGACTTTGGTTAATTCACTGAACACCTCTGGGGCTCTATTTTCTTATAATAAAAAGGGTGGGCTAGGTTTTCTAAAGATGAACCGTGGCATATGTAAGTTAACCAGGAGAGAGATTGACAATACTTCCATACTCACCTCTTTATGGGAAAGGTTTGTAAATGTACGCTAACTGAGATCATCTAGATTTATTTTTAACATTTAAAAATTTGTATTTATCAAATTTTCTATTTTCAGTTAAATTTGACATTTAAGAAATACAGATGAGAGAGATGACATAAAATGGCCAGATTTGGCTCCTTCTAATGCAAAGTTCTAAAAACAAATAGCCTTATTACCATAACACATAAAATGCATAACTTTCATTATCTACAATCCATAAAATTGGATATTCCTACAGCACACTGAGGACACAGGATAATGCTAGTAATGTGCCCCCCGTGGTGGGGGTGCTCCTCAACTCTGCCATTTTGCTGTGCATGTGGGTCTCATGGACACGTTGACCTGCTGGTTGAGGGGATGCAACAGATAAAACAACTCATGTCACCTAATCACCGTCTCTGGAAGAATATAAAGATACAAAAGTTTTATAGGAATAGAGCATGTGATAACCTGCTAACAGGATGCTGGGCTGACCCAACTCACCCACTCCTCTCTCACTCTTGGAGTTCTGCTGTCCTCCAGACGTGGTGGAAAGGTCTTCAGGGACAGGCATGGGTTCATCACCATCATCTGGAGTGTCACTTACAGGAGGGCTTTCCTTCCCTGAGGAGACAAGTAGGAGCTTGAGTTTGGGGGGGCATACTCACCAAGGACAGACCAGAGGGGAGGCCCCAAGTGCCTGGGCCTCATCTTGGCTTGCCTTAAGAGGACAGCTTGAGGGGAAAGTTACTGGACTGAGCTAATGCTTCTCTGTGGGGATTAAAATCTACTTTACTTTTTATAAAAGAATATCATTGCCACACCAAAAAATGAGAGAACATAGATGAGCAAAAGGGAAAAACAATTAAAATCACCTAGAGATTATCACTATTAAAACTATGGTGTATTCTTGTGTGTGTATGTGTACACACAATATATATGTTTATATATCATAGATAATATGTGGTGATATATTTTATCAAAATAAACTAGTTTTTAGACATGCTCATGAACAATTTTCCATGCCAGTGAGACCATACTTCCACAACTTTATTTACAATGTCTGTGTAATACTCCATTGCATGGGTATACTAGGATTTATGTAAATCCTTTTTCTACTTTTGAACTTATATTGTTTTCAATGTTTTATATTATTAATAAAAAAATGTAGTGAACATCCTGATGGCCAATCTTTGCACATGTTCTCAATAATCACCTTAAGATAAATCTCCAGAAGTTTTATGCCTGGGTCAAAAGGCATCTACATTTTAAAACTCTTCATGTGTTATGCCAAATTTTCCCCTGTAAAATCATTCCAATTTACTCTCCTCTAAGCGTGCTTCGCCACACCCTCATATTAGTGTTTTAGGGTCACCAGACTGCGGTCCCTGCTCAGAGCTACACATTCTGGGTCTCTTCACCTTCTTTTCAAGGCTCAGGGAATACTCTGGCAGCTGCCTAATTTGATTCAAGTTGGTGGGCATGGAAAGCTTGGGAGGAGAACGAATGGGGAATCCTTTGCCTCCCAGGAACATGACTCCCCTGCACATGCACAGAAAGTCTGCCAACGCGAATTCTTGTCTCTGAAATATGAAAATAAAATATAACCCACACGACTACCAAAAAATAGGATTTACCAAATGAAATAGGGTTTTACAAGATGCCTATATCTATTTTGACTGAATTAGAATTAAGTTTCACCAGAGGGTCCAGCAGTGGGGAACTCTCTCTCTCACTCCCAGGAGTCCAACACTGGGAAGCCATGACTGTTAGAAAATGACCTTTTTCTTTTGAAACTGAAACTCCTGTATCTTCTAACCTTCTAGATGTAACTTGAAATTGAGTTAGGGGACAACACAAACCACACTCAAGAAACAGCCGGTGAGGTCCTAAATTGATTTAAAATAACCCATGTGAGCTGCTGCAGAAGACCAGTCGGGATTAAGATTCTAAAGGGAGGTTACCAGAAAATCAGCAGCCTGGGATTGCCTATTCGCTGGCTGGGCTGGCAACTTATCTTCCAGTTTAGCGGTAATTACCACCATTGGGGTATTTTCACAAAGAATGCTATTGGGCATATTTGGATAGCTAACACGAGATGAAGAGTTAAAGATGGGGCAGGATTAGAAGAATTTCCTGAGGAAAAACAGAAGGCCAGAGAGAAATTGATTGAAGTGCCCGGGTTACACTAAAGCCTTGTAAATGTGCACTACATCAGGAATATTTTCACTGCCCTAAACAGAAGACTTTAAAAGTAACAATAGCAAAATGTCTTAGTGTTAGTTTTCTCTGATTTCATAAGCGGGGAAAAGCTCTGATTAGGAGAATGCAAGGAGTCCCTGACCCACTGACAGCTCTCTTTTCCTCACGACTGCCTAGAACGAAGGCCTTCAAACCTGAAGGACTTCAGGGATGTGGTCAGAGGAATCTCTTTTCTTTTTTTTGGTAAGAATAATCTTACACGGAACTTCAACAGATAAAACCAGTCTTCCATGTAAAGTGGGGACACTGCAGGGTGGGGACACAGGAAGATCAGAGACCCAGCCCCCTGCCTTCTCAAAGACCCCCTGAAGAACCTCCCCAGAACTCACAGCAGAGAACTCTGGCCTAACAAACTGACCCAATGATTGAATGTGCAGAGTGTGGTGGCGTGTGTGTGTCGGTGATTAACCAGCTGTCGTTATCATGGGGTGGGAGGTTGAGAAATTAAACTTTATGAACATATTTTCCTATTAAGATTTTCCTATTAAGATCTCCCTGTGATAACTTCGGCGTACTCCACGATGGTCTGGGACAGGCTGAGTATCAGGGCACACTGGAACCAAGGGAGGATCACGAAGAATCAGGACTTATCTGATGAGGGAATATTGTCTTTCTGCTCAATTCATGCTAAAATATGTCCAAATAACTCTTGATTACTTTTTCAAAAAAATTAACTGGTCTGTTTATTAGGGAACAAGACCAACTATAAATTGTTGAGGATGCCTGGAATAATAGACGTGCTTCTTAAGAATTCTATCAGTCTGGTCTGGCTTCTGCCCTGAACTAAGTGCCAGCTCTCCAGTGTCCCTAATCTTGTATCTCAGTACTTTTATTCTTTTCTACCTGGGGGAGAGAAAGGAATGATGAAAACAGTAGGGATCACGAGTCTAAAACGCCGTGGGTCAGACTAATCAATAGGAGCTCCTTATGCAGAAGCAACACACAGAGAGAAGAGAATAAAAAATCAGCTTCAGCATGTGCAGCGGCGTCTAGTAGAAAGTCAGAACTGGAAGAGAGCAGAGTTAGATATATTCATGTGCCCTCCAAGAGCTCTGCTGTAATTCAACCTTGCCTCGCCTTCACTCAGTGATAGTTTTTAAGAGGTCATCTGATTTGCCTAAAAGCCCCTAAAGTTAGAGTAGTGGCTGCTGAGACATTAATCGCTCGCAGGAGCCTTACTCAGTGACCCCTGGATTCTTCCAGTGCTGGAGATATTTCCACAACGAACATTTACCACTTCGAGAAAACCTTCATGTTAGGCAAAATATTTTTATGGGTTTATTTTAAACAAATTTTCCCAGCTAACCATTTAAAATGCAAAACCATAGAAATATTATAAAAAAATAAAATTATTAAATCAAGTCAACACATCTCAAATATTAACACACTATGACTTGAAGCCAGTTGACCTGGGATATAGTTCTGGTTTAACCAATTGTAGGACTGACAGGAATGTGGAATAAGTCCTCTGTAAGACTCTTTTCTCGACAGTAAGATGAGGCTAAAACCATGATTTTGGCCTCACTCACAGGGTTGTTGTAAAGATAAAACAACAATAACGTGTATGAATGCTAATACGCTAAACGAGCTCATGAGATTACTTTATAAACTGTAAAACACTGTAGAAACATATGGGATGTGTAGCACCAAGTGTCCATATTTTCCCTAAATTCATGTATCATGACACTCAAGGCACAGATGTGTAGACAGCCAGAAATCAAGTATTTAAACAGAACAATTTAGGAGGCGCAATACGATTTCACTTGTTTAGAAAAACGAAAGAAACTTCTTACCAATTTATATTTCATTTACCTACTGCCTATGTTTCAAATAAAGAATTACCTATGAGAAGATTTTTGGGCAAATTAGATGAGAAAATTGTACAATTAGCTTATCAACAGAAAGCAAATAATTTCTCAAGTAGATTATAATTTACCCAGCAAACTTCTGTGATCCCCTGTCTTCCAAATGCCTGAGTTTTTATTATATACAATTACCCAGGTGAACATAATTCCTGGGGGTAAATAAAGACTCAGAATATAGAATCTCAGCTCTATAGAACAGTGGAGAAGCTCGCACTCCAGGGTCCAAATTGGGCTGTGCATCCCAGTGCCATGTCTGGCTCCCTATGGGACTTCTGGTCAGTTACTGAAATTCTCTGAGTCTCAGCTCCGTGCAAATTGAAGATGGTACCTGTGTCTTCTTCACCGGGTGCT
This sequence comes from Equus quagga, assembly GCF_021613505.1. NCBI lineage: Eukaryota > Metazoa > Chordata > Mammalia > Perissodactyla > Equidae > Equus > Equus quagga. The sequence goes on along the minus strand of NC_060274.1, from coordinate 45,870,841 downwards.
TATAAAGTTGAAATGAGAAAAATGCTTAGGGCAATGTATGGTAAATATAAAGCATTCAGTCAATGTGATTTACTATGATTAACTAGAGAGAAAATATTTCCATTGATACTTCAGTATAGACGAGCCTCATTTCCCTAAGCAGATTATATATGTCTACAGGGCATATTTCTTGTTTCTGTGTTACCACAAATATTATAAATATCATTAAGAAAACATCCAATGTAGCTTTAGGGTCGAAAGAGCCAGAAGATCCTTAAAGATAACTGGCTCAAGTCCCTCATTTTGCAGATGACATCACAATGGCCCAGGAGGCAAAGAAAACTATCTCAGGTCCCATAGCTGGGGACAGAGATGGGAGGCTGATACAGGTCTCTCAACTCCCACGGGCTGACTCTCCCCTTAGCAACCAAAACAGAAAATAATGCACATGCATGAAAAATATTTTGGAAAGCCTACCAAAGAAGAAGCAGAGAAAGAAAAAAAAAGAAAACCTTACCAAAAGAATGAATGAGATGTGCCCAAAAGGAAAGAATAGCTTGTTTTAGATAAACTCTCTTCCAAGCCTATTCAATACCATTGTCCAAACCCTGTGGACGTAAGTCGATAAACATTTACTGAGTGTCTACTATCCACAAGGTACTATTCACCATAAATAGTGGTCAGTCCACATTTAGGATAAATACCAGGGAAGAAAGAAGCAGGTGGTTTGCAGAAAAAAAAAAAAAGGCAGATATTAAGTATTTCTCTCCTTTTCAAGTGAGTATTTCATATGTATCAGGTTGACCCCTATGAAACTGCTGATACTGGAACATTCTTTACATAGGAAAGTGGCAATTGCAAAGTGTCCATCTTAGGGACACCTATTTTTTTCTTTCCTGTGGACAGCACTGAATAATTTTATAGGAAAAGAGGATGATTCAGTAGCATATTCCTCAGATGTCATATCAAGAATGTCAACTCCTGGTTGGCTAAATGTACATCCTTATTCCATAACTAACTGCCATTTCCCTTAATTTTAGAAATGAAAAAAAAAGTGATGTGGTTGGGTTTTAATTGGAGAAGCAACAAGAAGTAGAAAAGCATCCTTCAAATCTTTGGTGAAAATGGCACAACTCTTCAAATGTTCTAATCAGTGGTGAGAATGCTTCAGGTAAAGTCCTATTAGTGTTTCAGAAGAAGCGTTTCCTTTGCTAAGTATAGACAAACTAAATTTCAAACCAAACCTTAAATGTTTTCAACCAAAGAAGAGTTTCCTTTTTCAGCCAGTCTTGTATCATGTGTCCTCCCTTTATTCTTGTCCCGAACCCCAGCTACCCTCCCCTTTAAACAGACAGCATCCAGAACAAGTGGAGTATTTAGCATAATGTTAAGGGCAAGATAAAGAGGAGAAGACAATCAGAAAAATTTGTTATTTTTGTTACCAAGATATGAGGTCAGAATATTCACCAACTGTTCCTCAGAGGAAATATTAGAGATGCCTCCTCAGCTAGGGCTTTCAGCTTTGGCTTTGGGACATCAGAGTGTAGACTCCAAACCGATCTGAGGGGTCGCCTCTTCTTTAAATGCCTCATGCAAAATGCCAATTTAGAAGCTATCCATGGTAACAAGAAACCACAAGCAACAAGGAGAAACAATGGAAGGGTCTCTTTTCACCTTTGGAATTTTTAACATCTCATGCTTTGACACTCTGATCACCTCCAGCCACAGTCCCAGGGGATGGGACTTGCTTCCCGGGGAAGGGCCACACATCTCCTTCAGAGCAGGCTTCTTCAGGCCAGCAGTGACCAGACCCCAGTTAAGCCAAATGAGAGGCTTCAAAGAGCCAAATGTTTTTTCATATAAATAGTATTTTTGTTGTTGTGTTGTTGTACTTCTGTTTAAGAAATAAAGTATGTGCTTAAGGGGAAGAAATTCAAATAGTGCCGAAAGGAAGATGAAAAGCAAAAGTCTCCCACCACTTCCGCCCTAATCCATCCCTTCCTTCTATCACTAAGCTTCCGAGAGGAGGTCCAGGTTAACAAACATCACCCCAGAACTTTCCTGAATGTATACGCAAGCATGTAGAAAGCGTGTGTGCATGCGTAATTTGTTTTCATGTTCAAGAATGGGATCACACTTTGCAGACCATCCTGAAGCATGCTTTCTTCACTTTCACATACATCTTGGACATACTTCCTTACTAGTATATTCATATCATCCTCACTTTTAAGAGCTGAATGAACAAGTGCGTGGATGTACCATATTTTTCAAATACTAGTACCAATGCTGCTGTGAGCATCTACTTGAATACTCTGAACACTTGGGAAAGGGCATCTCTAGGGTCAACTCATTCAGTACAGTTTTAGTTTATACAGATGTGCCAACCTCGCTGACCAGTTTCACTTCCATCACCTGTACATGAAGGGCCTAAATGCCACAACAGAAAAGGACAGTCTTGCTTGTTCTTTGCAGCCTGGAAAGTTTTAAGTCCCAACTTTCCAAATGAGAGGAGTAACTGGCATAAAGGAGGAGGACAAGGTCTGTGATTTGTAGCAGGTCTTCCTCTAGTTGGATGGGACTTATATCTCCTCTCCTGCACAGTTCTGGCGAGCAGCCACCAAGCAGGGCAGCAGCCACTCACTCGGTCCCAGTCTCCATCATGAGGGCTGACTTAGAGATGCAGAATTCAACAAAAACTTGGAAGCAAGTAGGGGCAGGTGGGCCAAGCCCAGAAGACAATGAAAGGCCATTCTTGCATAGAAGCCAACCTGGGATTGACCATGAGCCTGGGAGGCTTCAAAAGATAAAATACTCAAAACCCAAAGCCCATGGAGGCTGCTGCTGCTGCTGACACCTCTGGGTACAGGGCCAGGCAGAAGATGAGCTCTCTACACCTATGAATATGGGAGCTGTGTAGGCTTTGCTAGACTGGCTGGAGGTTCATCCTCCTCAGTATCACCCATTGGGACAGTCTGTGATCCATCCTTAGGATCATCTCCTGATACTTACTGTCTGCTTCCTGGGTCTCCTATGATGAGAAGAGCTATGTCCAATATGACTTGAATAAACATGGTGAAGGGGAGCAATGTTGCTGCACGCTTAACAAATATTCTGACTTGTGACCCTTAGCTATGTTTTTCAAGCTACTTCTTCTCTTTTTTCTCTCCCTGTCTCTCTTCCCGTCTCCCTCTCTCTTTCTCTCGTTCTCTCCCTTTCTCTTTCTCCCTCTACTTCTTTCCCATCCTCTTTCTCTCTCTGTCTCCCTCTCTCTCTCTCTCCCCCCTCCCTTTCCTCCCTCTTTTTTTCTCTCTTTTAAACTCATTATTGGCATGTGTTTGGGGGTGTAGAGCAGATCAGTCATCATTTTCTCTCCATGAGTACCAACATATATTGAATCCTTTCCAAGTTGCTCTCAAGATTTAACAGTAAAAATAATTTTATCTTGGAGATTTTTCTGTTCAGTTTCTCAAATTGCGATAAACTCTAAGAGCTGACATTAAACACTAACATAAATTCCACCTTGGTCTTTCCTTTTGCAGAACAGCCCCTCTGCCTCCCCATGAGCACAACAAGCATCTTGACTTCTGGTCCCCAGTGGAGCAGTCCTCATGGACTCCCCCCATACACGTGTCTCACAAAGTCTCACCTGAAACTTGGGACATGTCTTGACCCTCATCAGCGTCCATTGTCCTCAGGTTATCTGAGAAAGAGAGGAAGGGATTTTAGTTTAAAGAAAAGTACTAATAAGATATGAGAGGGAGAGAAAGAGAGATAAAGAAGCCCTGTGTATTTAACAACAAGGTTATCTACTAAGAATAATGCATTTTCCTCCTCACATACTTGCTGGAGTATCGGACTGGCACAGACCTTGATCCTTTTAAAAACAGCATTACAAAGATTTATAAAAATATCATTACAAGCACAGGAGGACCAAATTTGTTATTTATTGTTAATTTCCTACTGCATAATAACCCAAAATGCAAACTGACTGCAACAAAATTAAGCAGAAAATTAAATGGCCCTGGGTCATTGTAGGCACAGAATTCATTCTCTTGGCTGATCCATAGTTATGTTCTTTCTAATTTACTGAGCATGCATCGATGAACCTTGAGTCAGCTTGGTGACACGCGTACAATCAGCAATCAAAAAACGAAGCAATTTGCTGAAGAATGTCTCATTTACCCAGGCAGGGCTGCATATCTGAGCAGCTACCGCACTCCCTCCATCAATAATGAATACACCTCCAGTCTGGCAGACGGGCAATGCGGGTGCTTCTGTCTCTGTCCCCCACTCGTTCAGGGGCCTTGCCTCAGACTTCACCAGCGCTGTTACACAGGGGAAGTGAAGCTCACGATGGCAGCAAAACAAGGCCGAGAGAACACCCAAACCTTCTTGTTTTGCTGACAGACGGCTGGCTCCTGAGATTGGTTTAAAAAGAGAAAACCATCTGGGAAGAGCTGCCTTTGGGAGGCAACAGTGAATATCTCGACGCCGCACTGCCAACCACGACAACACCTCGGAAAGGTCTCGCACCAGGCAGGCAGAAGGAAGGGTGTGTGCACTTCACACTTGGGATGCGGGCCTTCACCTTGTAAGCCTCAAGCCTCTATCAGTAGATGATATCTGGGAGCTCTGTAGATGAGAAATCTGTGACCTCAACAAAGTGTCCTCATTTATGCTATGCTGGAAAAACCTTCAGAGGGGATCCTTCTCTGACCAGCAAACTGAGTCTATTTGCTGAATCCAAATCAGGCCCCTTATTCGAGGGGGGGGGGGGGGGGGGGCGCCTCTATCTCTTCGGTTCAGATGTGTGGATCTGAGCTGTGAGGCTTGTTTTCAGCAGAGACCTGGACACTGATGGAAGGAACTTACCCGCTCCAGTTAGGCTGAAAACTGTGCAGGCAGAGGCCATATATATGTGTATATATAATAGCTTTTATGGTGCATATGGAATACATATTTTCAATTTAAGTAATATCAGTACTAGTCATGAAGAAGATATGAATGACCGTCACTCATTTTTTCTGGGTGGGAGGGGTTTTCATCTATTTCTGAAAGCCACTGAACTAGTCCTATTTGTGACATGAATTTCCAAGGCTGGTGTGTGGTTTAGGGGTACAGCCAGTGACCACAGAAGGGAAAAAGGCTCCCTGGCCCACATGTACTTCAGCCCCAAGATGGAGGGTCCACAAGCAAGTCAAAGCCAAACAAACCAGCCTCAGAAGCAAACACCAAACCAGCACCCGTGTCACCAAAAAGCAATGTGCCCAAAGTCTCATGCACTTTTAGTGCAAAAAAGGCAAAAATCTATGATTCTTCTGAAACTGTCAAAACAATTATAAGCAAGACAGACTCAAATGAAAAAAATCTTGGTATTCACTGTGCAGCATTAATATGAGATTCAGTTTTCTGAAGATGAGCACAATATTTTATTGTGATATACCACAAACCAGTCCTTAGAAATCTCCCTGGATTGATTGGTGAGACACATAGTAGAAGTCGAATCTTGTTGCACCAAGTACTACTCTAAAACAAAAATTTTATAATGTTGACTTTGAGCTTTTTCGATTACAAGTGATACATTTTTACAACTTTTTTTATAAAGGCAAGAAAATGTCTACTTTTCACCACTTAGGACTGCTAAATTTTTTCCGTGTGGGTACTGCTGTGGGTGTATGTGGTTATATCCACATACACAGAGCTTTTTAAAAAATAGGATACTAAACATATTCCAAATAAACTGTTGTAAAATATTTTTCCATTTAATACTACATGTATCTTTTTATTTTACAAATATACATCAACATCCGTGTTTTAATAACTATACACTACTCAGTTGTAGGAAGTGTTCTAACCATTACCCTCTTGTCTCCTCAAGTTATCTCCAATTAAAAGAAAAAATATTGTTTCCTAAGGCCAGCTGATGGCTCCCATCTAAGCAGTCCCAGAGAAGGTACCTTCCGGCATGCCATGGGGGTACCTTCTGGGTTTGCTGCATGGGGAGAATCCATCAACACTGCGTCCCCTTCATGCATCAGTCTGTTCAGGGAGGGAGATGTGAGAACGTGTCACAAAGTAGAAAGCTGATTGGGCCTGTGGCTAATGCCCAGAGTAGGCTCTGCTGGGGCGGGGCCTGGGGGCGGGTGGTGGCTAGCCCTGGGCAGTCATCTCACAAATGCAAGCCCGTGTGTCTAGTGTGTCCCGAGGGAGCGAGGGTGAGGGCACCTTCCTGGAACCAGTCCTGCTTCAGCAGCCATCTGCACACTCAGGACAATGGGCATGTTACAGAGCTGACCACACGGAGCCAGAGGACTCTGGATTTGTGTCAACAGGCCTGTTTCCATTTTCACTAGACGCCTATAACCACCTCCCACTCCCTCCCCTACCCCCACCCCATGGAACTTTGTTAGGTAATCAGCCTCACTTAGATTTTCATACGCACTCTCAACAGCCCTCCCCTGACATCAGGGCTGCTGCAGGGGTGCGGCCAGTGTGGGGAGCGGGCGTGCTCAGAGGGACCTCCTTGCTTGGACTAATGTTTGGTGACAACGTTCTTCATCATTTAGGAACAGGGCCCACGTTTCCAGTCTGCACGGGGCCCTGTGAATTCTTGTCTGACATACACTGGGGGTTACTTGCCAAGCTCCCTCAAACTTGCCCAAACTCCAGATTTGCATCTCTTGGGATGAAAAATTAGTGACTTTTTTGTAAAAGTGACTTTGGTTTTAGGCAAAGACCAAAGGAATAATGCAACGACAGGAAGCTGTTTGAGGAGAGGAAATGCCACCCCCTCCAAGACTGGGCAGCCCCGGGGGTCTTGAAAGGGGCAGCAAAATACCATCCTATCCCCCTTCAATACACGCACGACCATGCTCTGTATTTATTTTTAGACAATGCTTACTGAGCCCTCTTCTCCCACGTGGAAGCAGTGCCCAGGGTCAAGCAGACAATGGAATTCAGGCTTGGGACGGTCTCAGCGACAAGGGAGTTTATAATCAATAAGAGGAGTTCATCACAAAAGGGAATTAATAACCTGTTTTCACAAGCCTTCACCTAAATGAAAACCAAGACCAGTAGGCCTGTAAAGGGAGACGCCAAAGGGGATAATTATTTCACAGAAACATACTGTGATTTTTCTATTCTGCTTGGGAAACCCAAACAATTTTAGGCCAGAGCTCAACATATTGATAGTAGTAAGTACACCAATATCAGTAAATAACTGTCACCTGAGCAGTTCTTATAAACATGAATGCTTTTATTGTTTCTTTGGAGCGAGCAGTTCTGAATCTTGCACAAGGGGAAATAGATGCAGAGATAAGAGAAGGCCAACATGACAGAGGCTGTCGATGGCTGTCCCTCTCGGAGGGCACAGCCTGTTGTCATAATCACAACTCACCCTCCTCTCCTACTCGGGACTGGTCACTCATCTGGAAGTCTAAAGGCTCTCTCTGTCTTTCCTTCCGTCTCCTTCATCTCTCCTTCTCCTCACCTCCTTTCTTCTCTCTCTCTGGTCCTTCTGATCAAATGGGACTTGCCCAGTTTCCATTTGATGGAACTGGCATTTAAATGACTTTAGAGAACAGGGTATATTGAGGATCAAGAACTGAGAAACAGGAGCAAAGCAGGCCCAGAGCACTTCTGGGCCTCCAGCAGACAGGCCAGACAAACTTGGATTTACTGCCAATGCTAACCCTTCAGAGCTTCCCTTGGGGACAGTGGACTTTTTGGAAACACTCTCCCTGACCTCACCGTCCTTTCCTCCTTCCACACCCACGAGGGACTGGAACTTGGCTGTCTCCTGGGGAGGAACATCCAATAGCCCTGGGCAGTCATGGCTTCTGAGCAAGGAGTCTGGGCAAGAGTCCAGGAGGAGTGTCCTCATTTCTACCTGCCAGCGAGCAAGTGACTCGAAGAAGAGCACTTGGAGAGAGCCACTCGAGCCTTCAAGGGCCATTGTCTGTGGGAAGGGCTGGTGGCGGTCCTCAGACCTCCTTTAGCCTCCCCATGCGCCCTCTCTGTCTCTCTAACGAACTCCTCTCTTCACAGTACTTGCTCTGAAACACCCAGGCTTTTCCCCAATTCTGAAAAGGTGAGTCTGGATTCATGAAGTCAAAATTCAAAGGCAGGGACCTGTCAAGAACCACAACTTGATTACTTTTCAAGCTGCCCAAATTAATGGCTATTAAGAACCGCTAAGTACATAGTATAGCAAACTTGCTGTAATGAACTACTACAGGTCACTCAAAATTAGTCCATCCACTGGGAGCACACAGTACTTCTACAGGCTTTAAAAATGCTAGTTCTTGGAGGTTTAAACAATGTCCACTATCTTTTTTTTTTCTTTTTAACAAACGCCTTCCCCTTCCTGATTCTGTACAGAGAATTTTGTGTCCAGTAATGTTTTCTAACATTTCTTGAGTACTTTATATACGCCAGAAAAAGATGGTAAAGGAAAGGATGCTGGTATTAGTTAGATTTATTGAAGCAACCTACTATGCACCTGGTATTTAACTGCTAAGCCTCAAAGGACAGTGAATGTTGTCCACCTTGTCCACTGTTTCATTTGAGTGCCTGGCACAGTGTCCAAGGTAGACCTAGTATTCAGTACCCATTTGCTAAATGTGTGTCTTTAACCCTCACAAACTGCATTATTATTATACATAATCCTTATTATTATTTCCATTTTATAGATGAGAAAACCGAGGCTAAGAAAGAAGTAGCCTGCTCAAGGCCACATGTCTGACAGACACAGAGCTGAGATCTGAACCCCTGACCACTGGGTGGTACCACTCCTGCCTGCTAGCGCTGCACAGCCCCGTGCCGTGGCGTAAATTTCAAATGTGTGACAGACAAGGAACAGAAAAGAGTCACGCTCTTTGTGTTACTCTGCAATTAAGGCAAACTTCATCACAACACTTCTACAAGATAGCTAAATTCTGGTTATTTGGTCAAACATATGCTACTGGTTTTTTTTTTCTCCCTGACGAGTGAGGCCGCACTAGTGTTACATTTGGTGTTTTTTCCTTGTGCACTCAATGGCACTTATTTTGAAGGGGGCACGTACACAGAGGGAACACGGGCCAAGCCTATAATCTATTTAAAATGCCTGAGGTCACACACCTCTTTAATAAAACCCATTATTCTTGCTGAGAAAAAGTCCTTTCGTCTTCACACTGGTAGATTTTATTTTTGCAAATCCATCATATCACTGTGAATTACACTGTATCTTAAAAAAAGAAATGTTGTAAGAGAAAGCTGAGGCAATCTACAGGGTCTTTGTGTCTAGGCAGGGGGACCTTATAGGTTTTCCTAACAACTTGACAAAACAGGTCGGGAGAACATAAAAACTTCGGAGCACTCTTATTTCATTTCTGATTCTTTTCATTTTTCAAAAATTAGCTGCCAATCTACACATTTTCATGATTATTCCACAGAGTATTGCTGGTGCAAATAACAATGAAAAACAAGATTTAAACAGGACAGCAGGGAATCCAATTTGGCTTTTACCCCCCTCCCTGAGTATTTAACTGAGCCACAGAAAACTCCTCCAGCGGTTCGTTCTCCTGTGAACCTGCCTTTTGAGGGCAAATTAGCTCAGATGTGCAATTCTGTCCTCGCAATTTTTTCTAGGGGCAGGAACTGATATGCAAAAGAAGAAGAGTCAGAAGGAACTGAGGAAGCCTTTTAAAAACACAGCTAAAACCTGCTGTTTGAAAACCTTCTTAGGAGAGACACATTTGATATAGAAGGAACAGAATCATGAGAATATTTTTAAATGCCGTAATCGAGCCACCTGTTTCAAAGCAAAGTATTAAAAAAAGTGAGATATTGTATTAAAAATTTAATAATAATAGAGAAAATGGAGCTGGAGACAGTTCCCTGTGCTCACACATCTGCTCCCACAACAGGTCCGGAGAGCTGGATTTCAGAGGCCCAAGAACGTCCTGGCCAGGCACACCTGCCATGTCTGTGCTCTCCCACATGTGCATCTCTCACAGAGAAAGAAGGGCCTTCCTCCTAAAGACCTCCTACACCACAAAACCACCAGCCCCCAAACTACTAACAGTAACCCCTGTTTATTCAGCAACCAGGGTAGAGGCACACATGCTCAAAACTCACACATGCTTTTATAGGACTTTTCCTGATTTTGACCATCATCAGAGGCCACTTCCTAAGTAGCTTCCTTAAATATAAATGGCTTTTTACACTTCATCACTTATCTAAATTTAGAATCAATTTCTTCTACCCTCTTCCCGATTTTAGAAGATTTCATGCATGGCCAGCAGCTGTGCAACAAAACGAGGTACAATAAAAATGAGCCCCATATCTTAGAAAAAGGTAGAGATTGCCCCAAAATAATGACCTACACAGATGTTCCCTAAAGTGCTGAGGTCTTGTCATTTATCATTAAAAAGTGAAGAGACAGAGGAGCCCACGATCACTGTTTGTGTTCCCATGCTTTTCAAGGTTTTTTTTTTTCATTTTTGTAAAAAAAACACATAAATGCAAAGTTATAATTTTAACTAAGTTCTTTACTCAGCAAGGCAATATGCTGTCACAAAGAATACAGTATTTTATCTTGCCTTCTTAGCAGCGAAGTTATCTTAACATACCAGTAGATCATTTCCTGTGGACATGTGAAAACTCACAATTAAAACACTACATGGTAGAGGCTGGCCCTGTGGCTGACTGGTTAAGTTCACGCACTCTCCTTTGAAGACCCAGGGTTCACCAGTTCGGATCCTGGGTGCGGACCTAGCACCGCTCATCAAGCCATGTTGAGGCGGCGTCCCAGATAGAGGAGCTAGAAAGACCTACAACTAAGATATACAACTATGTACTGGGGGACTTTGGGAAGAAAAAAAAAAGAGGAAGATTGGCAACAGATGTTAGCTCAGAGCCAATTTTCCTCACCAAAAAAAAGCATACCTTTAAAAAAAAATGTACAAGGTAGAAAAATCCACTTATATACCCATAACATTACAAAAAATGCACCTGTAATACTGGGGTTTCTATGAGGCCTCTGGACTTGTAGTTAAAGAAGGGGTTGTGTGAGATTCTTTGGTGAAAGCTGTATTTTATTTAGCTCCAAGGAAGTAAAACTATGCAAATCCTCACAGGCATGTCCAGTTGTTTACAAACCCATCCCTACATATTATTAACAATAACTGAAAAGCCATTGCTGATCTACCCACTGAGGACATTGTCCTAGGTACTGTAAATTTTTTTCATTTTATTTAGATAAGTCTACTGTGTAGCTGTTGTGGAGACAAGATCTACAAATCTAGATACAAACAGAGAGAGAAAATGTGTTCTAGAGCAAACACATCATGGGATTCATTGGTACCCAGACATCTATCTACCCCTTATTCCCTGCAAAATAAAAGGCTGCTTTGGCCCAACCTGTAATAGGAGTGTTTCGTCCTAGCTCCAGAGAGGAGGGAGTGCAGACGTGCTAAGGGCGTGGACTCTCCACGGTAAGGCCACATGGTCTCCAGGCTAACGGGAAATTGTCCCTGAAGGACTTGCATTCTGAGCTCAGTTCTGTTTACAACACTCACAAAACTATATTCAATTAAAATGAGGTAACTTTTTATAAAAACTACTAAAAAATCATCTGTGTTCACATTTTTAAAGTACATTCACAGTATACAGAATATGGATCCGCATATCAGGTTCCTTAAATCATAGCTATTTAATGTCTTGGTAACTTCAGTACTTTGGAAATTTGCCTTGTTCACCCCAACTTCAAATGGCTCAGCTGAAGCCACATTCAGCTGTGTCTGAGAAGGGTAGAGGGAAGAATAAATGTAGCAATTATTTGATAACGATGCTTGCTATGGGCAATAAACCAAATAATTACAGAAAAGAATATCACTTGATATTTTGAATTGGCTCTTTATTTGGATCAAACTAGCAAGAAAATTTCTATCACAAAATTCTGTCATAGACAGAGAGCTCAGCACTAGTTGACCAGTAACCCAAACCTGGAAGGATCCTGAAGATGAAATGTCCAACACCATAGAACAGGTAACAAGGTCCATATGAATACGATATCCTAGTGAGTATCAGGTCCAACCAGGACTGCGTGGAGCACATTCTGTAATCCACAACTTCTAGCCTACAATGTGCTCATGCAAACCCAGGGGGTGGGGGGTGTCATCAGTAGAACCTCACAGAAGCTTACAAGTTCCTCATTTTAGGGCTATGAAAATTGGTTGTAATGGGGTAGAAAATGTTCATGTCCATGAGATAGAAAATTACAGGAAAATTCACTTTAAACACTATAGGCAGATTTTTCTGCAGCCCTTAAGTTTAAATTATTTATTTTCAATGTTTTACTTTAAGTGTTTTTTTTTTAGCAAATTACATTTCCTTTATAAAAGCCTTGTTTGCTCTAAATTAAATCGAAAATTCTTTAAATTCAGGGAAACATATACAACTCCAGACAGAAGTGAGAAAACACATGTAGAAAAGCATTAGCAATTTCCAATCACTCTAAATGGTAATTAATTGACTTATCTCTAACAACCTGAGATAATTAGCAGTAAGATTTTAATTTAATGAAGTAGGATATACACTTCATCAATATTTTCACTGTGGATCTCTTTGAATATCACTTTAATGTTCTGCCCTACACAAAACTCAGCACAAACGGAAAGAAAAGGTCACTTTTTCAGGCTAAAAGTGGGGCTTGCGCCAGGGGGTCTCTGGCTCTCTCATTTCCATTAAAAGCATGGGAGGACATTTCAGAGTGCTTCAGAAGTAAGATTATAAAAGATCAATTCCTCATTTTCATTTCTCCTAAAGATTTTAAATTCAACATTTTTCCCATCAGGTCTATAGAGGTATCTTATGTGCTATTTCACTTGCTTCAAGTTTGCCAGTGAATTCTCATTTGACAACAAAAAATTACCAAAAACTGATGAATCAATATTCATAGTAGAACTCCTAGCTTTAGAAAAGGACTCTAATCCAAACCATATTGTTTAGTTTTAAACAGTTTCAAAACAACAGAAAATGCTTTAGAGTGTGATTTTAATATGTGATCTCAAAAATGCAGCATACAAATCTATTTTAGTAAGTATAAGGTCATTTAAAAATACTTTATGTAGCTCTTAGTTCTTCAATAGGCTCTTTAAAACCCCACTTGTGAAAGAAAGAAGGAAGACGGGGGGAAGACAGAGAGAGAGAGAGAGAGAGAGAGCGCTAGGGAGAAGGAGAAGAAGAAGAAAGGAAGGAAGGAAAGAAGCAGGGGAGAGGAAGAATGAAGGAACAATGCTGGGTTCCCCCCACATTCTTATCACACGCTAGAAGCCCGCACCAACCCTACCTCCATTATAGCTAACTTTTGGCGCGAAAATCGCAGGAAGAGAGTCAGATTTCTTTCAGCAGTGAGCTGATTGCTGAAGAAAAATGAACCATTGCACACTTGAATGAGAAAATATGAAGAAGGCACTTTTCCACTAATTAGGGCCCATTTTAAGCAATTCGTTAAGCCATGGCCCCGCGCCACTAGCTATCAGGAGGTGGAGCATGGGAGAACCCGAAAGCAGAGAGTGCAAATGGAGCATAATGATGCTCTCCATCACCCCAAGACAGTCGGCAGGAGGGGTGCAGGGCAGGTGCTGGGGGGCAGGCCGCCCGCTGCTGAGACACCATGCCACTGGGAAGAGAGGGCACACTGGCTATTCCCATCTATGCAAGCGCAGCAAAGAAACTGTGTGGCACTCACCAGTGAGCCTGCGCCTCCCAGAGACCAAAGGGGTGCTGCCTTTCCCACACAAATCCCGCCTTTGAGGATTGGGGTCTTCGGACCCTGGGCCAGACAGAGTCCCCTCAACTCAGCCACCTAGGAGGGACCCTGCTGCCCGGGTGGCGGGGCCGGCTCCTCTGCCACCGCCTTCACACTCCACTGGGGCGGAGAGAAAGGTGGAACCTTTTGCCAAATATGCAAAAAAGGAGGGAAGATAGATTTCTCTCAGGAAAACATAGGCAGGAAGGGAGCCTGTGCTTCCGGTCCTGACCAACATGGGTTCAGAGATTATTAGGACGTCTGATTTGACAGGCTTGTGGTGGAAGAGGGCCTCTTTTAGTCAACAGCAATTGTGAGTTCCCCAAAGGCAGAAAGGGCCATGGGAGAAGGGAAATGGGGCCAGGTCTGTGATGGGGAAGACAGTGGCCTCCATGCCAGGACTCTGGGTGTTCACCATTTTTAACAGTTAATCACCAGGTGGGTCACTGAAGGCACCTATGGCATCCACCTGTTTATCACAGTAAAATATGAGAAGGAAAAGAAAGTCAACTGAACACATCAGGCCATTGCCTGCAGAATAGACCTCAGCTGCTTCCCCTTCAGACCCTTCTCAGGAGTGACCGCCAGCGACACACAGCGAAGCAGGGCAGGCCCTGCCCACTCCTCCACTTAGAAACTTCCTGCAAAGCTTCTTTTGTTTGCTATGTTTCACTGATAATAACGCAGCACTTCACTCTTAATGTTTCATAAGATCTTAAAAATATTTGTTAGAATATCATCAAACATTTAAAAACTATGTCAAACATAACCTCCTAAAGCAAGGACACTGAAAGTGGCAGGACGTGAGCATATATTACAGGAGATGCAGAAAGATAACCTGAGGTGTGAAGTCATGCATTAAACTTCAAAGCACAGCAATAACGCCACGGGTCTACGTGGAGAAACCAGTGTGAGCATTTAGTCGACACGACACCACGATAAAAACAGTTTTGTTACTGTTGCTATAGTCTGGTTTGGGGTGCTGAAGTCCCTGACAAACCCCTTTCCCATCTCCCTCCTCGTCTGAATTTTCAATGCGTGTGTGTATCATGCCAATGCTCTGAAAGTCGATCTTCCTAAGATCTAGATCCCACACGTACAAGTGCCTCTTTTGAACAAAATAGAATGATCCATCTCAAGGTGTAAACTGGATCAATCGTTCTCCACTTGTAAGCCTCAAAGGATGGATTGCCTGTGGCTTGTCCATCTCCTGTTTGCTTCCATGCAATGGAATGATTATACACACACGTCTGAGGGCTCTGCAAATATAAGTGTATCAGACCAGACAGGGAGCAATGTTAATGGGCAGGGCAGGAGGTGCAGTGACTGGTGGCTAGGAGTCACAGTGCCCGAAAATGCTTGTCATCTTAGAAATAGCAAGGTTGCCAGAGAACCCAAGAGGGCCTTGGTTTGCTCTGTGTGAGCTGGACCCACTGACATGAATCTCCGTTAGAATAAGACAACAAAAACTGAGACTTATTTCACAATGAAATTATTTCATAATTACAAAGATTAGAGGAGGGGAAAATTGCCACTAAATGGTGCTATCCTTGACAAATTCTGGGTTAACTGCAAGTACACTGCATGCACATACAGTATTAGCCAGACACCCGAAGTACTAACAGCATTTATGCCTAAACTCACCATTATATAGGAAAACCCATCTTGTTTCAGTAAAAGGTAAGAAATAAATAAAACCAGAAAGGAGGGGCTTTATTACTCAGGTCGGGTCTGTTTGATGTTAAAACTCTTTCCCACCCTGTCCCCACGGCTCTCTCTCCACACTGCATGCATGCTCGTGTGTGTGAGTACACTCACAGAATTCTTTATTTCTTATATCTATTAACACACACGCAATCTTGACGTATACATATAATGTGTGCACGTGTGGGGGTGGGGCGTTTCAGAGCATGGCATGTACTAGACAGCACGTATATACGAGTGGTCTCTCAAATTTCAAAAGTTTGACATCTATATTGACAATACGCTATTGCATTAACCAAACGTGAAACACACAAATCCAAATCAAGGAGAAAAATCCCCAGAGCAAAGAACCACCATCCTCAAACTCTCAGTCTCTAGTCAAGGGATGAGGACGCAGTGGCCACCAGCAC
This sequence comes from Equus quagga, assembly GCF_021613505.1. Lineage (NCBI taxonomy): Eukaryota > Metazoa > Chordata > Mammalia > Perissodactyla > Equidae > Equus > Equus quagga. The sequence continues at coordinate 45,854,953 of NC_060274.1, read as the reverse complement.
TGCTGGGCTTCAGATCTCCTGGCCAGGAAATTCGCTACGATCTTAATTTTTCAACAGGGGAAATGGCTTCAAGGACAGCCACAGTTTACATCCTCTCAGAAGACTGCGAAGTTGGTCAAACATGACACAGGCACACTTTTATTGATGGCCCCGTGGGCTCATTCTGTGAGACCAGGATGATGGGCTGACACTCCTGAATCTGGGAGGATGTCTGATTTTCCAAGATGTAGCACTTCAGTTAAAATACTGATGAATTAAACAAACAAGCATGGTGGAGTTTCTAAATCTCCGGCCTTCAACTATCACCATGAAACAAAAGGGGAAGAAAACACGACCATCTAACTCGATAAAATGTTGTGGTCATCCCTGGTGGACTTCAAGCCCAGGAAGCACATTATTTTTCATGTAAAAAAGGTATAAACATGGCTGTTCATGGGAAGTTTTCAAATCAGACTCATTAGATCAAACCAGAATCAAATAGGATTTTAAAATGGGACATCATTATTTATATCTGTGTGTACTAGTTATTTTTTAACATGTTCGACATGTTCTATAGTGTAAGCAGGTAGTATTCCTGTCACGGATATTTGTCACTGTTTAAATTTTAAGCCACGTACCACATAATCTGATTTGTCACTGAAACAATTTGGACATATTTAATATAAATAACACTTAAATTATTACTTTTACAATCTCATGTAAAAGATGAGTCCTATTAGCTTCATCAAGCATCTTCAAACAAAGAAATAAATTCAACAGGCTCAGACCATTTCCTGTAGGTTTCTCTCTCCTCTTAACTCATAACCAAAGTGAACCAATCCTTAAAATCATTTAAATTTCCAAGAAAGTTTAAATATAATGCATATTAAATATTTTCAATTTCCATAAATTTTTCTCTTTTAACCTAAGTTGATTTGACTAGTAAGGAGACATTTCTTCAACCACAGTTTGTCTCTCCAAGTTTAAAACAAGGCACCTCAAAGGTGAAATACACGGTCGGGAGCAGGGTGGGAAATTATGAGTCTGCAACCGGAGCGAAGCACACTGCCTTGAAATTCACTCTGGGCGGGCTCTAGCCAGAGAGAGAGAATGGAAACTGCTTTTGAAGGCTGTGCCTGATCAGACCCTATGGAATCATCGCACTTTTCGCTCTCTAGATGCCATACTCCGCGCCTCCAAATTAGAAGCAAAACAATCACCCCTTCACAAGATCCCTTAGGAATCACCAAGGATCCCTGACAAATTTTTAAAATACATTTCAAATGCAGTCGCAAGTAAGCTGATGCCTCATTACTGAGGAGATTCGTAACCTGACAGCCAAAACTGCAGTCAGCAGAAGTACTACTAATTTTACAAACCAGGATAATTCCTATTTTGCAGAAAGCAAGTTCAGACACCATCAAATTGTTTTACAGTATAAGCAAAAAGCTCTCATCTCAAAAACAAGAAAACAAAGCTCTTTATGAATGACTTTATGAAGGCTGACTTCCGTGATCTCACTAAGTTAAGTATACATCAATTTAAATATGACGGCGGGGCGGCTCAGAAGTGTCCCACTGCCAGCCTGGTCCTGCACCTGTGGTCACAGCATAAAGTGGCGAAAGCTTTGACAAAAGTCAACGCTCTCACTGTCCCCAGAAAGGAGAGACGGACCTGAGCGAAACCAGGGGTTACAAATCTTACTGCCTTGTCTTTTCTTTCCTTCTCTCTCTCTCTTTTTTTAAATCCGCCAGCTACTCCAAGTTTTCCTATTGAAATTCAATTTGAAAACACTCACGTGGATTTGTGCGTCGCACTTTGGGGGCCAAGATTGATCCTCGGGCGCGAAGAGCAACCTTGGAGCCGGGGCTCCCTCTGCCCTGCCGGGCTCGCCCGGGTCGGCCGCCTCGCCGGGGCCAAGCGTCCCGCCCGGGCTCGGCTGCGCTTCGCGGGGACCCAGGCACTGTCGCTGCAGTCGCCGCCCCGGGCGCGGGCCGCGCAGGCACTTGTTAGAGTGCCCTGCTAACTTGGCCGCGGAGCTCTTCCCAGCTTTCTTTCACAACGACTTCCTGAAGTTGCTCACTCGCATTGTTCCCCATTTCGCCGCCACACTCCCCACCCCCCGCTGGCTCCGATCGGGCTTTCCTGCTCCCGGCCGGCCGGCTGCCCCGCGCGCACAGCGCCGCCCACGGGCCGCGCACCTGGGCCCCTCGGCGCCGCGCCCCCTCGGGCCGGCGCTTTGCCACCTGCGGCCGCCCAGAGCAGCGGCGGCTGGAGCGCGCGCCCGCCGCACCACAAACTTTGGGATTGCACACACTGCGGTCCCAGCTCGACCTGCCCCGCAGCCTCCCTGCCCTGCGCGTACGCCTGGGCCCTCGTCGGGCTCGCTGCTCTGGGACACAGAGCGGAACGGGAGGGGGGCGTGGAACCAGGCGCGGAGCGGGACTCGGAGCGGGACATCGATCGGGACGCGGAGCGGGACATGGATTCCGGCGCAGAGCGGGGCGCGGAGCGGGACTCGGAGCGGGGCACAGATCCGGGCGCGAGGTCGCCGCCGCCCCCGCCACCGGGTCGCCTGCTCGCGCGGAGCCGTCCCGACCGCAACTCCGGGGTCGCGCGCACAAACTTTGCCGCGGCGCGGGGCTGGACCTCAGTGCCCCACGGCCGCCGGGGGCGGCGGCGAGTGCGGGCCGTACCTGCTGGCGCCACCGCCGGCTGCAGCCCGCTCGCCCGCGCCGGGCCCGCTCTGCGCGCCGCCGCCACCCCTGCGCGCTGCGCGCCCGGACCCTCCCTTCGCCGCCGCTCTTCCTCATTCCAGCGCCGCATCGCACCGCAGCCCCGCACGGCAGGCGGTGGCCGGCGCTCTGCGTCCTGGGCCGGGTGGTCGGGTCTACCACCACGCTGCGGGACCCGCGCTTAACCCTTGGGGGCCCGGCGCGGGCGACGCGTGCGGGGCAATCAAAGGGGATGCGCAGTACCCCGGCCCTGGCACCCTGCGCCCGAGGCCGCTCCTTCTGACACCCGCATGCTTGCCCCCCAGGGGCGACTCGAGGGACACAGGACAACGCGAAGGACTTTTCCCGGGGTCTTGGGGCGTCCACTGCCCGCCCAGCTCCACTTCCCTTGAATTGGGGCCACTTGGCTCCCAGGTTCTGACTGCGACCCCAGGTTATGAGTGCCCACCCGAAGAGGGGTGGGAAAAGTTGATCCTCCGCAAGTGAGGGAAGGTGCGATTCACTTTCCCAGACAACCAATGGAATACCTCTCGTCTCTCTTCCCTCCCACTTGCTTTCGGCAGAAGTTAGGATCTCGCCTTCCATCTTGGCCTGTGTGTTGGCCCAAGTGTGAAAGGGCGGCAGCGGGAGGAGGTGACACCGAAGGCAATCCTGTAGCCCTGCTCCGCGGCGCTTTGCACCTCTCCCTCCCTGAGCCCAGAAGCGCGAGTGTACGGCGCTGTGTGTCTCAGTTACAACAGGAATGCCGGCTCTGACAGCGCACCTCTTCACACTCTACAAGGAACCCATCATTCTGATTAGCCAGGCCCCACCCGAGCAGGAGCCAGGCAAGAGCATTCAGTTTGAGCGCAAGAGGAAAAATCATGAAATCAACACATCTATCCAAGCCCCCTCAGGCGCTAAAGGAGGGACTGGGATGAAGGAGCCGCGGCCTCTGCCCTGCAGGACTGGCAGGGGCACATCAGTAAGAAACAAAATAAAAGCCAGAGCCGCCCTGTGAAGGAGAGACAAGACCTCTGCTTAGCTGGAGGAAGGCGGGATGAAGTCCCGCGGGGAGAGTGAGGAAGGGGCCTGGGCCTTGAGGGGGACAGGATGTGCAGGCCTTCCAGGACAGGGGACAAAGGAACATGCGGAAAATGTCACTTCAGAGCAGTTGAGTGTGGCAGCCGCCAGGGAAGGCTGTGGCCTGACTGAAGCGGCTGCTGGTGGCAGGCCCAGGCACGCGTTGACCTGCTTTGCCTGGTGCCATCCTGGGAGAAATCTCTTCTACCCTCCATGAAACACAAACAGCATCTGGTCGAATTCTTCCTGGACTGCTTATGGAACACCTACCACTCAACTGGTCCTGAAAGAAAATTCCTCTGTGCTGAGCCTGAGTCAGTTAACTCCCTGCTTAAAGGCAGAGGAGGTGGGGCTAGTAAAGGTTTATCGGTTTAGGTCTTAGTCCTCCCCTTCCCTGCATGACCTTGGGCAAGTTATTGAGCCTCATCTTCCTTATCTGCAAAAGAAATAAATGCTACTTCATCTTCAAGAGTCCTTGTCAGGATTAAATGAGACCGTAAACACAAGGTGCAAGGCCCAGGGAGGCCAAAAATGTTGTAATGGATGGGTCGTGGGGCACCTCTCTCTTGGATGGTGCAGCACCTTGAGGCCACAGGCATGTCTCTTTAAATGTGTGCTGTGGTCCCCACAAGTGGGAATCAAGCATGGTCCTCCAGCCAATGCAGATCCTCCTGAAGCAGAAGAGCATGAGGCTAAAAGCCCAGACAGTTTGGCCTGTGTAATCTTAATCGAGGTCCTTAACCTCTCTGAGCCTCAGTTTCCCCATATATAAATTGGTGGTGATTATATAAACTACCTCACGGAATTGTTTATGGATCACGCAGATCGCATGTGGAAGCTCTTGCCATATGCCTAGCAGAGGGGAGGACTCTGTATTAACTATTCTTTATTATTAACCCTGCTAACTACCAGTGTCCTGTTGAGACAGGGAGCAGACTGAGTAGAAAATCTGGCTCCACATCCCGCTGCCTCTCACCCCCAACAGGTGGAGCAGAAGAAATTCAGGTTATAGCCTGGGGTCTGTGGATAGACACCGAGGGACCAGAGACGACACTTAAGTCAACAATAAAAGCACATTGGAGGGGCACACATATCAGGGGCAATTGAAACATATGCGATACTTAAAAAAAATTATAAGTCTAAAGTCATTTTTGTTTCTTTAGCAAATATGTATATATATTGTTTTCATATTGTTAGAGTGTTTAATAAAGCCTAGCTTAGTGTATTCAGCCAATCATTGCTAAATTACCAGTTTTTCTTCTTTTGAGATGAGGTCAAAATAGTAAGGAGCACCTTATAGAATTAATCAAAGGCTGCTTATTTGGAGCTTACTCTAATAAGGAGTCAGCTACCGGCACTTCTGGCAGACACTGGAAGCAAGTTTTAAAGGCAAGGGGGCTTTGTAGAGTCTAAGGATCATCGAGGTGATATGATCTGGTGAATAGTTTTTTTCTTACTAGCTGTGCGAGTCTTGGCAAGTTACTTATCTCTGAGCTTCAGTTTATTGTTTGCAGAGCATACCTGCTTTACAATGGTATTGATAGAATTAGATGAAATTAAAGGAGATGATATACATAATTAGTTATTATTATAATTGTATTTTTCTTCAATTTTAAAACATCTGTTAAACGGCAACAAATGAGCAGCCTTTTTTTCCTCCAGCAGTTGGGAAACAGCAAGAATAATTTTAAGTACCGGGAAAAGCTTTTTGTAAAAAAAAATTTCTGTTATCTTTTACAGTGTTAAACTAATACAGAACTTATGCATTTTTGTTTGAAAAGGAATATGAACACACGGAGAAAGACCTAGCACTGGGATGAAACTTTTGCAACAAAGATTCTACTTCTTAGGTTCCGTTTTTCCAGTTTCCACCATCTCCAGCTTCTGCGTCTGCTGGTTTTGAAAACTAACAGTTGCCGGCCTGGGGCAAGGTTCTCGACTCCTTTCCTTGGGGCTCACTCCTTGCACTTGGCTTTTCCTAACCACAGACCACTGGCTCCCACCTACTTCTGGAAGTGAAGCAACAGGGCACAGGGGAGAGTGGGCAAGCTCACGCAGAGCCAGGACCTTCCAGCTGGCAGTGGCTGAGTGGGAGACGCCCAGTGAGCCAGAAAGAGACCCTTCAGGGCGCTCCATTTCCTGCAGCATTGATAAGGCTCTCTCTGGAGCCTTGCTGAGTCCTGGTTTTGAAACCACAGAAGTTTAGTAGCTCTGCTGATCATTCACATCTCTGCCTCCAGATTTTGAATTAAGGGTGTGCTGCAGCTGACAAACAAATTCTTCCCACTTTATGATAATTCTTTCACGTTATTCCCATTGGTATTTGTAAGAAGAATACACTTAGATTCTCAAAATGGTGATTTTTATCAATATCATTTAGAGATATTAGAAGAGATTAGAGATTTAGAAATATTAGAAGAGATGTTAGAAGAAATTGAAAAGCAAACTGAGTCAGATAGAGTGATTTAAAGAAGATATATTCACCCAAAAAGCTTTCTAATGAAAAGCTTTTGAAAATGTTTTTTTTTTTTTTTAAAGATTTTACTCTTTTCCTTTTTCTCCCCAAAGCCCCCTGGTACATAGTTGTATATTCTTCGTTGTGGGTCCTTCTAGTTGTGGCATGTGGGACGCTGCCTCAGCGTGGTTTGATGAGCAGTGCCATGTCCGCGCCCAGTATTCGAACCAGGGAAACGCTGGGCCGCCTGCAGCGGAGCTCACGAACTTAACCACTTGGCCACGGGGCCAGCCCCCTGAAAATGTTTTGAGTGAGTAAAGGGAAAGTAGATGTTTAACTGACCTGAACAGATCAGAATAAAGAAAAACAGAGAGGTAGGTGTCAGCCTCCAGTCGATTCCACTGTGTGGGAATGGGATTAGAACACTGTTTGTGGAGGTGCGAAAACTTCCGGTGGCATGTATTCATTCATTTATTCAAAGAGCATGCATTCATTGAGAGCCTACCGCAGCAGGTGGGGTTTGAGAGACAAGTAGTCCCAATAAAGCGTAAGTTCTGGTCTTATCCCTTAAGAGGCTTCCAATCTAGTAAAGTAGAAACAGTTGCATTTCGATGGGAACCATGTCATGGTAAATTCAGACATGAAGCTTGTGGAACACAGAGGATGAAGCCACTAATTTGCCAGATGTGAGAAAGGCTTTGTGGACACACAGAGGGAAGAGAAGGAAGAACATAGAGGAGGTGTAAGGAAGGCCAATCTTCTCCACACGTGGGGGCTTAAAAAGAGCTTTCTCAAAAGAGGGACTTAACCAAAGATGAATCGTAATATTCTGATAACCCCCCTATTGAGCCCAGCTCTGTGAAGGGCATTTCCAGACACAATTTCGCCATCTAACAAGGCAGCAAAGCCAGCATCGCGGTACCAATTTTACATAGGACCCTAAAGCTCAGAGACCGTGGCTTGCCCCGGGTTTGAAGGTTAAGTGACAGACTGTGGCGCCAAACTACTTAGATTTGGTAGCTTGGCAAGTTACTAGGCTTCTCCATGCCTCAGTTTCCTCATCTGTAAAATGGAAATAGTAATGTGATAATAATAACAAGCAAAGGACACTGCCACCGTCCTCAGGAATGTTCCCGGTCTGGGAGTTAGTGCATGGTAAGCATACTTAGACGGATCCCAGGCAGGTACTAAGCACTGGATAAGTGTTTGATATTCAAAGTATTCAGTTTCCAAGGGGTTGGTCTGGGACCAGTTGAGCCCCCTGCTGATGCCCTGTTTCCAAGCAGAGAACTGAGAGCACGCACTCCAAGACTGATTCCTTTAAGAAATCCTTCTCCAATTGATGGGAAGCATTTCCTGCCTGCTGTCTTTCAATTTTATGTTTCCCCTAAGGCCAAATTGGCAATCTTGGCAGCCCCAGTCTTGGTAAAGGGATCAGATGGGCACGTCCAGGAAAGCTTAAGGTTTGTGAATGGCCTTTCCAATCTGTAAAGTACGTAGACATTTAGTCTAGTTATTTTGTATTGTCATAGCAAATTTCTCTTTTCAGTGTTATTAAATCATAAATCTTTCCTGTTCAGTCTTTAAAGGAAGTGCGGCACTTTTGGAGAAGGGTTTGAACTGTGGGACTCTACAGTAGAAAGTGTCCTAAAAATGTTGGCATCTCTCCCCATAGAAGGCCCCACACAAGGTCACTGTAGGCACTTAGTTGAGTTGCTTCACCTCTCTGAGCAACACATCCTCATCTCTGCAACAGGGAAAGTCACTACTGCTTCTTGGAGTTGGTGGAAAGATTAAACAAGAGCATGACTATAAGTCTTCAGTCTTAATACCTGGTAATCAGTCTTGGTTCCTCTTTCCTTCCATTCCCCTGAGTAGAAGCATCCACAAAGATTCTTGGAAGGTGACGTCTAGCCGAAAGCACATAAGGAAGAAGAGAGTTTGCTTGAAAGGTGTTCACAGATTTGCAGTTGGGACTAACCTTGACCTAGTTGCAAACAGATCATTTCTTTATTGGAGGAGAGCTTGCAAGAGTTATCTCGAAGGGGTTGGTGCAAAGTCTGGCTGGTTCCAGGAGCATTAAGTGAGCATTTATCCAGGGCTTTTAAGTTTACAAAAAACTTACATAAACATTTCATTCGAACCTGATGATATCAGTGAGGTAGATATGCAGGAGGCCACAGTGGCCTGGTTTTTCCCTGTGTCATTGGCTGCTCTTTCTCATTCTCCTTCCTAAAACCCAAGAGCTCCCAGGTCAAGGCCCTGAAGATAGTTTTCGGTGTCACCTCTATGCTGACCTCCCTCTGAAATCAGGACTTGAGCTTCTAGCTGTCTTCTCAATACCATTACCCAGGGGCCTAATTGACATCTCATATCTACCATATCCCCAAACTGAATCCCTGATTTTTCCCCTCAAAATTGCTTCACTGTAGCCTTCTTCATCTTGTTGAATAGCAACCGGAAATTGCTCAGGCCAAAAACCTTCCTGATGCCTCTTTCTCTTGCCATGCAATCCATCAGGCCCTCCTGTTGGCTCTGCCTCCAACAGGTACCCATACTCCAACTTCCTCCCACCTTCTTTGGAACCACACTGGTCCAAACTGCTGTCAACCTTCATCTGAAAACTGCAGAGCCTCCTATTTGCTCTCTACTTCTGTCCTTGACCCTAACAGTACTCAGAGAAAGCCCTAAACAAAGCTAAGTCAGATTGTGCACTTCTTTGCTGGATGGCATGCCAGCTTTCTTAGAGTAAGAGCGGTTGTCCTACAAGGACGTAAGAGTTGAGGACATAAGAGAGGTAACATCCTCACCTCTCTTCTCCTACAACTCGCATCCAGCTACTTCCTGTCCCCCTTGCTCCCCGGTCTTCAGCCACTTTGCTCTGCTTTGCCATTCCTCAAGTGCTCGGGATGGCTCACTGCACTTCCTGTTCTCTAGATGCCCGCCTGCCTGCCCTCTCACCTGCTTCAAGGCTTTGCTTAAAGGTCATCTTGGCTCCAGATTGTCAGTGCCCACCCTCCATAAAACTCAGCAACCCCCTCCCAAGCATCCCTCTTCTCCTCTTTTCACATTTTTCCATAGCACTTACCATCTTCTAACATGCTGTATAATTAACACTTGTTTTGTTTACTCTCTATAAAGACAGAGCTTTTTTCTTTGCCTGTTTTGTTTCCTCAGTGCCTCGAGCGGTGACCAGGACACTCAGCAGATATTTCTATTTATTGGTATTACTTTTGAAGGGTTTACCTGACTTTTATAACTCAGAAAAAAACAATTTTGTTTCATCACACAACAAGAAGTTGTCATAATGGGTTTCTGATCTGCACAGAAGCTGTGTTTTCCTAGCGTTGTAGCTGGAAGGAGCTACCTTCTCTTTCTGTCCTTCTGTCCGTCTGGAGTGCCAAGCTCATGCACAATGCAGCATTGTTTCCTCGTCTGTTTAATGCTCACTTAGCAATGATGACTGCAGCACAGAACGTTCTGCATTTCATTCCTTCTTGGGTCTATATAAAAATGGACAATTTAGTTTACCCTATCCTTACATGTGCATCATTCTGTTCATTTTCAAGCTATTTTCCAAAAAAGAAGCAAAGAATAATTTAAAAATACAGCACTTCAGAATCATAATGAACTTTCCCTAATCCTGTTCTGGTTGTATGGGGCAATTATCTTAAGTGAGTTGATACCTCTTTATTTCTGCAGGATAAGACACAGATTATAATTTAGTAAGATCAGGAGTCGGTTTTTCTCTAAGTTGGTGATTTAGAATTTATTTAAAGATGTAATGTATTCTGTAGCTACTCACAGCCCAATGGCTATTTGTTCTTTTAATATTTACTCATAATATTCTTATTACTTGCAGATATGTTTTTCTAATGAAGAAAAAGAACTCATTTTCTATGATATGCATCTCAGGAACTGGCAACTTTATTTCCACTTCAGAGCTCAAATACACAATTTCCTTTAGCTTTAACAGTGTTTTGCAATTAAACTGAAGAGTTGACTTCTCATTATAATATACCTTTATTTTCTATGATTATATCTCATAAACATTTTATGCCAGGCAGCATGTTTCCAATACATTGCATTGAATGACCCTGCATTTTGGGAGAAGGAATAATGTTATCTTGATTTATAGATGGTAGCAAAGGCTACTGTTGAAAACGGAACATGCAGAACGAAGATCTCATTCTTCGGGGCAGGTTGAGACAGGGGATTTGTATATACTGATAAAACAAATACCTACAGTCAGGAACACATTCCATGGTCATCAAAAAACCACAAACCAAGTGACCAACCTGGGTATAGGATCGAAGGATTTGGCTCCATTAGCTAAGCTGTAGAGCACAGATATGCATTTATGGATCATTTAATCAATATTATAGATCAGCAGAACCTGTATGCTAGTTTAATTATCCTATTGTTAGACTATTAATTGTAAAGAAAAAGTCATTTCCATCTTGCTTTTACCCCTCCAGCTTGTGAAGAGCCCTTTGCTCACTTCCAAGGGCAGATTTTGGCCCTTTGGATTCCAGTGCCATTAAGGCCATAAAACAGAGCGTTGCACCAAATGATTGATGCCATTGGAGCTGGGCTACCTGATGCAGCAGAGTTCTCAGAGCCAATCCCATTGCAGCGGTCGATAATCATACACTTAGCAGTTGACACTCCACTACAGCAGCGCTTCAGTAATCATCACCGAAACACACCGGACTCAGCTCTCCCAGCACACGTTTCTTGTCCACTCCTGGGGCTCCCGACAACTCAGTGAGAGCTCCAGGCACGTAGGGTAGGAGTGCAGCGGCATGCGCGGTACTCAATCATTTATATTTGTGTGGCTTTTGAGCTAATCAGCAAAAAGTCCTCATCAATCTTCTCCTCCCCGGCAAGTTGGACCACATTATTATTCTTATTTTGTAGATGAGGAAACTGAGGGAAAGGAGCCTCTAAAAGTGAGGAGATTGAAAAAAAAGAAATAAAGCTGCTTCTTGATGACTTGAAAATATATTTGACATCTGATCTTCTAACAGATGGTACTGAGGGTTTTCACTACATGGCAGGAATGGCATCTTATGGAGATGCTCACCAGTGCATCAGGACAGCACTGCTGCTCCACTGTGATGATTCTATTTTACTCTCCAGGTTTTTTTTGTTTGTTTTAGCTAAGGCTCGGCAAGCTGATCTATGTAGAAAGGCCAACAGGACCAATTTCCTGCTCTGCCTCCCCTTGATTGAGTTAGATGGAGAAGTGCCCCATGGTCACTGCCCATGGAGTTGCCAAGACTCGGCCTTCGTAGCTTTGCAGTAATAAACGACGATACATGTAGAAAGAGAGCACTGCGTGCCTTGCTGCTTTGCTTCCTTCAGGATAGGTTTGCACTAGAATCATTTCCTAGGTCTAATAAATTTAGGAGCCTCCCACAGTGGAGCTGACAGCAAAGGCAAAAACTGTCAACCTGCCTCCCCCCCGTGATGGAAAACTTCTCAAGGTTTTCCCAGCAGTGCATTAGGCAGCTCTGTAAGAACCCACTGTTGTGCACGTTTTGAGACTTCACATCTTCCATTAACCAATTCTAAGACAGAAGACCAGTGTCTTTATTTCCCATGTTGTTGAAGTACTTTACATAGACTTTAACCCAGTTGCTAAATTGCTTGAATTTGTTAAATGTACAAAAGGGCCTACTCCCCGTTGATGGAGTAAAAGTAGATGTTTGATTAAGTAGGTAGCTAGATGTGCTTTTTTTTCCCCATCTGGATGTGTTAAGGGGGTATGTTTGAAACTTAGCACTCAGTTCATGCCTTTTATAAGGGGAGGGAAGAGGGTATTTAACAAGGTTAATAATGACAGAAGGAGGAATTGACACCACAAAGAAAAAGAATCATTCTAGCATTTCATGACAGTTCAAAGACAGATGTCGTTGGCTAAGTGAGAATCTCGTAGACGTGGGGGTAATATACACCTTATATGCATATGGATTAGTGAAAGCAGACTGTCAGATCGGTGAGTGTAAGATTGTCAAATATGAGACATAGCTGCAGAAAATCTGGAGAACTACTTACTATTTATTTCTTCGCTTAAAGACTCAATCCTGTTGTCTTTTCACAGACAAAAGACCAAGTAATTTAAGGACTGAGGCAGGTCAAGGGTAGGATGGGATTGGAGCGTTATACTGGGCCCTCCTGAGGACGTCAGGGTTAGTCACCTATTCTCATTTGAAGTATGTTTTTCCTTTTAATCATGTGCACACCATTCCCTTTTGTTTCAGTAAACTTTAGTTCATCCAACAGGGCCATATCTAATTCCATCTTCCTGATGTCCAAGATGAGGGATTCTAGAATTGCAATTGATGAGACCCCAGATTGAACAAATTATTTTCAAAGTCCCTTGGAATTAGTTTGATAATGGCAGTCAATCCTGCCAAGATGATTTGAGGCTCTGCCATAGCACAGGATGCTTTAGAAAGGCATCACTGGCCTTCTGAGCCTTGGTAGAGGTGGGTAGATGGAGAGTGTTACCAGCCAGAGATGGTTTGGTAGATGGAGAGGGTCACTAGTAAGAGGGAGGAGACCCGGTTTTGGTCATCCTTCTCTCTCCAACCTTGGGCAAGTCATTCAGGTCACCTTCCTGAGCTCCGGTTTTTTCATTCATAAAATGATGGTGGTTGTCAAGATGATCTCTATGATCTCTCCTGAGACTTCCTGACTTGGTTTTGGCTTTGGCAATATATTTCTGTGGGCTGGCATGGGACTGGGAACAGCCTTGGGGAGAAGCTCTGCTGGCTTTTGCCCCACTACCTCTAAGTCTACTCTACCTCTGCCTTTCAGTGCCATGCCATCTCAGAGGGTCCCAAGCACTGAGGGCTAACTCTGGTCAAAGCAGCCAGAACTTATTACACTGTCAAACATGCACAAACACAACCACCAATCCAATCACCTATTAACCTATAGCGACTAAACCCCTTTGGCCAAACCTGGATGTTTCGACTTCAGGACTGTGTGAGTAGGAGAGAAGAAGTTAAGAACTCTCCTAATGTGAAGCACAAATAAAACAGATGCATGCTGGAGATAAAGATCCACCTGACTTTGATCTTGTAGTGCCCTTAGAGAGAAGTTTTATGTTTCTTTCTGGCAGCAGGAGTTTCCTTGGAAAGTCCTCCTGAGTAAAAGATGAGAGGCACCTGGCAAAGACCAGGACTCTTGGGAAAGGCTGCTTGCTGCATTAGCAAGAGAAATTTAAGGAAGATGAGTTAATGTGGGACTAAAATAAGTATATTGATCTGGGGAAAATCCTGAACTCTGCTGTGAGTTAGGCAGTTGGGTAAGGGGGGAATGCTTTGGGGAAAACCCATAACTTCCCCAAATGCCTATGTAAATGCCTACAACATGGAAAATTAGCAGGAAGACCTTGAGATCTCAGCACCCACTATCACTTCAACTGGAAATATTGAGCTGTAACTGGGGAGAAGTGGTAAAAATAAGAATTACAACTCCCTTTAGGTTCAAAGGCCTACAATCATCTGATGCTCAGAAAAGAGAATGTGATGAATGTGTAGAGAACATCAGAGTGAAGCAAAAAATCCTTTGTAGGAAAAAAGAATCCAATAAGAATTGTAGAAATGTGTCCAAGAAACTATACAAAGCAAGTAGATGAAAGTGTCTCTGGTTAAATAGGCAGAACAGCTTAAGAAAATGACATGGGGGGTATTTTGAAATAGATATATATCACCCATAAAGATTTTACGTGGTAGGTGAAATTTTCTTAGTATTAAAGATAGATAAGTTGGGAAAAGGGCACATAGTTGTGTATCAAAATATCCTTGTTAGAGATGCATACTGATGTGTTTATGGGTAAAATGAGCTTTGCATTAAAATACTCCAACAAAATGACAACAACAACAATAATAATACATAAAGAGAGCAGTTGAGAGATGGAACCCGCTTCGTAATATCTATGATGATTGTCAATGCTGAGTGATGGCTACATGGTGATTTGTTACATGATTCTCTCTGCTTTTGAGTATACTTGAACATTTCTCTGATAGTGCTTTTTAAGAAAGACAGAAAACAAGAAGACTGTTATTTAAATACAAATGCTATTTTGAGATAATATTTGCGACGACTGTGAAAGAAGGGTTACATTTGCTAATATATAACGAGCTTTTACAAATTAGTAAAAGAATAAAAAGAAATGTCAGTAAATAATGCGAAAAGAACTTATTATACAGTTTACAAAAGAAACAAAACAGCTACTGAATGCAAGAAAAATATTCAATTTTAGTAGAGGTTAAAAAGTGGAAATTAAAATAAATTGTGAGCTATGACTTTTTATTTACCACTCCTCAAAGATTGTTGTCAAGGATTGGAGACATTGGGACTTGTTGGTGGCATTCATAGGGTGGCTTAGAGGACAGTTTAGCATTCTTATCAATATGAATCAAAGCGTAAAATGTGTAAGACTTTTTACTTTGCAACTTCAAGAAATGCATGCTCAAGAAATAGGTGTACATGCGTGTGTTTAACCTTGTTCGTTAGAATGAGGTTTTTTCAAACAAAAATTAGAAACAAACTAAATTTTTCATAACAAGAGGAAATAATATTTGATATATTCATACGAATGAGTAGTTTGGAGCTGTCAAAGTAGATGATGTATGTCTAATTTCTGAGATGAAAAGATACCCACTATGCGTAGTTGAGTGACAATTCAAGTTGAAGGATAGTTTTAAGTGTTTCACAGGTATTTCATACATATATCTAAAGATTATTCACTAAAATGTTCACATTACCTGTGAGTGAGAGGTTCTTGAGAGATTTTTATCTTGATAATTAAATTTTCTTTAATCTTGATAATTTTCTATATTCTTTGACTATACTACATTACAATTTGTTAGTAATACTTAATATTATTAATAAAGCTATGTGCATTTAAAAAATGTAGTTGAGGGGCTGGCTGGGTGGTACAGTGGTTACGTTCACACGTTCTGCTTCCGCAGCTCGGGGTTCACCGGTTTGGATCCCAGGTGTAGACCTACGCACCGCTTGTCAAGCCATGCCATGGCAGGCATCCCACATATAAAGTGGAGGAGGATGGGCACGGATGTTAGCTCAGAGCCAACCTTCCTCAGCAAAAGAGGAGGATTGGCATCAGATCTTAGCTCAGGGCTAATCTTCCTCAAAAAACAAAATAAAATAAAAAATATATTTGAGATAACTCACATGATCCGCTTCATTGAATTAAGAAAGTATAATAAGAACTCAAGTTGGGTCAAAGTTATGTTGGAAACTACCATATAATAATTGATTTTTTCTTAGGGGGAAAGAGAATACATAATAAGCCAAGTCTTTTGAAAATTAATTTAAATTGAGAGATAAATGAGTCGAAGAGTGTTGGATGCAGACATTTTGATAGTCTGATTATTGACTTCATTGGGAAAATGAAAGACTGAATTTATTGCACAATAATAAGTAAAATCCAGACCTACAGAGTTTAGAAAGACATATAAATATATCTCCAAAAGCATTTAAGGTGAATCTATCACACAACTTGAACCCAAAGAAGACATGTACATGTGGAGGCCAAATTAACTGAAAAAAAAATAGATGTACTTTTCAACCACTATAAGAAATGAAATGCTCCTTAAGAACATGAAATGAAGGTGAGAAACATTCTAACTCCTCATTACCATACAGAAGAAGCTTAAAACAGAAAAAAATCTGTTTTTACACAATGGAAGCACTAGTTTCTCAGATAAAATTAACTAGTGAAACAAATTTAAATTATACTTTGGAAGCATTCATTGTCTTTTTTTAAAGCACACATAACATAAAATTTATGTGATAACCAATTCAAAGTGTACAATTCAGTGCCATTAAGTACGTTTATGATGTTGTGCAACCGTCACCACTATCTGTTTCTACAAATTTTTCGTCACTCCATCAAGCAGTCACTCCCATTCAGCCCTTCCCCCAGCCTCTGGCAACTACTAGTCTGCTTTCTATCTCAATTGATTTGCCTATTCTGGACATTTCATATAAATGAGATCATACAATATGTGGCCTTTGGTGTCTGGTTTCTTTCACTTAGCACAATATTTTTGAGCATAATGTCCATCCATGTTGTGTCAGTATTTTATCCCTTTTTATTGCTGAACAATATTCCACTGTATGGCTATTTTGCTTATCCATTCATCTATTGATGAAAATTTGGGTTGTTTCTGCCTTTTGTCTCATGTGAATAGAGCTGCTGTGAACGTTTGTGTACAAGTTTTTGTTTGAACATCTTTTTGAATTCTTTTGTGTATATGCCTAGGAGTGGAATTACTGTATATGGTAATTTAATGTTTAACATATTGAGGAACTGCTAAACTGTTTTCCAAGTACCTGCACCATTTTAAATTCCTACCAACAATGGATGAGTGTTCCAGTTTCTCCTCATCCTCACCAATACTCATTATTTTCTATTTTCTGGATTATAGCCATTCTAGTAGTCATGAAGTGATTTCTCACTGTAGTTTTGATTTGCATTTCCTTGATGACTAAGGATGTTGAACATCTTTTCATATGCTTGTTGACCATTTGTATGTTGTGTCTGGATAAAAGTCTATTCAAATACTTCACTCGTTTTTTAATTGGGTTGTATGTCTTTTTATTGTTAAGCTGTAAGTATTCTTTAAGTATTCTGGATATATACTAGATTTGATATATTCTAGTATCCAGAATAATTTCAAATACATGATTTGCAAATATTTTGGTCCATTCTGTAGGTTATATTTTCACTCTCTGGGTAGTGTTCTTGATGTGTAGACGTTTACAATTTTGATGAAGTCCAATTGATCTATTTTTTTCTGTTGTTGGTTGTGCTTTTGGCATCATATCTTAATGTCATCTTCATTGCATTTTGAAATATTAAAATTTATCTATAAGAAGAACCCTGGAGTGTTTTATAATCCAGGATTATTTTTTTGAATATATTTTCTTTTCCTCAAAACATTTCATATAAAAATTTCTGGTCTTAGTTTTTTGTTGTTGTTTAAAAAACACATGCTCTTAACCTCTTTAGTGAAAATGAAACTTTAGTGAAAAGTTAAGAAGTTGGGAAGTTTTCATGGGTTTTATTCATTTCCTCAAAAATATTGTGACCCCAAAACTAGAGGTTTCTATGTTGGGAAGGTGAAACATGTGCTAGAATTTGGAAGAAAATGACCAAAAAGTACTTTTGAAGGGTGATTTTATTCAGCGCAATTGGGTCCAATGGCTTGTATTTTCTGATACTTAAGAAATCAGAAGGGGTTACGTGCTGAGCCATCACATAATCTTCAACTTTAAAAAGAAATTCATGATGATTCTAAAAATACTGTGATTAACTTAATATCAGTAGTAACCGGAAGGATTACTAGCGAGAAGTCAAATGCTTGAACTCATTTGTTTTTAATTTTATAAAATGGGGATGCAATTTTAGCTTTGGAGAAAATTGATCCAAAATAAAAACCAACATGGAAGCATTGCAATAAGTCCATACAGAAATATCCTTACAAAGTTTGCTGTCAGAAACTTTATTACCACTAGAATAAAAAGCATGGAATTAGAGACTCCTCACCAAAGAAGAGAGACAGATGATAAATAAGCATATTAAAAGATACTCAACATCATCTGTCATTCGGGTATTGCAAATTAAAACAAAAATGACATACTACTGCACATCTATTAGAAGGGGCAAAATCAGAACACTGACAACACCAAATACTGGAAATAATTTGGAGTAACAGGAGCTCTTATTCACTGCTGGTGAGAATGCAAAATGGTACAGCCACTTTGGAAGACAGTTTGGAAGTTTCTTACAAAACATACTCTTATCATACAATGCAGCAATCACGCTCTTTGGTATTTACTCAAATGAGTTGAAAACTTATGTTCACACAAAAACCTTCACATGAGTGTTTATAGCAGCTTTATTCATAATTGCCAAAACTTGGAAGCAACCAATATGTCCTTGAGAAGATGAATGGATAAACTGTGGCGTACCCAGACAATAGAATATTACTCAGTATTTTAGCCATCAAGCCATGTAAAGACACGGAGGAAGCTTAAATGCATATTACTAAATGAAAGAAGCCAACCTGAGAAACCTAAGCACTGTGTAATTCCAACTATGTGACATTCTGGAAAAGGCAAAACTGTGGAGACAAGAAGAAGATCAATGACTGCCAAGAGTTATGGGGGAGGGATGAATAAGTGGAGTATAGAGGATTTTTAAGGCAGTGAAACTACTCTGTTTGATATTATAATGGTGGATATATGTCATCATACACTTGCTAAAATCCATAGAATGTACGTCACCAAGAGTGAACTCTAATTTAAAGTATGGACTTTGGGTGATAATGATGTGTCAGTGTAGGTTCATTGATTGTACAAATATCCCACTCTGGTGGGGGATGTTGATGGTAGGGGAGGTTGCGTGTTTGGGGGATGGGAGATATAAGGGAAATCTGTGTACTTTCTACTTAATTTTTCTGGGAACATAAAATACTTTAAACGATAAAGTCTATCTAAAAGTTGCATGTAAGTGGTAGGTTTGTTTAGAATGCCACTGGTAGATTATTCCAGAAAACTGGATCTTGAAGCTTATAAGGTTAGAATTCCCAGGGTAGGTGATAAAATGGCTCCTCAGCACAGCTTTGGCTCCTTACCCTCAAATTAAACCTGATAAAACTACAGGAATTAACAAAAGTAAGCATGAGAATCTCTTCAGGATACTGAGAACTGCCCTGAACTCATATGTAAGGGGGAGATGGGTGGCTATAGCCGGGGGGAGAAGAGGGCCAGACATTCCAGAGAGATGACAGATTGGCAAGAAGGATTTTTACTTCTCTGGCCTTTTGCCCATGAGGCCAGGGGGCAATTACTGCTTCTTTTCTTTACTTTATAAATCTTCAGCAAGGGTCCAGACCACTGATACCAGTACCTGTTGGGTGATATCAGGGCAGAAAAAAGGCCAATTTGTGTGAGGTGCTGAAGAAAATAGATGGCTAGAAGGGATGGCCAGCTGCCCTTAGGCATTTGACTCCTCATCCCTCTGATTCTAAACTCCCAAAGCTAGAAAATGATACCTACAAGAACTGACCCTTCAGTGGCGCTCCACCTTTGGGGAGTGGTTCTCAAATTTGAGCATGTATCCACATCGCTTGGAGGGCTTGCTGAAAGGCAGATTGCTAGTGCCCACTCCAGAATTTCTGCTGCAGTAGGTAGAGGGTGAGGCCCAGTAATCTGCACGTCTAACAAGTCTGGATGCCGATGCTTAGGGGCATGTCCTTTGAAAATCATTTCCTAAGGGTTTAAAGGTGAAACTCTAATCTAGACTATCTGCAAAGAGGCGTTTGGTGGTGTCGCTCTGGGCTCTAGCCCCACCCCTTAAACTCTTGGGGCCAATGCAGACCTACTTTTCCTAAATACATATAACTACAGTAGCTGATGCCCCCTAGAAAATGAGCTCATCAGATTAAACACCTGAAGATGTAGTACGACTACTTCAAGCAACAGCAACAACAAACTGGACAGCAAACACCATCTGAAAATCGTGGTTAAATGCTAATTAAAGGATGTAAAATTTTCAGACAAGCTATACACCTTGTTATAGAGTGAATGTTTGTGTCCCCTCAAAACTCATATGCTGAAGCCCTAACCACACCACTGGGATGGTATTTGGAGGAGGGACCTTTGGGAAGTTGTCAGGTTTAGATGAGGTGTGAGTGTGGGGCCCTCAGGATGAGATTAGGCACTAAAGGAAAGGAAGAGAGACCAGAGGTCTCTCTCTCTCCTCAGTGTGAAGACACCGTGAGAAGGCTGCTGTCTACAAGCCAGAAAGTGGGTTCTTCCAAGAACTGAATCTGCCCCCACCTTGATCTTGGACTTCCAGCCTCCAGAACTGTGGAAAACAAATGTCTGTTGTTCAAGCCACCCAACTGGTGGCATTCTGTTAAGGCAACTGAAGCTGACTGAGACACACCTCACTTCGTCTCAGGGCTACTTCACCAGGTGCACTGAGGTGAGCTCTCAACATCCTCTCTTCCTCCTAAAATTCTAGGCACAGCCACATCCTAACCTGTTTCCTGCTCGTCCTTCTCAGGAGGCCAGATACTGAACACAAAGATGAAATCTCACCTCTGTTGACTGTCTTATGAAGCCCTTTCAGTATTTTACTTGATTGTTCAAAGTTTGGATCACCACCTTTGTTAGGTTGTGTTCATCCAGAAGCTGACCATGAAACAAGGATTTGTGTGTAAGTAGTTTCTCTGGAGATAACACCAGGAAGCCCTGGTGCAGAGTTGGAAGGTGAGTTAAGGAGGGGAAGAAGCCAATGCTGGTGCATTAACGAGCAGTTGACCACACTGTGGGCAACTGGAGCTGAACCCCACGGGGCCCTCTGGGAGATGACGAAGCATACACCCTACTTTTGTCCCACCTGCAGAGCAAGGAAGCTAGGTGGTTAAGCTACTGACTCACATCAATCACCGATGGAGGTCTGCCTCTGGGCAATGATTTTCTGGCACTTCCATCCAGTGACCAGTGTGTGTGTGTGTGTGCGTGCGCGCGTGTGCACATGTGTAATGTATGTGTGTCTGAGTGTGTATATGTGTGTGCCTGTGTGCATAAATGTGTTTGTGAGTGTGTGTATAGGATCAGTGGGAGCTGAGAGGATGGGCACCTGCATCACCCTGATACCTTATCTTCTCCCAGTTTCCCAGAGGACTAATAAGGCTTCCATCTGTGTACTTTGAGGTTTGATTCTGATCAAGCATCTTTCTCCCTGTCTGGTTATCGGTGCATGATGAACATCTAAGTACAGTACTTCTCCAGAAGTTCACAAGTATAAAAGAAAATACTGAGCCAAATAATAAAGAGTTAAGTAGCCCCTGATCACAGACCTCAGGGCTGTGAATCTCAGAATCTGCTGTCGATAGTGTCAAAGTTTGCGCATTTGAAGGGCAGTAGTGGTGCCTTCTCCTGAGGAGAGGATCCATAGCTTTCATCAGGATGTCAGGGCAGGCCTATGATGCACCCAGCCAGCTTCCCCTTCTCCCCCTAAAAAAGGTTAAGAATCCCTGGGCTAAAGTTGACAACACATTTACTCTAAAGTGTAGACCCTGACAAGAGCAAATGACCAGTGGCAGTGTCTTGCTGATCCAACCTGGGGAGAATGCCATTGGAGGCGTTATGTCTGAGTAGAGGAAGGGGTACACAGGAGGAGCAGAGAAGCCTCACAACCAATATGACGCTTGGGACTTCTTGCATTGGGTCCAGCTTGTTAGCTTCTTGGGTGAAGCCAAATGGCATCTCTGCGTTGATGTTTTGTTTCGTCCAGGAGGTCGCACACACCTGCTTGCAGAGGTGAACCACAGGATGTACACCACCAATGCTTACTGTGGTGTCATGTTTGTTATCTCTCTCCCTTACTCTTTCCCTACCTCTTTTCTTTATTTCCAAGCTTCAATTTCTAAATTTTTTTCTCCATCCATCATTTATTCATCCACCTATTGCCACCTGTTTACTGCTACATTCCAGGTACTAGGCTGGGCCCTAAGCCTAGGACATGCTAAGATATGGGGCCTTCACTCAAGAACCCCAACATTTAGTGAGGAAGACAAACAGGAGATCAAATACCCTTCAGAATGATAAATGCTATGTAGAAGAGGAGAAGAATATGTTGAAAGCCCTAAAGAAGTCAGGGGCTTCTTTCTAAATGCACACCATGGAGTGAGTGTTTGTGTCCCTGCAAAATTCATATATTGAAATCCTAATGTCCAATTTGCTGGTATTAGTAGGGCCTTCAGGAGGTGCTTAAGCCATGAGGGTAGAGGCCCCAAGTATGGGATTAGTGCCTTACAAAAGAGCCTCCAGAGAGTTCGCTAGTCCCTTCCTCTGTGTGAGAATACAGTGAGAAGTCTGCGACCTGGAGGAGGGCCTTCACCTGACCATGGTGGAATCCTGATCCCAATCTTCCAGCCCTCAGAAATGTGAAAAATAGATTTCTGTTGTTTGCAAGCTATCCGGTCTGTAGTATTGTGTTATAGCAGCCTGAAGGGACTAAGACAAAATGCATTTGCTGAATTAAGATACTGTTGAAATCTGGACATAATTATGGCTTTATATTCTGCTTGTAACCCATCTTCCACATAATAATATATCTTTTTTTCTTTAGGTATGCTTTTTTTTGGTGAGGAAGATTGGCCCTGAGCTAACATTTATTGCCAATCTTCTCTTTTTTTTCCCTCCCCAAACACCCAGTACATAGTTGTATATCCTAGTTGTAGGTCATTCTAATTCTTCTATGTGGGACACTGCCACAGCATGGCATGATGAACCATGTGTAGGTCCACGCCCAGGATCTGAACTGGCAAACCCTGGGCCGCCAAAGAGAGTGCACGAACTTAACCACTTGGCCACAGGGCTAGCCCCCGTAATGTACTTTTTTATTTCACCTTTACAAACAAAGATGATACAGAGTGCTTGGGCTTTGTGATTTTCTTCCAAGTGACAGATAGGGTTGGCTGTCCTCACTGTCTTACACACACATTCTTGTGGTCAGCACCACATATTGGGTTTGGGTTTAGTATTGGTGATAAACCTGTGTCTAGGGAGCATGCTACTACTAACTGATCCATCGGTGACCTGCTTCATGATCTGTTTGTTACTACATCAGTCTGCCCAGCTGACAGATGTGGGCTACCATTGATCACACCCAGAGGGGGCTCAGGGCCACTCAATATTTTCTTACCTGTTGAGGTGTAATCCTAACAAAATAAAGAATGCCTGGGAATAATGCAGGTGCCTGTCTCCTTCAAGATTCTAGAGCTGCCATTTTCTTATACATAGTGGATTGGACAAAGCTTATTAATTAATTTGAGTCTATGAAAGTTATTAGCTAGTCTCTATAGTAGATAGGTCTTGGGAGCCCACGTAGGTCTCACTCACACAAGGTGGGAATAAATGCTTATTTCAACCAAAAGCTCCTCTTGTGGGCACAGTTTATTGGACTAGGGTTTGTCTCCCAACCCAAAATGGGCCAGTTTAATTTTCATTCCAGGAATTTGGAATTGTTACCTAACATGCTGGTTTACATCCAAGAAAAGTTGTGAAGCTGAAGTGTAGTCATATTTGGTCATATATATGCCACACAGGGAAATGCATTTTGAAGAGTCAAAGGAATGAGAGACACTCATGGAGGAAGCGATAAGACCCTGTAAGACCTGGTGGAGATGACAGAGGAACTGAGATTCCTGGCTGTGTTCAGTGTGGACTTTCCTGCTCCTAGTTCTAACTTCTGATAAGGGCTGGGCTACTTCTCTGCCCTTGGGTACCCAAGACAATGTTCATTCCTTATTAGGAGAGAAACAAAGAAAGAAAATAAAACAAAGTGAGAACCTACTTTTTATTTAAGGCAGTGTGAGTGGGTCTATGTTACTCGCAACCTGAAGAACTTGACTAATTTTTCTAAGATAGAATTTCTCAAGAGTGTGTTATTCTCACTATTGCTGACCTTAGGCAGTTGAAATTTTTAGATAGCCCTTTAAAAAGAGATTATTATGACTATAATGGCAGATAAAATGGAATCTTCAAGTCCGTCTGCTTGGTGCTATGATTCTAGAATATAATAGAACCACCTGGAGAGAAGGAGAAATTGGAAGAAAATAGGCTGCTTCACCCTGAGGGAAGTGTTCTGATATAGAGGAGCTAGTTGCCAGGAGAAACAGGAATGTTCCCATCCTGGAGATTTTTCAGAAATAAGATAACCAGTCGCTTGTCTGGGATAGCTGGAAGCATTCAAATGACTAATGATCTTTGGTTGTTCCTCTTCTTTGGGCCCATTGAGGCTGAATTCTGGGCTTTGGGGCCATATTTTGTGATAAGAGGTGTGGTCCCACATGACAGGCATTTCTCTGGCTGGTTCGGTGGGCATATGGTCCACTTCCGGGATCTATCTTTACCACAGTTTTTATAAGCAGATCTTTGAAAATTCCCCGCTCTGCAATCCCCTGGATTCTGGTATTCCAGTCAGCTCATCTGTAATGCCATGGAGGTGGTGGGAGAAACTAATGATTCAGAGAAAAACAGCGAAATTAAATAGGAAGTTGGAAAAGTGAAATTTTACAACGCATCTTCCTGCCCTTCACTTGTCTCTATTTTCCTGGCCAGAATTCATCCTGAGAGACTATTTTTATCTTGTTCCTGACCCAGCGAAACCTTGAGGTTCTGCAAATCTTACCAGATTTAGATTCCATTTGTGTTTTCTCTGTAAACTCTTATTTCTGGGAAAGAGAGGCAATCAGAAGGGACTGCTCTGACTTGTACTCACTTCTTTCCCATCACATTCATGGGCTTTGTTCTCTTTCAGGGGAACCGTGTAGAGGGCCTCAAGCTGCCCCACTGGGGAAGGAAAGTTTTACAGACTGAAGAAACCAAGGAGAGATAAATCTCTTCTCCAAAAGGCTCAGAGATCAGAACACTACGTACTTTCTCTGTTCTTTGAGGCCCGAACCTCAGGATTTCAGAGCTGGGTGAGAGGCAAGTCAAAAGTGTATCTTCTTACTACAGCTTCCAAAAGTTGTCTTGACACCATTTCAGAGCTGCCCCTCATGCATGCATGCTGGTATACACAGGAGGAAATGACCTGCCATAGCAAACTCCCAAAGTGTTGAAGAAAGAAGTCTCCCACGCAGAATTTTCCCACACTCAGCACACAGCAAGGAGAAACCGAGAGGCATAGCTTGAGCCCTGCGGAAATCACAAGACGTGGTCTGCAGCTGTGGGAAGAGCAGCTGCAGCACTTGCCATTCGGGGTTTCTTCTAGCTGGAATAGTCCTAATCCCAAAACCAGTTAGCAGAGAATTTTCAGATGGTTTGAGTGGAAAGGGAAAAGAAAGAACTTCTCTTAGGCAAATAATTCTCTTGTGTCCACTTCACAAATATGGTGTCTGTAGAATCTCTCTCTCTCTCTCTCTCTCTCCTTCTCTCTCTCTCTCTCTCTCTGGCAGCATCAAAGCAGAACATGCTGCCTTGTCTGAACTGAGAGTGAGACCTGAAGTCTATTTCTGGTTCTGCCAACTGACTCCTGGGTGACCTCAGTCACTTCCTCTCTTACAGCCTCAGAGTTCCTCCTCTCTGCAAAGCACTTTAGAATATTGTTACAACCAGATAGAGCCCCCAAACCTAGAAGATGCTAATTGGCACAGCTTTTGATTGCTGCACTCTGAGCCCACATGGATTTGATGTAGTCAGACACAGGTAGGGTGTAAGGAGAATAATCCCTGGTCATTTTCATCCTGGCAAAGATACATCCAACTGAAGTTGTTCTCTTCTGTCACTTTCTCTGTTTTCACAAAACCCTGTGGATGAACTCTCTGATTTCATCCAAAGCTGGTGATGGAAGATCCTGGGAGAGAAGAGGTGGGGCTGAGGAAAATATTGGAAATGAACTTCAGCGTCAGGACAAATATCACCCAGAAGAATTCTAAGGCATTGGCCAGAGTTTTTGTTGGGCTGCAACTACAGTAATAGCATGTAAGTCAGAGGAAAGAGGACTGGAGTTGAGATATTCTCAGGTCCTAACATTATCTGGATTGAGGTAAAAAATATTTATTAACTTTATACATTAAGTGTATGCATTAAAACTTCTATAATGACCACTAAAACAATAAGAATAAGAATAAGGTATGTAACTTCCAAACTATTAGTAAAGAAAACACACCAATTCAAAAGGAAACAAGAAAATTATAAAAAATAAAAACCAAAACAAACAGAAAATACAAAATAATATAAATAAATCAGAATATATAATTGCTTAAAAGTTGATAGGCTAAATTCTGTAGTTGAGATTGAACTGGATTTTGAGAGTGAAATTTTAAAATAAACCAAGCCATATACTTTTTACAATAGACGTATAACACAGAAGATTTCAAAAGGGTTAAAAGCAAAGCTGTGGGGAAAGATATAGTAGCTAAATAGAGACACAAACAAACCAACAAACCAACAAACAAACCGGTGGAGGTATATCCTATCAAACAAAAGAGACTGTAAGGTATAGGGAAATATAAAAGGATTACTACACCATTGCCAGAAAAACATAATAATTCTAAACTTGTAAACCAAGAAACGGCCTCAAATATAGAAACACAAATGCACACATAGGACTAGAAGGAAAAATAGATAAATCTATCATAATAGACCTAACTAAATAGAGAGATATACCATGTTCATGGATTGAATAACCAATATTTTAAAGATATATGTTTTCCAGATTGGTTTAGAAATTCAAGTCAATCCCAATCAAAGTTCCACCTTTGTAAAGAACTCAGCAAGATGATTCTCACATTTATATGGAAGAGCTCTGAGAGTTAAGAGTAGCTAAGAAAATTCTGAGCCAAAATGTAGGACAATATGCTTTGTCAGCCAACAAGAATTATTATGAATAACATAGTGACTATGGCGGTCTCGTATAGGTCCAGGAATAGACAAACTGATCAATGGAACAAAATAGAGAGCCCAGAAACAGACGCACACATACTTGGAAGCAATTTATAATGGAGCTGGAGTTGCAAATAGTGGAGAAGAGAAGATTTTTCAATAAGTCATAATTGGAGAATAATTTGTTGTCTACATAAGGGAAAAAAGGAAAATTAACCCTTGCCCCAATCTATTTCTCTAAAATCAAATTAAAGACCAAATTATGAAGTACTAACCTTTTGTTTTAGAAAAAATATAGAGAAAAATCTTTTCATGATCTCAAGGTAAGGAAAATTTTGACACAAAATACACATTTCAAAGGGGAAAAGATCAAAAACTTCTATAGAGACAATGAAAAGACAAGCTCAAGATTGGGAGACTTTTTTTCACAAATACATGTAATAGTCATTTCCAGAATATGTAAAGAACATATTATACTCATTTTCAGAATATATAAAGAAACTCAACAAAAGAGATTTTTAAAATTGATAATAAAGCAATAGCAAAATGACAAAAGGCTTAGATAGGCACTTACAAGAGAAAACATAAATGACTTAGGAACACATGAAAAGATGTTTCACCTCATTAGTAATTAGGTAAATGCCGATTAAAACCACATTATCATATCACCAGATTGGAAAAAAATTTAAGTATTCAAGAATATAAAGAATAGTAGTAATCTTTGTAATAGCAAGAACTGTATAAGAAACCAGGTCCACTCGCAAGTGAATATTTTTAAAAACTGTCACATGTGCCTACAGAGGGATACTACACAGCAGTTAAAATGAACTGACTCCACTTTACATGTCAATGTGGATGAATGTCATGAACTCATTCTTGAGTGAAGAAAGCAAGTCACAAAAAAAATATAAAAGGTATACTTCTGTTTCTGTGAAGTCCAAAGACCTAAAACCCAAATACTATATTATTTATGGATGTTGGAAAATAAAAATAATTTTCTAAAGAACAGAGGGAAATAAACTAGAAATTCAGGACAGTGATTTTCTCTGAGCGTGGACAGAACGAGATGAGATTAGAAAGGGGAACCCTGAGGACCTCGAAGTAATGATTGCTGGTTTTCCTAAAATGTTAAGTGAGTTCATGGCTGTTGGATCATTCTTCTTTATACTTTGTATAAATTTATGATAGTGTATCTACTCAATACTTAAGAAAAATTGAAAATGTCGTGAACAATTTTTCAAGTTCAAACATACAGTTCTACTCCATTGTTTTAAAAACTGCATAACATTCTCTAATATGGATAGACCATTTTTGACTTAATCATTTCCTTATTCATATAAAGTTAAGGATTTTGTTTCCCAATTTTTGCCCTTTCTCATGTAACAAAATCTAAAAAGGGATCTTAACAACTGGTAATTTTTTCCTTGTTTTTAGGAAAGAAGGTGTCTTTGTATAAAACAAACACACCCATACTTTCTAGCTCCTCCATGTAGAAGATTTGATGCCCGGGACAGTGGATAAGAAGGAAGACAGAAGGCATAGGGGGAGGTGGGAGAAGGGAGCCAGTCACTCCAGGAGGCTGGGGTGACCTCAGCTGTGAGGCTGAAGCACACTCTGTAATCCTGACCCAGTCCAAGACACCAAAGGATTTCTGCCTGCCTTTTACTCCAGAGCAGTGGACTGAACCCTTCATTTTACTGACACTTCTTCTGCCCATTTGCTGTTCCAATGCAAGTTTCTCTTTCACGCAATTCTCTTATACGCAAATTTAGTATGTTTTCTTCTTCCCTGCAAACTTCAAGAATTGGTTTTCAGTATGATTATGGGGGGTAATTAGAAAATCCAGGAACCAGGAGTTGGATACATAAAGAGATGAAAAGGAGAAGGTATAGGAGGTGTAAAGTTCTTTTTCCATCAGTCTTTGCAAGGAAGCCCAGGGCGAGTCAATCCTGGTTATATAATGATGCTTCATGAACACTTATTGATTATTTAAATTTGTGGACCACTTAGAAAGAAGAATTTATTCAATTTATAACTGTTAATAAGTGAGTTCCTTCACTATAGATAACAGTTATTCTTTTAATAGGTTGTTGAAAAGATGGCACAAGATGCCGTTTAAATAAAGATGCTACAGTATGTAATGGGTCACAGAAACCAAGAACACAATATCCAAGTAATTTAAAAATAGTTAGGAATGAGATTTCCATTAGACATGCCTGGAATTGGAGCGTACTACTTTACTGCTTTCTATCAAGAAGACCTCTAAATTCCCAATTTAAGACTGATACATTGCAAGCTGGTGAATTAGAGTGGGTATCTGAGTAAGAGAATAAATTGGGCCAGAGACTTAGCCATTGTGCTGCTGTGCAAACCCGATTGCTCCTGCGAGGTTATTAAAAATTCTGGGCTAATGTTCTGGAAAGAATGAATTTGCTATTATAGCAATCTTCCTGCATCGTGGTGCCTCTGCAGTTGCAGCGCCATCTCTAAGTTTAGCATATGCTCCAAGAGGGAGATTAATTGAATTAAGAAGTATTTATTAAAGAAGAAATAAATAGCTTTTGCCAATTAATGAGATCAATCAGCCCAACTATTAAAGAGGGTTAGGGAGCTCTGCCAGAGGTGTTGAGTTTTAAGATGTGGAGCGTGATAGGCTATATTCCAGGGGCTGTGGAAGCCATTCATGAACTGTATAAATTTAGAGGCACAGAGTAAATGAAGTGTAAAAGAGAGTAATTGAGCCATTGTAAAATCAGACTAGAAAAATGTACCACCTTTTGCCTCACTCACTTTTCTTTTGTCTTTGTTTTTTCCCCTCTCCCAAACATCTCATTTATATAATCCTCTATATTGACTATTAAAGCATTTACTTATAATGCTAAGTAGCTTGCTAGGTATTATCATTTGATGCTGTTTGTCACTATTTGAGCAGCAGCAATATATGGGTTTTCTAATTTTTGTTTTGTTTCTAATTTTGTCTTGTTTAAGAAAGAAAACATATTCCCTTCAGGCAATCTGAAAATGTATCAAATCCTGTATTTAATTTTACAGAAATTTCAATTAAACAAAGAGGATTCCCTTTTCCCTCCAATATCACTATAACTTTTTTCTAAAATTGTTATTTCTGAACTGATTAGAATTGAGAAATAATTCATTTCGTCTTGTATTTAAACACATATGTATTACACACAATATATTCACTTCCTGCAACTATGTTATATGTATGGCAAAGAAAGTTTGCCCAAGAATAGTCTTTGTCTAATTTCCCAAAGCAAATATATTTTCATTCCACAAGCATGGATCAGCTTTTCGCCAGTGCCCATAATTACGATCATCTCCACTCCCTGATCTTAGACTGCTTAAAGCGGAAGGGAGCTCAGGCATTACCTGGTCATGTCACTGGGGTCAGAATGGCCTGTTTATTTGTGTCTTCATCAGAGCTGTGAGCAGTGTCTCTGCAGGCCCGAAAAAATGCTGGGGGCACTTTAGGGAGGGGAGTCGCCTGGTCGTGCCCCACAGGAGACCTTCATTTGTGATGGAGGGATGTGGGCCACAAGAAGTGATTAGCATTTTCTGCTCACCAACTTCTGCTCAGTGCCAGACACAACGTGAACAGTTTTACGCATCACTGAATTCCCATAACACCCCCAGGAGGCAGACTTTATTATCCCTATTTTGCAGATGACTAAAACTGAGGCTCCGAGCAGCTGGTCAATTGTGAAATTAGGACGTGAGCTCACGTTTATCTGGTATGAACTTCCTTTTCCTTTTTGACTACTATGCTCTGCCCAACTGTCTCCCTGTTCGTACATCTGCTGATGGGGTCTGGCTCTCACCGAAGCAGACACGCCATTCTCCTGCTTCTTTCTGCTTGCAGGCCCCACGCTGGCTACCTCCCCACCCAGGATAAGACACTGTGGTTAAGAGCATGGAGTCTACAGTGGGACTGCCTGGATTCCAACCCTGGCTCTTCCACTACTTGATTTGTATCCCTGGGCAAATCACTTAGCCTCTCTGTGCCTCAGTTTCCTCATCTGTAAAATGGGGACAATAAGAGTACCTCTCCATAGCGTTGCTTAGAGGAGTAAATGAATTAGTATTTGTAAAGCACTCAAAAGCATGCCTGGCATACAGTCTGGCCTAAGTCAGTGCAGTTGTGATGATTAAATAGGCACGGAAAGGGATTAGAAGGGTAGCTGGCATGTGCCAGGCACTTAATTAAAGAAGTTACTCTGTAAGAGTGTAATGTGTTCATTTCTGCACAGCTGTTCTGGTCTTTTCTCTGTCTTCAGACATGTTTAAACTTTGTTCTGCACAATGGGAAGACTCAGTTCAGAAAGCCCCCTTTGTGACACCATCGTCCTTCCAGAATGGAGACATTTGGATCCGAAGCCCCGCCCCTGCCCCACACCCTAGTTTAATGAAGTAAATTTTGATCTCTGTTGCATTGTGAATTTTCAAGAACAGGATCCGGAAGCTTTTTTCTTTTAATATATACTTAGGTGCTCAATAAATGTTTATTGGATGAATAAATAAAGTTTGGGTCCTTACTCCAAAATGGCTGCTAGTTCCAGTTCTTGAGACTTGAGGGGCTGCCTCTTGGACTCCCTTGTGAGCGTGTTCACAGCAGGGACCCAACGGTTCAGAGGGCTTCCTCGATGTCCAGCAGGATTTGTGGCCAGAGGAGAACTCGTGCTTTGCTTCTGAGGGGATGGCTGAAAGGTGATTGATTAATCTTTCCTCCTGCTTCCTCCTGGGCACACAGTGCAATGTGCCCTTCAGAATGTCTCATCCTTACTCTTACTGAGGGAGTCAACTGCTCAGTAGAGAAGTGGGCCTGATGCCTCTTTTCCTCCTACCTAAGGGAGAAGAGCTGTGTTGAATACAATGAAATGGCAGAAGTATACTGAAGCAGCAGAAAATTTAACCCAACACTAATTTTTTAGCTTCACTTTTTTAAAAAATTGGAAACCCTGGAGAAGATCTGTATAATAAGTAGCACAGACAATGATATTCAGGCAAAGTTCTGTAAAGAATGCTATGTTCCTGGTCTCCATACTTTTGTTAAAATAATAGAGAATAGCATATGAGCCTTAAAGTTTATCTGTTACATACTGCAATGTATTGCATTTCAGGTGGAGTGAATTCTGGTTGTGGCCCACCCAAATTGGATAGCTATGGATGACAATAACTGGAAGGATTCTTTTGATTCGAAAAATTAACTGTGTAAAATTAACTGTAGCTAACTTGCAGAGCGTGTCTGATACTAGCCTCACTCCCTCTTCGTTAGAGAAGTGCTGAAGCCCTCAGCTGGGTGCAACTGAAGGAAAGTTTTGGTCCTCTTTTTTGTCAGTGTCTTGAAGTCTCAGATCCACATCATTTGTGGGTGCTCCCCAGAGTGCCCCTGCTCTGGCCCACTCTGGTTCATCACAAGGGCATCTTCCTGCTAGAGAGGGCTTTACCTTAACTGAAAAGAATTCTCCGTCTCTCTGTCTGCAAGTGATCGATATTCATATTTTAACTACAGTCACCCACTCCCGTATTTAAATAGCTTTGGTATTGCTGAATCTAAGAGACAGGCTTTCCTCCAACTGAGTCTTTCTGGAATATTCTGGTAGCTTTTTTGTCACTTGGGCATGAGTCCTCTGCCTTCCTTCCCTCCTTTAGAATGAACTCTCTGAAGATAAACAGACTCCTCTGGATTCAGTGTGAGGGGAACAAATTCTCCCCCATTGTGAATGTGGTTCATTCTCCCACTTTGTGTCCAATAGGCAAATACCCCACCCCCACCACAGCTGCAGACCTTTGAGGTTTTACTGTTTAACCATTTCACACCCACAAGCTACATTGGAACAGCTTAGGCCATGTCTAACTAAGTGAGTGAAATGAGATTTTGAGTCACATAAAATCGCATGCTGTCACATGCTGCATAATTTCGAACATGGCTAAGGATTTCTCCTGATTGAAATAATGTATTTAGAAGCAGCGCTTCCAAAATAACACAGAGTTTACAGGCGCTGAGGCTGCCGTTTACACACACACTCCACTCCTTCTGAGAAGTGGAGTCTTAACGATTCCACAGCTTGTGAAGGGTCACAGATGGCGAGGCAGCACAATGGAAATGCTTCTCTTTCTTAACTCATAGTTCATTTTTAGCACACACACAGGCCACCTAGCCCCTTATATATTTATGACTCTGTAATGCACTTGGCAACTCACACGAGATGCCAGTAGCTGTCCATAACAGGGAGCTCACACCATTTGAACCAGAGCTCCCTCTTCCCCTTGACAGTTCCACTAAATCAAAGAGTAAATTATTAATAGTGCTGACTAAAATCAAAGCCCGAAATGATGTAAATAAAGTTAACCAACATGTGATGCAGAAACAGAAGTATTCAGGACAGTAGAGAAAACTTTGCTCTCCAGAAAATGTGCCTTAAAGTGAATCATTAGATACTGCTGTGCAGCATCCCATGATGCTGGGCTGACTTCTGTAAGAATGTAGCCTTGAGAACTTGAATAAATTACTATGTAGTAAATAGTATAGACAGACAGCATTATTCAGGCAAAGTTCTGTAAACAATGCTGTTTTTCTTGTGTCCCTATTCTTGTTAAAATCATACAGAGGAGCTTGATCCAAAAGTTTTTGGATTGGTCAATGAAATTTGTACCTTAGCCCATTTACAAAGAAGCCTGGATTTAGACACCCAA
Source organism: Equus quagga (assembly GCF_021613505.1). Lineage (NCBI taxonomy): Eukaryota > Metazoa > Chordata > Mammalia > Perissodactyla > Equidae > Equus > Equus quagga. Next base: position 45,821,557 of record NC_060274.1, on the reverse strand, counting down.
ATCTCTTTCCAGGAATAAACAGCAGAGGTGGGAGTTCCTTAGTCGCCCCGAGGCCCCTCCCAGAGTCCTGCAGCGGTGGGGGGAATTCCAGCTCTCCCCCTGCAGCATGTGACCACTGTCATTCCTGGGAGAATGTGAGGTGTGGCGAGGGGCTGTCGGGAAAGCCCCCAGTGCTGCTCAGGGCTGGAATCTCTGCTTCTGGCTTTGCAGGTCGGTCTGTAGCCGCGTTCTGACTTCTAGGAGGCTTTGGCTCATGCGGGGCTCAGATTTAAAACTGTGAGTTTGAAAATCTTCTCACTAATTGAGAGTCAAGAAATTTCTTCTTGAGGAAATGGTCACTTGTTAGTGTTTTTTATTTGATTCTGTGTGATGGGCCAGCAGGTGACTCAAGATGGGCCAGCTGGGCCTTCCCTGGACATTCCTGGCTGCTGCTGGAGAACAGGGTCATTCTCTGCCTTGAATCATGAAGCTATAAGATATCAGGGCAGAGCTGCCATGTTCTCCGCAGCCTAGAGAAATATTCGCCCCTGGAAAAACTAAACTGCTGAGATCCTGAAGTTGAGAGAAAAAGAGAGGGAAGGAGGCAGAGAACATTCCATATCCAGGCCTTTGCTACCTGTCATTCTTCTTGCTTGATGGTCCAGCTTCTCCTTCACATCTGTAAACTACTTCAGCATCTTTTCTTTCTTTTTTTTTGGTGAGAAAGAGTGGCCCTGAGCTAACATCTGTTGCCAATCTTCCTCCTTTTCGCTTGAGGAAGAATGTTGCTGAGCTAACATCTGTGCCAATCTTCCTCTGTTTTGTATGTGGGATGCTGTCACAGCATGGCTTAATGAGCAGTGGGTAGGTCCATGCCTGGGATCAGAACCCATGAACCCAAGGCCACCGAAATGGAGTGCACAAACTGCACCACTAAGCCACTAAGCTGGACCTACTCAAGCATATTTTCCAATAAGTCATCTAGCATTGTTCGTGCCAGTTCGAATTGGGGTTCTGTAACTGTTGACTGAGAGGCTCCTAAAATATATGATAAAAGAAGAAAAAAATGCAATAAAAAACAAAATGGCTAGATAAATCTAAGACACGAATTCTGGGAAAAATTAACAATATATAGACAAGTCCCAGAAGTGAATATAGAAGTAGAGTATATATCAGAAAGTTTTCATAATTCCAAGATTTTGAGCCAATGTAAGAAATCATGAGTCTCCTATAACATGGGGGCCAGCCCTGTGGCTGAGTGGTTAAGTTCACACGCTCCACTTTGGCGGCCCAGGGTTTTGCTGGTTTGGATCCTGGGCGGGGACATGGCACCACTCATCAGGCTACGCTGAGACAGCGTCCCACATGCCACAACTAGAGGGACCCACAGCTAAAATATACAGCTATGTACTGGGGGGATTTGGGGAGAAAAAACAGAAAAAAAGAAGAAGATTGGCAACAGTTGTTAGCTCCGGTGCCAATCTTTAAGAAAAAAAAAAGAAATCATGGAGGAAGCAAATAACAGATATGAAACATTAAAAAAGGAAACTTCTACCAAATAAGTACATAGTAGAAACAAAATAAAAAGGAAAATAAATGGGGAAATATTTTCAATAAATACGACAGAGATTTAACATGGACTCTCATAAAAATTGCTAAGAAAAAAATTAGGACTCCAATAATATGCCTTGTCCAGATAGTCCTATTCCTTGCAGTGTATCATAAGAAAAGAAATGAAAAGAACTTAAGAGCTATAGTAGGAGACTCAGGACACCAAGAATGGAAATCCCACTTCAATAAGCAAATAAAGGAGTCTATTTTCCCAAGTAACTGCGAAGGTCAGGGTACTAATGACTTCATAGCCCTCTGGATGGAGACTTGAAACAGGGTGCTTGAGTCTGTTCCCCTGCATTAGTTTTCTATCACTGCATAACAAACTGCCATAAAATACGACTCTTACGACAACGCCCGCTGTTCAGCTCACAGTTCTGTGGGTTAGAAGAATTGTCACAGTGTGACTGGGCGCTCTGTGCAGAGTCTTCTGAGGTTGAAATCAAGGTGATGGCTGGGCTGAGTTCTTGTCTGGAGGCTCTGGGGAAGAATTTGCTTCCCAGGTTGCTCGGGTTATTGACAGACTCATCGTTTACGGTTGTAAGACTGAGGTCCGTTTCCCCTTTGGCTGTGAGCAGGAGACGGCTGTCAGCTTCTATAGGTTGCCCACATTCCTTGCCATGTGGCTCTCTCCATTTTCAAAGCCATCAACAGAGAATCTCCCTAATGTCAAATCTCTCTCATGCTTTGAGTCTCATTTCCGGTCTCTGACCTCTAGAGACAGATTGAAAGGGCTCATGTCCAACTACATAATTTCTCTCTTGATTAACCCAAAGTTGACTGATTACTAACCTTAATAACATCTGCAAAATCCCTTTTGCCATATAACATAACGCACTTATGGGAAGGGACACCTCATCATATTCACAAGTTCTGCCCACACTCAAGGGGAGAAAATTATATAAGGGCAAGGGTCAGCGGGGGTCATCTCAGAATTCTATCTACCACACTCCCCATCTCCCACTTGGCCTCAGTGTTTAGATTGACTGTCTTTCCATGGAATGGGTTTGATGCAGGCACCAGGCTCACATTCTTTTGGGTGTGCAACCATACTCAGGAGAGGTTCTTCTCTTCCCAGAGAGGGTGCACCAATCACATGGTCCATAGAATTTCCCAGGTAAGGATTTTGAGATGCTCTCCTTCCTCATGTGGTCAAGAAGAGATAAAGTTGTTAACCCTATGACTTAGTGAAAATGTAAGTTGAACAACACTGAGATATAATTTAATATCTGTTAAGTCAGGAAAAATTTTAAAATAAGAAGAAACAACAAGTAAAACTTATCTAAACAATGTAGGAAATGTATCAGCTCAAGTAAAAAGTCAACAGCAGAGGTAGGAAGAGCTGGATCCAGCAGATCAGCAAGAAAATCAGTGACTCTTTTTTTTCATGGTCTGCCTTCTACAAGGCCAGCCTCATCATTGACTCCACAAAGTGGCCCTCACTCAGATAAGCTCTGTCTTCACGTCCAGATCTCATGTTCTCAGTCATACCATTTGGACGAAGAGGGAATGTTTTCCCCTGAATTTCTTGTATAAGACAAATTTTCTCTTTCCAACGGCCCCAGGAAGTAACCTGGCTCAGACTGGATCATGTCCCTGTCCCGTATCTGATTACTGTGGCCGGGTGGTGTGATACACACCTGGCATCAGCTGTTTGGGGCCCACTCCTGTAGCTGGCCTTGGAATCAGTGCCTCTCAAATGTAAGCTCAGAGGTGGTTGCTGGAAGAAATTGAAGCAGTACATGAGGCATGCCCAGTACCTGAAACCAGCCCATACAGGACAGAAGGGTCTCACCCAAAGTGACTTAAAGCCTAGCAGTGCTCCAGGACACAACAGAGGGTCCCCTAAGGGGAGGATATCATGGTAACAGGTAGTGAGGACTGTTGGATGGGCACAAGCTGCTGTTGACTGTCCCTGTGTGGACACATGTCTTACACAGACCAGTCCTGCTCTCATATGGCCTCCTCCTGCCCTCATCACTTCCTTGTGAAGTCTGTGCTCCTCTCTGCGTCTCAGATGAGGAAACGAAGGTTGATCCCTATCTCACCCTGAGCAATAGCACTTATGGCAGCTGCCTCTTCACATCTCCTAAGTTTCCCCTGCACGTGTGATTCACTGTTTGCACAGCCCTAAGCCACACTTGCCTCACAGAGCAGTACTCGTAACTGTCTTTCCAGTAGGTGGGAATTTCACTTCCTTATTTCCAGGCATAAATAATTGCAGATGCAAAATTGCAGCCTTATTTTAGACACAAGCGTTGAGAATGCAACTCTTAAACACTCAACAATACCTCTTATCTTGGGGTAGAAGGTGCCTGGCCCAGCTTGCTGGCCGCTGAGGTCTTTGGCTTATGTAGGACGCAAGCCTCAAGAGAGAGAGGTGGCCGGCATGTTCTGTCTTCCCTGAACCTCAGGTTACGTTTGGCTGCTGCTTCTCCTGATACCCTATTCCTTAAGAAGAACTATAATCTAGAATACCAGACTGCCTGGGGGACGGGGGACTCCGAGAGTCAGTGCTCCATCGACAACCTTGTGTCATGGGTTACTGGGCTGCCTGGCACACGGCTGTCAGGCAGGGCAGGTTATGAAACGTTCAGGGCCACATGCACAGTGAAAATATGGGCCCCTTGTCCAAAAAAGATGGAAGGCATTTTTTGTTCTTTCGTGATCTCTCTCTTAGCTTGTCATGATGTTTTTTATTTACTATTTAAGGTCATCTCCCTTGAGCATGGGCATACTCACAGGGTAATTGCAGACTCTCACAGTACCAGGGCCTGGCCTCACAACTGTGTGTGCCTAACCTTCCCCACATCCCTGTGTCCGCACGCTCCCAAGCCCAGGTGCAGGTCCCAGCTCAGGGCAGAGGGTGGTAGTGGTTGCTGGATGGGGGCAGTGGGGCAGGAAGCTGAGAGCCCATCCCAGGGCAGGGGAGGCAGCTGGAAGGGGGACCTGCATGCGGGCCAAGGCTCCCTGGTAATGTATGCTCCACTGTTCTACCCGAACTCACATATGAAACACAAATTCAAGATAAAATTATTAACAATTTCAAGATCGCAACCATAAAGCATCAGTTGTGGGATTTCTGTGCCCAGGACACAACAGCACTGTTTTCAGGTCTGTGAAGCTGGCTCTGCTGCCAGACTTAGTGGGCGGGTAGCAAAATGGAAAACAGTAAAGTGAATTGGATTTGTCAACGTTTATAGCTTCAGATATCTGATCTTTATGAGCTGTGTGATCTTGAAAGAGTAGCATAACCTTTCTGAGCCTCAGTTTCCTCTTCTGCACACTGCAGCTATTCCTAGGGCACTATGAGGATGGAGGAGTCATTAAAGGCAGAAGCCCCGTAAACCGTGGAGTACTGCCTTCGGAGGGATGATAGCCTTAGTAATTGACTGGCTCTGGAGTTGCAGCTGCCCCAGGTGGGCTGGCTTCTTCAGGTCCTGTGGTCAGGAAGGCTGGGCACCATCAGTGGGGGGACCCACCACAGCCCTCCGGCAGGCCTCAAGGAGGCAGCTGGAGAGCCGACCTCTGGCCCCAGCCAGCTGCCTTGATTTGGAATATTCCTGCTTTGACTGTTCTGTGAACAGATGGCTGAGGTAAACTGGGTCCCCCAGTGCCTCCCACAGGCCAGACCCTTTGGTAGGTTCCAGGGATAGAGGACCTACACAGCTCCATCTTCCAGGAGCTCAGAGCCACAGGCCATGGCAACACCATGTGGGGCCTTGGAAACCAGAGGACAGACAGGAGGAAGCTCGAGGCAGTGAGGCAGTGTCTGGGTGAGGGAAGGTGTGCAAGTCAGGCCCTGGGCTGAGTCTTAAAGGACGAGGAGGGGATGGACAGGTGAGAGGGGACAGGGGGTGCTCTGAGCTGAAGGAGAAAGTGAAGAGACACCGAAGGTGGGGAGAAGAGCTCTCAGCCATGGTTCACACTGGAACACCTCTCCTTCCTCATTCCATGGAGAGACATCCGTGCTTCCAAAATGACAAGTGGCAGCTAAAAGCACACCCTTGTTTGCTTGGAGCCCCTCCCTGTGTGGTGGGGGTGATTCCATAATAAAAAACAGGTCCCTCCTTTCTGCACACCAAGTGAGATGGAATTCTAGTGCATGGAAGGTGCATTTCTACCCAAATGGTTGCTTGTGAGGGAGCCCAAGACCCCCTTTTGAATGGGGAGATTGAAGTCCAAACCACACGTGGTTCAGAGGAAACGGCTTTCTTTCCTATTTCCAGTTGCAAAGTGTAAAAGAAGGCGCCTAGCAAGATATTAAATGGTGAGCATGTTTTAAAGAACACATAAAACGGGGGATCTCAGAACCCACAGGAGCCTGTGGTTTCTGAAATACGGGTGGGTGGCTTCCTGCAGCTGCAAGGCATGCCGGGGAGGAGATGAGATAGATCTGGGCCCCACCTCCCCCAGCCCGGTTCTCGGGTGGTTTTGCTTGGGTGCGGCTGGCCTGCTGCTCCTGGCCTGGCACTCAGAGTGTAGGCAGCCCACCCGTTACCAGGAAGGCAAAGAACGGACACATCAAATAAATCAACGTGGCTCAAAATTTGAAAGCGGTGCAGAAATCTATCTCAGGCAAGCCCCTGTGGGAGAAATGGGAAGAGATTCATTTTATTTTGTGCATGTGGACAGTGATTGTAATGTTATGTAAATGTAGCCAGCGATTCCTAATCTATCCTAAAATGCATGTGTCAGGGTTCTGGTGTAGCACAGGTTACTGATGATAGAAACAAGCTGTATTTTTATACAGGAAGGCTTGTGATTACCCGCTTCTGGATTTTTTTTCATTACAAATTTTAAACAGGACCAGCCACAAGCTGAGGCAGTGAAAACGGCGAGGCATGACTACAAGAGTGTCTGGGGAGAAGTGACTGACGAGCACCCTCGCAGGGAGGAGGTGGACAGAGGCAGTTGTGGCCTGTCCTGCTCTGGGCTGCTGGAGAGCACTCAGAACAAATAGCCCTGATTGCGAGATGTACAGTGAAATACACCCAGTCAGAAGCACTTGTCCAAACTGACAAAGCAGGGAAATCAGCATGAGAGGCAAAAGTTTCTTTCCCCCTAGGAAGACGGCTCTGAGGGTCTTCTGTGCAAAAAGAGGGTTCTCATGAGGGAGAGAACTTTACCACTGCACAAGGGGCAAAAAATGACAAGAAATTCATAGTGTGGGTCTGTGCAGATCATAGTGGGTGCAACAAGAGGCGACAGTGGGGTCCAGTGGAGAGGGGGAGATGCAAGGAGCCAAGGAAGGCAGTGAAGCCCCCCCACTGCACCCCCATGCACAGCTGGGAAGCAGAGCACGTGCCTCTCCCTCAGAGCAGCAGGTAGAGCACCTGTCTGCTGAGAGTGACTCACCACCTTCAGAGGCAGCGTTTGCCCAGAGACCAGCGGCTGTGGTGACCGGTTTCTCAGGTTACTCAGTCTTTATCCCAATATTAAGCCAGACCTCCAGAATGAATAAGCTGAGCCCCATTCTCTGCCTCTCAAAGACCCACAAAGCTTCTGACTCAGATTTGCAGGATCTGGTTCTTCTCCCGTCAAGGATTGTTGAAAGAAACAGCAACTTGGAGTAACCGTCTTTTTGGCAAATTTTAAATCAGGGATATTATTAATAACTTTGCTCTTTATACGAATATCCGCTTTCAAAGTTCAGGGCCAAGGAACGTTATTTTACCAGATAAGCAGCAAGGTTTACTATGACTAGATGGTGTGAATCCTGCCATTTTCCTTCTTGCCTTGGCTCTGACAAGACAAGGAAGCTTAGAGCGAGATGCGTTAGTTAACAGTTTCTGTGTTCCTGTGCATTTTCTCTCTCATCCAAGAATTCTCAGCAGAGCTTTGCCCCCATACCCTCTACCATCTTCATTCCTTTCTATTTCATGCTCATTGACTTCATTCTTCACGTATCTGCTTGTTTTGTTAGTTTGATTGTGAGCCAACTTGAAAACAATTTTGAAATGAGGAGGGCCCTGTCTATGTAACTCAACTTGAAAACTAGTGAAGTGTGTTCTGAGAGGAAATTACCGAAGTCATGTCCCTTTGGCATTTTTGCCAACTTCACATTCACACATTGACAGAGGAGGTAGGTGTGACCGTCTTTCTCAAGGCGCATGGCTCGGCAAAGCAGTTCTCTGGCGTAGTCAGCAATTCCAACTTCGGAAATTCCACAATGGTATGAAAGAAAATAGTTGTGCCCTTAAAAGAAAGAGATCTCAAGCCACAGATGACTCACGGGCTACCTCTATCTCCTACTGCATTTCTTCATGAAACCTAAACCGTCCCCTTTCCCCCAAACCAAAGTGCTCACCTTCGCTTGTTGCACCCTAGTCCTAGAGGCTCGCTGGTCTGAATCACCCTTGAACCTCTTCCCCATCCTATATGCAGACAGCCCCAAACGTGCCACTGCTTCCTTCAGAGTCCCTCTCTTCTTTATGTTTTCCTCTCCACATTCAATCCCAATTCTTCCTGCCCAGACCTCTGTCCTTTTTCTAGACTCTTGGAAGCCAGACTCCCATCCCACTGCATCCCTGCACGCTGGCCCTTCTGATCCTCAGGGGCCTTGCCTTCTCTCGGCCTCCACCCCAGGGTCTCCCCAGCTGCTCACACAGCACTGTAATCCACTTGGAGATAACGTCTCTTAGAGATGCTTTGCCTGTCCACCCAACTCACGCTTGTCACCAGTGCCTCCACCTGACCCCATGTTCCTGTTTATTCTTCATGATGTGTACCATCTTCTGAAATTACTGACTTCTCTCCGGTTAATTGTCTATCTCCTCCACTAGGATGCAGGTACCATTAAAAAAAATATCATGTCTCTCTCGTTCCTTTTTGGTATTTTGAGCACCTACAAGAGTGTCTTAACAGATTCTTTTTTTTTTTTTTTTCCTTGAGGAAGTTTAGCCCTGAGCTAACTACTGCCAATCTTCCTCTTTTTGCTGAGGAAGACTGGCCCTGAGCTAACATCCATGCCCACATTTCTCTATTTTATACGTGGGACGCCTACCACAGCATGGCTTTTGCCAAGAGGTTCCGGGTCCGCACCCAGGATCCGAACTGGAGAACGCAGGGCTGCTGAGAAGCGGAACGTGCAAACTTAACCGCTGTGCCACCAGGCCAGCCCATAGAGATTCTTAAGAGAATAATTAAGAGAGTGAATGAATGAAGACAAGAATGAATGAATGAATAACTCACTTCAGCAAGGCTCTGAGCATTGTTCATCTAAGCCCTTGCAATAATTCCCATTCTCTGTCTGGATTCTCCCCTTTTTATTTTTCTTGTATAAGAGCCTGACTAATTTTCCTAGACTACTGATTCCCCTTTAATAGCCTTTCAAAGTTCCCTATTCTGAGCATAGAACAAGGTCTAACCTGCAGACCTAGCTTCTGAAGTCTCCCTTCATCTGGCATTTATCGATGTTTCCAGCAACGTCTTCCTGGAAGCAAACTCCACTCCATCATCACATCTCACCTTCTATTTCACCAGCCATGTATCCCAGGTCCAGGCCCTTTCTTATACCATTATCTCTTCACTTACTTCCTTCTTCCTATTTTCCAGTGGAAGGAATTCCTATGTGGAATAAGAAATATTCTTTGGGGAGCCCTTCCTCCACTATTCACTACATATGGCCTGTTGTTTCTCTTTGAAATGGAATGTTATCAGAAGAGATGAAATAAGGAAACATGCATTAAGAACACAGCAACATGCTAGTTTCCTTACCCAGGAAGCAATGCTCCTGTTTCTACAGCCCTTCCTGTGAGGGCTGTGTGGGTCTCAGTGTCCCCAAAAAGGCATTCTCAGTGTCTGCCATCATTCCTTCAGTGACCTTTCATCAGTATTTGCTATCTGCACACTTGGTATGGTGCGTAAGCTTACCTGACGCTGTTCTTTAACTCTCTGTAGCTATTATCATCCCTTCTCAACTAAATTGTATCCTCATAAAGGGCAAGGAACTTACCTTGTATTTATTGTCTCTTCAGCCCACTCTCCAGAAGGCACTCAATAAATGTTTAATGCTTTCATCATTCCATCCCTTCAATGGTATTTGTTGAACACTTGCTATGTGGAAGGCAAGATGCTAAGGCCTGTAGTGGGAGATGCACAGGCAGCAAAAGACAGAGATTTGTTCTTAGTGCAGTTACATCCATGGGGCTTTAATCCACGGTAAAAACAGCATTATAGTGTTATTTTGTTCCTCCTATGTGCTGGGAAATATGCCAGTACTAATGACGCAATGGTGACACAATGGTAACATATAATTACACTCTAGATTGTAAGAGGAAAATGACCAAACAGAGATTAATTCTAATTTTATGGGCATTTAGAATAAGAAGAAATGAGAAAGATGGAGATGATGATACATAATGATGGAGTAAGAAAATGTTTCTTACTGAATTTTCAGATTGAAAAAAAGATCAGTTTTACTACTCTGACATATTCTGGACCGGCAATTATCTGTGAGTTTTGTGGTTTACCGTATACCACCCGTGCTGAGAGCACTCTGCCATTTCATATGGGTCTCTGTAGACCTCTCTCAGTTCACTTCCTGTTTGTCTAACTTTGGGCGGCTTTGCAACTAGTGAATGAGAATTGAATCAAGTGATGACTCATTGGCTCACTCTCCTAATCTAGGAAAGGCAGGAGACAAAGGCAGAAACTCTTCTCCCCCACCTCCCCTTCTGCTTTTGAATCAGTGCACTCCAGCCAGGGATAATGCCAATTATTTTTGAAAATGTGCAGAAGAAAAAGTTAATCAATTGACTAATGAGCCAAGTTGATCAAGCAGGTTCTAGAGACCTCTTTGAAGCCTGGAGGTCAATTCCACAGAGAAGAGGCATGGCATATCCTCCCTTCTCCTGTACACTCACCCCTCAACCCTCCTCTCCATTCTGGGGTGCAGGCTCCAAACCACAGCCCAGAGCAGATTCCCTGATCCATTCAGTCCTTCACCACACGGGGTGCTAATGCACATGGTAGATTATATAACCAATCTGACTGGGGGCACTCCCCTTATTAGAACAAGCCTCTGCAGTGGGAAAGAGGAAGGGGAAAGAGATGGGCATTTTGAGTGCCTAAGATGTACCAGAATCTGTGCTTTGGTTTATTAATCTCCATGAGAACCTCGTGAAGTGGGTTTCTCTGTTCCTCATATTTTTCAGATAAGAAATTTGAGACTCAGAGAGTAGAAGGTCTGGGCTGCCTGTTACACTACTCTCCCTCTGAAGAGAGACATAACCACCATTACAATGCAAATCAGAAATTCCCCAAGAGCAGGTAATCCTACTGTTTGTTCACAGCCCGGCCGGCACTAAGGTACCATGAGGCAGCCTTTGTCAGGGAGTGGAAAGAAGAGGTGGTTCCTGAACACTCCTGTCTGGCTCCCTCCACTCTGCTCCTCATCAGAAGAAATTGGACACCACAGTGGCTTTCTTTTTTCCTTTTTTCAAAGAATTTCTGGCTTCTTCAAAAATCAGGAAGTTCTGGAAATCAGGCAACAAAACTTATTTTCATGATATTTCCTACCCAAATAGGCACTGAAAGTTCAAAGTTTCCAGATTAGCATTCAACTTCTTGATGTTTATCTAACCTAAAAGTTTACGCATCTGAGGTTCACTGGATTCTACACCAGAGAGACTCGCAGTATCTCCTTTTTTATAGGAGTTTTTCCCAACGATGTGGCTATGATTTAGGTTGAGGGCGGTGAGTACTCTGTTTTTATACTCAGTTTTCCAGGAACAAATACCGTTCAGAAGCAGATACCAGGAAAAAAAAAAAATTAAAATCCCATCAGTGAAAGATTGACTTGTCAACAGAACAGAGTGTCCTAGATATCTGAATACCCACAGATACAGATCTCTCCCACACTGAGGCCTACACAGAAGCAAGGGCCTCATCTAGTCACGCATCACATGTAGAAAGAGCTCGCACATGCTTGTAAAGCACAGTGATTGATTCACAAAGGTGCATCCATTTGTGGAAAATAAAAAACAAGGCCAAAGTCAATTAAGAATGATTAAAAATTCCACCATTAATTTGTATAGTGCTTTGTACTGTTCAGAACACTTTCACTCACATTATCTTCCTTGATCTTCCTAACTGCCACTGAGATAGGGAGAAGTGTTGTGACCACTACATAACTGGGAAACTTTGAGACTCAAACATGTTGAGTGGTGGCTGGGAGGACCTTCAGGAAGTGACCTGGAACTGTTGTTAGAATCCAGGCATGTGGTTCCCTAAGAGGAGGCTGTGATCTCTATGTATGACTACTGAAAGAGAAGGTCTGAGAACAGCAGTGGTGGAAAGTGCAAAGTATGAGATCATGGCCAGGAGGCGAATAAGCCTGGTTTCATGGAAAAAAGTTGAGCTTTGCAGCTACAAACTTCTTCCACTCCTGTTTGGGCCTCTTACTATTATGGGATCTTGGACAGGTTACTCAACTTTGAACTTCAGCTTCAGTATTTGTAAAATACTGAAGATTTAATGAAATAAGGTGCATGTATTAGGCACTTATTACATGTTAGTCTCTATTTTTTGTTCTTTCCCTCTAGGATTTACCAAAACTAAATAATCACATTTCTGGAAACTATTTCTACTGGTAAACCAGCTGTTTCTCCTTTTCCACTTTAGGGATTCCACGGGATGCCCAAACTTCTCTCAAACTCTGTTATCTCATGTATTTGCTGACTGGGGATACAGAACTAAAAAGATGTAATCCTTTCCTCAATGGGGCTCAATGCTTACAGTGTATTTCATTTTTTTTCCCCTCTATCTATCATCTATACAGAGATGTGAAAACTGTGGCCCATGGACCACATTTGGCCCACCGTCTTATTTATATTCCATCTTTAAGCAAAGAATGTTCTTTATGTTTTTAAATAGCTGTCTATGGCTGCTTTCATGCTACAACTGCACAGCTGAGTAGTAGCTGTAGAGATCCTATAGCTCAAACAGCCTATTTACTCCCTGGCCCTTTGAAAAAAAGTGTCCTGATCTCTCATTTATACTCCATTCTAGATTGTACTGTGAGGGTGCTCCATGTCCAGCATAGTGTTAGCGTGGAGTCTGTGCTCTTCTTTCCACTTGCCTGAGGTTTAGTTTGTTCTCTTTCTAATTTCTTAAACTGGAAGGTGAGGTTATTGATTGGAGACATTCCTCTTTTCTCATATAGATGTTAAACATGTAAATTTCCATGTAAGCCCTATTCAGACTGCATCCCATAAATTTTGATATCTGTTTTCATTTTCTTTCAATGAAAAATATTTTTAAATTTCCCTTATGATATTTTTCTTTGACCTACGAGAAGTGTGGTGTTTAATTTCCAAATATTTGGAATTTTCCCAGATTTCTTTCTGCTCTGCATGTCTTATTTAATTCCATTGTGTTCAGAGAACACATTTTATATGATTTCAATCTTTTAAATTTATTGAGGTTGTTTTGCGGCTCAGGAAATGGTTTATCCTGGAGACTATTTCAAGTGTACCTGAAAAGGATATGTACTCTGCAGCCTACATATGGAGTGTTCTGCAAGTGTCAGTTAGGTCAAGTTGGTAGAGAATATTGTTCAAATTTCTATATTCTTGCTAATTTTCTGACTAATTGTTCTATCAACTACTGAAAGGGGATTACTGAAATTTCCAACTACTATTAATGAATGGATATTTCTCCTTTCAATTCTGTCAGTTTTTGCTTCATGTGTTTTTTGGCTCTGTTATTAAGTGCATATACATTTATAATTGTTACATCTTCTGATGTACTGGCCCTTTTATCATTACAAAATATCTATCCTTGTCTCTAAGAATTTTTTTTACAGTCTATTTTATCTGTTATTAGTATAGCCATTCCATCTCTCTCATGATTGTTGTTTGTATATCTTTTCTCATTCTTTTGATTTCAAACTATTTGTGTCTTTGAATCTAAAGTGTATTTTCTGTAGACAGTATATAGTTGAGTCTTACTTTTTTATCCAGTCTGATAATCTGTATCTTTTAAATGGGGTGCTTCATCCATTTACATTTAATGTAATTATTGATATGGATGGATATATGGCTGCCAGTTTTAAAAATCTGCTTTCTACTTGTCTCATGTCTTTGTTTTTTCTTCTTCTGTTCCTCCTTTGCTGCCTTCTTCTGTATTAGATAATAGATTTTGGTGCACTATTTTAATTTCTGTGACTTTTTTAAACTATGTTTTTATGTTTTACTTTCTTAGTGAGTATAGTAGGATTACAATATAGATCTTAACTTACAGCAATCTACTTCAGATAGAAACTTTGTTCCAATACATTTCCTTTTCCTCACCCCCTCCTTTGAGCTATTTTTGTCATATAGATGATGTCTATATAGATTATTAATTTAAAATACAGTATTATAAATTCTTGCTTTACACTATCTTACATCTTTTAAATAAGGTCAGAAAAGTAATGAGAAAAATATGTTTTACGTTTATCCACGTATTTTATATTTATACAGTGTTTCATATTTATATGCATATCTATTATTTCCAGTGCTCATTATTTCATCCTGTGGATTTGAGTTACCTTCTGGGACTACTCCCTCTCAGATGGAAGGACTTCTTTTAGTAGTTCTGGTAAGACAGATCTGCTGCCCACGCATTCTCTCAGTCTTTGTTTAGCTAGAAATGTTTATGTTTCTCTTTCAGTTTTGAGAGGTAATTTTACTGGATGTGTAATTCTTGGTTGACAGTTTTTCTTTTAGTGTTTTCAATATGTCATTGCCTTCCGGAGTCCATTGTTTCTGATGAGGAGACAGAATTAACTGTATTGTTTTTCTCTTGTACATGATGAGTTCTTTTTCTCTTGATGCCTTCAAGATTTTCTCTTTGTCTTCTAAAAAATTTAACTAAGATGTGTATAGGTGTGCATCTCTTAGTGTTTATCCAACTTGGGATTTATTGAATTTGAAATTGTAGATCAATATTTTTTCATCGAATTTTGGAAGTTTTCAGCCACTATTTCTTCAAACAATTTTTATATCCCCATCTCTCTCTCTTATTCTTCTGGATCTCTCATTACCCATATATTGGTATACTTGATGTTGTACCACAGGTCTTTGAGACAGTTCATTTTTGTTCAATCTTTTATCTTTGTTATGCATATTGAATAATTTCTATTGCTCTGTATTGAAGATTACTGGATCTTTCTTCTGCCATCATAAATGTACTGTTGAACCTTTCAGGGAAAATTTTCATTTCAGTTATTATTCTCAACTACAGTGTTTCCATTTGGTTCTTCTGAAAAATAATTTATATCCCTTTATTGAGATCCTCTCTTTGTTAAGTCTGTTTGTGGGGTTGGATGTATATTTCTACCAATATCTTGAAGCCAGGGTTTAGGCCTTATTTAATTTTATTCCCAATTAAATTCACAGACTCTAAAAATTGGTTGTATCAGTAAAGAATAGGTCTCACGTAGTTGAAAATTAAACCAATGATATGGAGTGAAAACCGAGAGATAGTCTGCTAGCTTCTTAATGACAGGGGCAAGGTGATAAAAAAGATAAAAGAGAAGATGGTAATTGGGGAACACAGAGAGAAAAGGCTAACCAAACATTATAGATGTTCCAGAAGAAGAAAACAAAGCAATTAGAAATAATAAACAAAGTTAAAACTGATTAAAATTTTACTGAACTAACAAAGGAGCACACAGATATCTAGGCAAAATTAATGAAAAGAAATCTGCCAGATAGACCTATCTGGGCAACATTTTTGAACTACAAAGATAAGAGTAGCAACAAAAACTTTTATAAGTATCAAGGAAAAGATTAAAAAATGAAGAAATTGAGTACACACAATGTCTAATAAATATCTTTATCTCATAGCTTTTCTTTGTAATAGTATCATGAGAAAAAAGACAGAAACAGTATCTATAGAATTTTTAGTGCAAAAGATATTGCTCAAGAATGTGATGTGCCATTAAATTTTCATTCATCTGTGAAGGCTATAAAAAGATATTTCCAAATAGTCAAAGAAAATGTACCATTTACATAACTTTCTTTTAACAATGACATAAAAATTTGTTTCAGCCAACCAAGAAATGAATAAAAATCAATCAAGAATAGGGAAATTAAGGTATCAAAGAATGAAAGGTAAGAGGTTAAATTTAATCATAATAAAATTGGCTTAAAATTGAATCCAAATGTTAATATTATTTATGAAATGGAAAATAAAATAATTTAGTAACAGTCATCTAAGTGACAAACATTATTATAAGGACAGCACAATTTTTATATTGTATGTCAATTTTGACATGTTTCTGTGACTGCATAGAAAATACTATTGTAAAGGATTCTGAAGCTACATCTTGACTCAAAGGGAAAGGTTTCTGTGATTGACTATTGGTATTTTCTATGATAAATCTGTAATGCCTGCCTTGGGTGCACAAGTGGGTCTGAAGGCTTGTGTGCCACCTTCATGGCACCCTTGCATTTTCATAGCCAGGACACAAAGTCAACATAATTAATAATCTAGACTAAAACTAGTATCAAAAGTTTATAAAGAGTTAAAATATGAAGCAACAGATTGAATATGCAATAATCGTATATATATATATATATATCTGATACAAACAATAGGTCAGGGATCTGCAAGGTGGGGATTTCATTTGCCAACGGTTAAAACTGGGACTATAAGTCATTTTAATGAAAAGGTCTCTTGAAACATTTTCTGAATAGTGTCTACAGAACATAAGTTCCGTGAGATATTAACCTTAACTGGTATGTTAAAAATAAAAGTTTTCCAGTACAAATAATCTTGGGAAATGCTACACATTAAATCAACATCATGGATATTGACAGTACATATTAGATTATGAATACCTCTAAGAAATTCTACACTGAAAACAATCCATAACAAGTGACTATAACCCTTAACCATACTTACCAAATATAAAGCTGATTATTATCTATTGACTTGGATGCCAGCAATAGCTAGTTAAAATAATTTCTAATAAAATTATATTTATGAGTACAAAACAAATAAAGTGTCCATTAATAATCCTAATAAAAATGTGCAGAACATGTAAGAAAATTTATTGAGAGGTACAATAGAAAATTTAATAGTAAATTACACTATACTTATCAATAGAAAAGCTGAAAATAGTAAATATGTCAGTTCTTGACAAATCTCAACCCAAAACCCTATAAAATTATTCTAGTAAACTGAATAATTATATCAAAGTTTATGTGAAAGCATTCATAGGTAAAGCTAACTGCAAAATTTATAAAAAAGAGCAGAGATTGTGTAAAAGTAATAGTATTACCATCAGGTATTAAAATTTATGGTAAAGCGATAAATTTCTTCAGATAATGGTCAAATGATTTATTGTAGACAAATTCTTCCACCTGTTAAAACTAGAAGTGTTGGACAAAAAAATTTGAGGACATTGGAGACCTATCAAGACAGTAGAGACTTAAAGGGACAAGATTCTTGAAAATAAGGGAATTGCAGATAGATGAATTCTATATTTAGTGCCATATTTCCCCTCAAAGAACTTGTGACCACTGAGAAGCTAAAAAGTGGAGGAGAGCTTCCTCCAGTCTCATGGTAGAGAATGGACCAAATTGCAGTTCAGGAACCATGAAGGAAGTTGGGCCCTGATAAAACCCGGGTTTCAGTTGGGACTATCAGAGGCTAAATCAGAAATAGACCCACCATAACAAAGATTAAAACAACTCAGTTCTTGGTGGCATTAAGTTGACCTGCTTCTACGTTACATGCTTGCCAGTAAGAAAAATAAATCCTATCTAGAGGAATATAAAAGCAATCAGAGCCTCAAATTACCTCTAATATTTTTTGCACACAAGGTCCTGCATGCAACATAAAATTACCAGGAATATCCAGTAATTGGAGTCAAGACCAAATGACCAAAAATCAGTAGAAATAACATATAGTGGAATCAAATATAGGAAATCCAGACATTAAAGTTATCGGATTTTGATTTTAATTTAACTGTAATTCATACCTTCAGGAAATTAAACAAGATAGAGAACAACAGAGAGAACTAGAAAGTAAGGAATCAAAGAAAATTTTAAGAATGTAGAATATAATAATTGAAACTATAGAGATGAATTTAATACCAAATAGGCAGAGGTAAAGTGACAATGAGCTGAAAGAAAATAGCCAGATTAAAACTAAGAGTGAAAAGTGGATAGATTATACAGAAAACATAGGAGACATTTGGGACACAGCAGAAATGTCACATATACATGTAATCAAATTTCTAGGGGAGGAGAGACAATGGAGTAAAAGCATTGTTTAAATAATGGCCAAGAGTTTTTCCAGTTTGACAAAAGGTATCAGCCCACAGATTCAAGGAGCTGAGAGGAGCCAAAATAGTATAAATACAAAGAAAACCAAATCTAACAACATCATAGTCGGGCTACTCAGACCCATTATCTAAGAGAAAATCTTAGGAATAGTTGGAGGGAAAACAAAACAACCTAATTTCAAAGCTGCCTGGGATCTCTGAGTCGGGGAAAGCAGTCTTAGATCAGTGGGAACAATGGCACTTGTTAGGCTGGGTCACTTGTGGCTGAGTGGAGGGGAGGCAATCAAGATTGTCCCTAAGGACGGATGAATCCTTTCCCCCACCTAGAGGCAACGGGCGTAGCCTGGCTAGGGGAAGTTCCTTTTGTCCCCTCTGGCAGATTGGCAGGGATTAGAGTGAGTCCCAGCAAAACAAGATAAACCAAAAGATGAAAATAATACTTCAAAGGCTCTGAAAATTAAATTGTCATTGGACAGTAGTCCACAAAATTAGGTCAGGACGTGTGTGCTAAACCTAAGTAGAACGACTTCCTACTTAAAAAAAATTTTCAATAGGACCCAGTGTCACCTAACATAAGAACTCAAATGTCCAGGATATAATTGAAAATCATTCATTTTACCAAAAACCAGGAAATTTACAACCTGAATGAGAAAAGACAATAAATTGATGCCAACACAGATAAATCAGATATCAAAATTATCTGGCAGGGATTTTAAAACAGACATCATAACAATGCTTCAACAAACAAATTACAAATTCTCTTGAAACCAAAAAATAGAAAATCTCTGCAAAGAAATAAAAGCTGTAAAGAAGAACTAAATAAAAATTATGGCAGTGAACATTTCAATAACAGAAATTAAAAACTCACTGAACGGGCTCAATAGTAGGATGGAGATGACAAAAGGTAGAATCAGTGAACTTGAGGACAGAGCAATATCATTAATATAATCAGAACAATAGGGAGGAAATAGACTGAAAAAATATGAACAGAACTACAGGGGCTCGAGGGACAATATCAAAAGATTCTTCATTCATATCATTGGAGACCAAGGAGAGGAGCAAGAGAGTAAATTTGAAAAAGTAAACAAATGTTGCTGAAAACTTGGAATTCAAAGAAATTGGGAGCTGCAAACTTCCAAATTTGGAGAAAAACATAAACCTACAAATTCAAGAACTCATGCGGATCTCAAATAGGATAAGCTCAAAGAAATCCTTGCTAAGGCACATGATAATTAAACTTCTGAAAACTAATGACAAAGAAAAAATCTTGAAAGCAGCCAGAGAGAAACAGCATTACCTGTAGGAAACACCAATTTGAATGGTAGCGGATTTTTCATCTGGAGCCATGAAGGTCAGATAGACCATTTTTTCGAGGGAAAGAAAGAACTGTTAACTGTGAATTTTATATTTAGGAAAATGATGTTTCAGGAATGAAGGGGAAATAAAGACATTCTCAAGTGACGGAAAACTGAAAGATTTTGTCACAAGATCTACCCTTAAAAAATGGCTGAAAGAAGTTCTTCAAACAGAAAGGAAATGATAAAAGAAAGCTTGGAGATAACTGGACAGCCACATGCAAAAGATTGAAAATCGACCATTCTTTTTCACCACACACCAAAATAAACTCAAAATGGATCAAAGACCTAAAGATTAGGCCTGAGACAATAAGTCTTTTGGAAGAGAATATAGGCAGTACACTCTTTGACATCAGTTTCAAAAGAATCTTTTCGGACACTGTAACTCCTCAGTTGAGGGAAACAATAGAAAGAATGAACAAATGGGACTTCATCAGACTAAAGAGCTTCTTCAAGGCAAGGGAAAACAGAATTGAAACAAAAAAACAGCTCACTAATTGGGAAAAAATATTTACAAGCCACTTATCCGACAAAGGGTTAATCTCCATAATATACAAAGAACTCACACTGCTTAACAACAAAAAAACAAACAACCCGATCAAAAAATGGGCAGAGGACATGAACAGACATTTCTCAAAAGAAGATATGAATATGGCCAATAGACACATGAAAAGATGTTCATCATCGCTAATCATCAGGGAAATGCAAATCAAAACTACACTAAGATATCACCTTACCCCCGTTAGATTGGCAAAAACATCCAAAACCAAGAACGACAAATGTTGGAGAGGTTGTGGAGAAAGAGGAACCCTCATACACTGTTGGTGGGAATGCAAACTGGTGCAGCCACTATGGAAAACAGTATGGAGATTTCTCAAAAAGTTAAAAATAGAAATACCCTATGACCCAGCCATCCCATTACTGGGTATAGAGAACCTGATATCAGATATCTCAAGAGTCCGTTGCACCCCTATGTTCATCGCAGCATTATTTACAATAGCCAAGACGTGGAACCAGCCTACATGCCCAGAAACTGATGATTGGATAAAGAAGATGTGGTATATATACACAATGGAATACTACTCAGCCATAAAAAAAGACGAAATTGGCCCATTCACAACAATGTGGATGGACCTCGAGGGCATTATGTTAAGCGAAATAAGTCAGTCAGAGAAAGACGAACTCTATATGACTCCACTCATAGGTGGAAATTAGTATATTGAGAAGGAGATCTGATCGGTGGTTACCAGGGAAAAGGGGGGGTGGGGGGAGGGTACGGAGGGGGAAGTGGTGTACCCACAACATGACTAACAAAAATGTACAAATGAAATTTCACAAGCTTGTAATCCATCATAACATTAATAAAAAAAAAAAAAAAAAAAAGAAAGCTTGGAGCCTTAGGAATGACGAAGGAACAAGAGAAAGAACAGAAATATCAGGATCCTCCTCATGAGTTTTATAAATTATGTTTGATGATAGAAACACAAACTATAACAACCTCTGATACTCAAGACAATGGTACTTAAAAATTGAAGGTAATGTGACCTCAGTGGAAGTAAGGTTTCCACACTTTGCTCAACACAGTAAAACGTTCGCACCAGTGGACTGTAATAAGTCTCATGTGTGGATTGCAATACCCAGAGCCACTGCTAAGAACACCATACAAAGTAAAATACTCAAAAACAGCATAGATAAATCAGGATGAGAAAATTATAAAAATGGAGAACAGATTAGTGTTGCCAGGGGTTAGGAGTGGGGTTGGCGTGGGCAGCAGTACAGGGTGGGAGGTGCTATGAAAGTGCAGCAGGAGGGATCCTTGTAGTGATGGAACTCTTCTAAACTCTCTGTTTTGACTGCTGTGGTGGATACATGGACCTACACATGTGATAAAACTTATAGAACTAAATACACACACACACACACAAAGTATAAGTAAAACACAGAAATCCGGATAGGATCGTTGGTGTGCATCATTGTCAACACCACGGTTGTGATGTGGTACTACAGTTTTGCAAGATGTTACCATAAGGGAAAACTAGCAACGGGGTACACAGGATCCCTCTGCATTATTTCTTGCACCTGCATGTGAATTTACAATTACCTCAAAATTAGCAAGTTTAGTTAACCTCCCCCCACCTGCAAATGTGAAAACAATAGGCCAAAGGGCAGGAAGGGAACACTAGCATTGCTTAGGAAGTGGTAAAACACTTATAAATAAGTCAAGGAAGCATGTTGTAATATCGAGGGTAACTGCTGAAAGAACAATAAAAGACTGTAAAACTATTAAGTAAATAGAAATGATTTTTAAAAATAGTTGAATTAGGCCAAAATAAAGACAGGAAGGAGAAAAATGAGGCACAGAGCATGTGCAAGAAATAGAAAATAAGTGATAAGGTGGTATATTTAAATCTAAATACAAAAGTATTCAATATATAAATAAATAAAATATAATGAAATATTAAATTTCATTATCATAATGAAAACTGGTAATATTCCAAATAAAACCACTATGATTGTCAGATTGAATTTAAAAATGATTAAAAAAGAAAACATAAGATTTACACCTTAGAGATAAGGAAATACGGAACTTGAAAACTACTTCTTTGAAAAAGCCAATCAAATTGATCAATTCCTGGCCAAATAGATGAAAGAATGACAAGAAAGAGCATACATTACCAATATTAAAGATGAAAAAGGGGGCATTACTACACAAATGATGGACATTAAAAAGCTAATATTAGGATATTATTAAAAGCTTTATGCCAATGAATTTTACAATTCAGGTAAAATGGTGAAATCCCTAGAAAAAATACGGTTCTCCAAAACTGACACAATAAGAATAGAATATTTGAGTTATCCTATATCTAATCAAGAAATTGAATCTGCTATGAAATCCTTCCAGCAAATACAACTCCTCAGCCAAATGGCTTCACTGGTGAATTCTTCCTAACACTTCCAGACAATGGAAAAGTAAGAACCTTTCAGCTCATTTTTACAATGCTAGCATAACTTTGATATAAACCAGAAAAGAATATCACAGTGAAGGAAAATTAGCAGCCAAATCTTTCTCATGAACACAGATTCGAAACTCCTAATCAAAATATTAACTCAATCTAGCAATGTAATAAAAAACAATCCATCCCAACTCAAGTGGGCTTACTCCAGGAATTCAAGTTTTGTTCATTTGAACGTTAACCAATGAAATTTGCCACATTTACAGATTATTGCTTCACAGAGAATGTAAAAAAAAGACAAAACAAAATAAAACAAACCAAAAAATCCTTGGCATTTGTTCTTACATAGTACCCAGAATAATATTTTATAAGCTTGTTTTAGTCAAACTTGTTTGCAGATCATAATAAAGCATTTAGTAAGTACTGGATATTCTTGTAATCATTAATTTAGTGACTTTTAACAGTTATGTTAGGGACAATATTTATTTTTTAGTCTTCTAAAATATCTATCTCTCACTTTGTCACCCAAAAGAGGTGGCAGCAGATTTGTGCATTTTTGTGATTTTGTGATAGTGTTCGTGGCTTTGTTTTGGTCGTTATGATTTCATTACCACTGAATGAATACATTGAAAATTTAGTAAGTATGGCTGGTTTTGCTTTGACTTGAGGGACTCCAGAATTTAGAACCACTTGGCTTCTTCACTCAACTGCTGGCCTTGCCTCTACACACCCCAGGCACATCCCCTTTAACACAAAGTAGTTATACAGCTGACCTCCTGTGCTTTAGGCACAGAAAGTACCCACTACTTTCCCATTCCGTGATGCCTACATATTGTCAAGCTTCAAACGTTTTGTCAATCTAGTGGTAAAACTATAACATTATTGTGGTTTTGATTAGAATTCCCCCAATTATTAATGAGATTGAGCATATTTTCATATATATTTCTCTCATATGAAGTGCTCATTGAAATAATTTGCCCATTTTTATATCAGATATTTTTGCTGAGGAAGATTCGCCCTGAGCTGACATCCATGCCAATCTTCCTCTATTTTCTAGTATATGGGCCGCCAGCACAGCATGGCTGCTAACAGAGCTATGTAGGTCTGCACCCAGGAACTGAACCTGGGCTGTCCAAGCAGAGGATGCCAAACTTAACCACTGGGCTACTGGGGCTGGCCCCTGTACTGGATTTTTTGTCATTTTTGTATTTATTGGGAATATTTTACATGTTTTAGGAAAAAAAGTATTTGCTCAGTGATGTAGGCTGCAAATATCTTATCAACGTGTATCATCTTTTCATATCTTCATCATACCTTAATTTGAAGACCGATTGGCTAATCATTTCCTTAATAGAATGTGCTTTTAGCATCTTTAAGGAAATCTTCCCCTCTCTAGGTAATAGTCTCCTACACTGTCTTCTTAAAGTTTTCCAGTTTTATTTTTACTATTTATGTCATAAATTTACCTTGAGACAATTTTAGTGTGTTAAGTGAGATTGGGATGCTGGTTCATTTTATTCCCTGTATGATGGCAGTGGTTTTCTACACCATTTTCCCTTAATCTCCAATGCCTGCTCTGTCATAATCATGTTTCTGTCTTTGTGTAAGTCTGTCTCTGGGTCTTCCCTTCTGTTCCCTAAGTCTATTTGTTTATCTCTGCACCAAGGAAACGTGTCTTAATCATGTTGTTTATAATAAGTCTTGATACATGGTAAGGCATATCCCTCCAACTTGTTCTTCCTTTCAACAACCTTCTTTTTGACTATTGGCTCTTATGTATAAATTGTAGAGCCAGTTTGAGGCAGAATATAATCTATTGGAAATTTGTTCAGATTTGCATTGAATAGAAAGATCAATCTAAGGAGAATTAACATATTTATTATAATGTCTTCCTACTTAGTATCTTGTTTTCTTTGTTTGGATCTTCTAAATTTGCACATCTTCCCCTGTATTTACTCCTAGGCATTTTACAATTTTTGTTTCTATTGTAAGTAGCACATTACTTGACATTACATTTTCACACAAGGGTACGTAAAATACTTTTGGCGGGGATCTACAAAGGTAATTGAGTTTCTTATATTTGTTTTATATCCAGCATTCTTTTAAAATTCTGTTATTAATTCTTATAATTCTTCAGTAGATTCCTTTGAGTTTTCTACAGACCGTTATTTTATCTGTAAATAATGATGGTTTTGTTCTATCCATTAAAACTCTATACTTTTGTTTCCTCTTCTTGTCTTTTATAGCTGACTACAGCGTCACGTATAATGTTGAAGGGCAGTGTGGTATTAGGGATGATTGTCTTCTTATTCATTTTAAAAGGAAGGGCTTTAACAGTCGATGATTAAATGTAAAGTTTTCTCTACATTTTTAATAGCCATGCTTTATCAGTTTAAGTTTTCTTAATTTCCTACTATTTTAAGGAATATTTTCATGAAAGTTGAATTTCATGAAATCATTTTCTCATTTTTTTCCACTTGTCTTAATGTGCTTATTTACCTATCAATGAGTTTTTCTGATGCCAAATGTCGTATTTGTAAGACTAAATCCTACTTAGCTATAACATAATAACATTTTATACACTATTGGATTTGGTTTTCTCTGTTTCTCTCTCTCTCTCTCTCTTTTTTTTTTTAGGATTATTGAATCTATATAGGTTAGTGGGATTGGCCTGTACTTTTCTTTTCCCTTTCTGTTTTTTCTGGTTTTGGTATTTAGGGAAAGTCAGCTTCATTAACCGAGTTGAGTAGCATTTTTCCTATACTCTAAAAGAGTTCGTGTAAGATTACTATTATTTGTTCTTTCAGTGGTGGTTAGAACTTACTTGCACAATTGTCAAGTATATGTTCTTTTAAAAAAATTTAAAACTACTGATTCAATTTGTGTAATGGTTGTGGGAGTGTTCAATTTTTTCTAGATCTTCTTGAGCTATTTTGCTAAGCTATATTGTCCCAGAAATTTGTCTGCAATATTTTGGTTTATATGTTAAATTGAAATCAAATTGTACTTAACATCCTCCTCTTTTTATTGTTTGTAGCATCTATAGTTGGATTTTTTTTCTTTTTCAAAAGTTGCTTCTGTGCGTTCTCTCTTTTAAATGTGAAAAATTTCACTAAAGATTTCTTGAGTTGATGAGACTTAAAAGAATCAACCAATGCGTTCTTTGCCTTATTATCATATGTTAGTTTTCTATTTCATTAACTTCTGTTTTTAATCTTTAATATTTTTTTCTGTCTACTTTCTTGATGTTTGCTCTATTCTTCTTTTTCCAACTGAAATAGGATGGTTATTTCATTTGTTCAGCTTTTAAATCTATAAATTGTCTTTTATGTATCATTTTAGGTGCATGCTATGTAACTTATTTTCTTATTTTTTTTATTGTGGTAAAATATACCTAACATAAAATATGCATTTTTAAGCATATAGTTCAATGGTATTAAGTACATTCATATTGTTGTGCGACCATCACCACTATCCATTACTAGAACTCTTTTCATCTTGCTAAATCGAAACTCTATACTTATTAAACAATAACTCTCCATTCTCTCCTCATCCCAGCTCCTGGAAATCACCATTCTACTTTCCATCTGTATGGTTTTTGACTACTGTAACTACCTTCTTTAACTGAAATCATACAGTATTCGTGCTTTTGTCTTTGGCTTATTTCCCTTAGCATAAGATCCCCAAGGTTCATCCATGTTGTAGCACATATCAGAATTTCCTTCCTTTATAAAGCTGAATAATAGCCCATTGTCCATATACTTCACATTTTGCTTATCCATTTATCCATCAATGGACACTTGGGTTACTTCCTTGTTTTAGCTATTGTGAATAGAGCTACCATGAACACGGGTGTACAAATATCCTTTTGAGACTCTTTACTCAACAAATATTTTTCTTTTTTAGTACATTGTTTTATTCTTTTTAAATTTTTTCTAGCTTTATTGAGGTATAATTGACAAATAAAAATTGCGTGTATTTAAGGAGTACAACCTGATGCTCTGTTATACATATGCATTGTGAAATAATCACCACAATCAAACTAATTAACATACCCATTACTTCAAATTACTGTTTTCTTTCTGTTTTTGGTTAGAATACCTAAATTCTACCCTCTCAGCAAGTTTCAAGTGTACAATACAGTATTGTTAACTTTAGTCACAGTGCTCTACATTAGACCTTCAGAATTTATGCAACTTGCATAACTGAAACTTTGTACCCCTTGACCAATATGTCTCCATTTCTCCCTCCTCATCCCCTGACAACCACCATTCTCCTTTCTGCTTCTATGAGTTTGACTGTTTTAGATTGCATATATAAGTGAGATTTTGCAGTATTTGTCTTTTTAAAAACATTTTATTAAGATTATGATAGTTTACAACCTTGTGAAATTTCAGTTTTACATTTTTGTTACTCATGTTGTAGATGCACCACTTCACCCTTGGTGCCCTCCCCTGACCCTCCCTTTCCCCTGGTAACCACCAATCAGTTCTCTTTGTCTCTATGGTTAACTTCCACCTATGGGTGGAGTCATATAGAGTTCGTCTTTCTCTATCTGGCTTATTTTACTTAACATAACACCCTCAGGGTCCATCCATGTTGTTGTGAATGGGACAATTTTATCCTTTTTTATGGATGAGTCATATTCCATTGTATATATATACCATATCTTCTTTATCCAATCATCAGTTGATGGGCACTTAGGTTGCTTCCACATCTTGGCTATTTTAAATAATGCTGCAATGAACATAGGGGTGCATGGGACTTTTGGAATTGCTGATTTCAAGTTCTTAGGATAGACACCCAGTCGTGGGATGGCTGGGTCATGAGGTATTTCTATTTTTAATTTTTTGAGAAATCTCCATACTGTTTTCCATAGTGGCTGCACCAGTTTGCATTCCCACCAACAGTGATTGAGGGTTCCTTTTTCACCTTTTCAACATTTGTCACTTTTTGTTTCGGTTATTTTTGCCATTCTAACAGGTGTAAGGTGATATCTTACTGTAGTTTTGATGTGCATTTCCCTGACAATTAGTGATGATGAGCATGTTTTAATGTGTCTATTGGTCATCCCTATATCTTCTTTGGAGAAATGTCTGTTCATGTCCCCTGCCCATTTTTTGATCGGGTTGTTTGATTTTTTGTTGTTGAGCTGTGTGAGTTCTTTATATATTATGGAGATTAACCCTTCGTCGGATAAATAACTTGTAAACATTTTTTCCCAACTAGTGGGTTGTTTTTTTGTTTCAATCCTGTTTTCCCTTGCCTTGAAGAAGCTCTTTAGTCTGATGGAGTCCCATTTGTTTCTTCTTTCTGTTGTTTCCCTCATCTGAGGAGTTATGGTGTCTGAAAAGATCCTTTTGATACTGATGTCAAAGAGTGTACTGCCTATATTCTCTTCTAGAAGACTTATTGTTTTAGGTCTAATCTTTAGGTCTTTGATCCATTTTGAGTTTATTTTGGTGAATGGTGAAAAAGAATGGTCTATTTTCATTCTTTTACATGAGGCTGTCCAGTTTTCCCAGCACCATTTGTTGAAGAGACTTTCTTTTCTCCATTGCAGGCCCTCAGCTCCTTTGTCAAAGATTAGTTGTCCATAGATGTGTGATTCTATTTCTGGGCTTTCAACTCTGTTCCATTGATCTGTGCACCTGTTTTTGTACCAGTACCATGCTGTTTTGATTACTATAGCTTTTTAGTATGCTTTGAAGTCAGGGATTGTGATGTCTCCAGCTTTGTTCTTCTTTTTCAGGATTGTATTAGCAATTCGGGGTCTTTTGTTGCCCCATATGAATTTTAGGATTCTTTGTTCATTTGTCATTGGGATTCTGATTGGGATAGCATTGAATCTGTAGATTGCTTTAGGTAGTATGGACATTTCAACTATGTTTATTCTTCCAATCCATGTGCATGGAATGTCTTTCCATTCTTTATGTCGTCGTCAATTTCTTTCAGGAAAGCCTGGTAGTTTTCCTTGTATAGGTCTTTCACTTCCTTGGTTTAATTTACCCCAAGGTATTTTATTCTTTTTGTTGCGATTGTGAATGGGATTGAGTTCTTAAGTTCTTTTTCTGTTAGTTTGTTATTAGAGTATAGAAATGCTACTGATTTATGTATGTTGATTTTATATCCTGCAACTTTGCTGTAGCTGTTGATTGTTTCTAATAGTTTTCCTATGGATTCTTTGGGGTTTTCTATATATAAGATCATATCATCTGCAAACAGCTAGAGTTTCACTTCTTCATTGCCTATTTGGATTCCTTTTATTTCTTTTTCCTGCTGAATTGCTCTGGCCAAAACCTCCAGTACCATGTTGAATAAGAGTGGTGAGAGTGGACACCCTTGTCTTGTTCCTGTTCTCAAAGGTATGGCTTCCAGTTTTTGCCCATTGAGTATGATGTTGGCGTGAGTTTGTCATATATGGCCTTTATTATGTTGGGGTAGTTTCCTTCTATACCCATTTTATTGAGAGTTTTATCATAAATGGATGTTGGATCTTGTCGAATGCTTTCTCTGCATCTATTGAGATGATCGTGTGGATTTTGCTTCTCATTTTGTTAATGTAGTGTATCACGTTGATTGACTTGCAGATGTTGTACCATCCCTGTGTCCCTGGTATAAACCCCACTTGATCATGGTGTATAATCTTTTTAATGTATTGCTGTATTTGGTTTGCCAAAATTTTGTTGAGGATTTTTGCATCTATGATCATCAGTGATATTGGTCTGTAGTTTTCCTTCTTTGTCTTGTCCTTGTCAGATTTTGGGATCAGGGTGATGTTGGCTTCATAGAATGTGTTAGGGAGTGCTCCATCTTCCTCAATTTTCTGGAATAGTTTGAGAAGGATAGGTATTAAATCTTCTTTGAATGTTTGGTAGAATTCTCCAGAGAAGCCATCTGGTCCTGGACTTTTATTTTTGGGGAGGATTTTGATTACTGTTTTGATTTCTTTACTTGTGATTGGTCTGCTTCCGTTTTGGGAGGTTGTAAGAGGTTAAGAATTTATCTATTTCTTCTAGGTTGTCCAGTTTGTTGGCATATAGTTTTTCATAGTATTCTCTTATGATCCTTTGCATTTCTATGGTATCCATTGTGATTTCTCCTTTCTCATTTCTAATTTTATCTATTTGAGTCTTCTCTCTTTTTTTCTTGGTGAACCTGGCTAAGGGTTTTTCCATTTTGTTTATTTTTTTGAAGAACCAACTCTTTGTTTCATTGATCCTTTCTACTGTCTTTTTTGTTTCAATATCATTTATTTCTGCTCAAATTTTTATTATTTCCCTCCTTCTACTGACTTTAGGCTTGGTTTGTTCTTCTTTTTCTAATTCTGTTAGGTGTTGTTTGAGATTGTTTTTCTGAGATTTTTCTTGTTCTTTGAGGTGAGCCTGTATTGAAATGAATTTCCCTCTTAGGACTTCTTTTGCTGCATCCCAAATGAGTTGATATGACATGTTTTCACTTTCATTTGTCTCCAGATAATATTTGATTTCTTCTTTAGTTTCTTCAATAATCCATTGTTTGTTCAGGAGGATGTTGTTTAGTCTCCACATTTTTGCCCCATTCCCAGCTTTATTATTTTAGTTGATTTCTACTTTCATCACATTATGATCAGAAAAGAAGTTTGATATTATTTCAAGCCTCTTGAATTTGTTGAGGCTTGCTTTGCTTCCCAAGATATGGTCTATCCTTGAGAATGTTCCATGCCACTTGAGAAAAATGTGTAACTTGCTATTTTTAGATGGAGTGTTCTCTCTATATTTATTAGGTACATCTGGTCTAATTTTTCATTTAATTCCATAATTTCCTTGTTGACTTTCTGTCTGGATGATCTATCCATTGGTGTTAATGGGGTGTTGAGGTCCTCTACTATTATTGTATTGTTGTTGATGTCTCCTTTTAGTTTTGTTAATAGTTGCTTTACAAATTTTGGTGCTCCTGTGTTGGGTGCATATATATTTATAAGTGTTCTGTCTTCTTGGTTGAGTGTCCCTTTTATCATTATAAACTGCCCCTCTTTGACTTTCTTTATCTGTTTTCCTTTGAAGTCTACTTTGTCTGATATAAGTATGGTGACACCCGCTTTCTTATGTTCATTATTAGCTTGGAGTATTGTCTTCCATCCCTTCACTCTGAGTCTGTGTTTGTCTTTGGAGCTGAGGTGTGTTTCCTGGAGGCAGCATATTATTGGGTCTTGTTCTTTAATCCATCAGGCTACTCTGTGTCTTTTGATTGGAGAGTTCAATCCATTTACATTTAGAGTGATTATTGAAATGTGGGGGCCTAATGCTGCCATTTTATCACTTGATTTCCAATTTTGGAAATTTCCTTTGTTTCTTTTCCCATGATTTTTGGATGACTAATTCAGGTAGGTAGATTTCTATATTCATTTTCTTCTTATTTGTAAGTTGTGCCTTTATTCTTGTTATTTGTTTAGTGGTTACCAAGTGGTGTGTATAAAACATCTCATAGATGAGATAATCCATTTTCTGATAGCCTCTTATTTCCTTAGATTAAGACATACCATCCTTTTCCTCTTCCCCTTCTAGGTTGTTATTGTCAGATTTTTTTTTCTTCCTTCTTGTGTTGTGAGTTTGTGGTTAAAATGACAAGATTATATTTATTCTTGGTGTTTTCCTTCCTTTTATCTTTAATGTTATACTTATCTTTTGCTAACCTGTTCTGATGGAGAGCTGCTACTTTGTGATTTTGTCTTTCTACTTATCTCCTTTGCTCTTGGTTTTGTAACCCCTTTCCTTTTTTTGATTTTTCAGGTATGAGAGTGTTCCTGAGCATTTCTTGTACGGGAGGTCTTGTGGCAATGAACTCCCTTAACTTCTGTTTATCTGGGAAGGTGTTTATTTCTCCATCATATTTGAACGATATTTTTGCTGGATAGAGTATTCTTGGCTGCAAGTTTTTGTCCTTCAGAGTTTTGAATATATCATTCCAGTCTCTTCTAGCCTGTGAGGTATCTACTGAGAAATCTGCTGACAGCCTGATGGGGGTTCCTTTGTAGGTTATTTTCTTCTGCCTTGATACCCTTAGTATTTTACCTTTGTCATTGACTTTTGCAAGCTTCACTACTATATGTCTTGGGGTTGGTCTTTTTACATTGATAAAATTTGGAGATCTATTGGCTTTTGTCACATGGAGTTCCATCTCGCTCCCCAGGTTTAGAAAGTTCTCAACCATTATTTCTTTGAACAGGATTTCTGCCCCCTTCTCCTCTTCTCCCTCTGGGATACCTATAATCCTTATGTTACATTTCCTAATTGCATCAGATAATTCTCAGAGAGTTTCTTCATTTCCTTTTAGTCTTAGTTCTCTCTCCTCCTCTGTCTGCAGCATTTCTATATTCCTATCCTCCAAATTGCTAATTCTGTCCTCCATATTATTGACCTTACTGTTCAGAGAGTCCAGATTTTTCTTAATCTCCTCCATTGTGCTCTTCATCTCCAATATTTCTGATTGATTCTTCTCTATAGTATCAAGCTCTTTTGTGACATATCTCCTGAACTCATTGGTTTGTCTACCTTATTCTCTTTTAACTCGTTGAGTATTTTAATGATAGCTGTTTTGAATTCATTGTCATTTAGGTTATAGATTTCATTGTCTTTGGGATTGTTTTCTGGGTACTTGTCATTTTCCTTCTGTTCTGGAGATTTAATATATTTTTTCATACTGCTTGATGGCATGGATTTGTGCCTCTGCATAGAGATAGAGTTTAGTTACAGCTTCCACTTGCTTCTACTCGAGTCATTGGGGAGAGCTGTTTATTAATCTGCAATGACCAGGATCCCTGTCAGCTGTTGCTGCCTGGACCTGGGCCGCTCCTTGTAGTCACAGTGTTCCTGTGGGGTCCCTCAACAGTTGTGGGGACAATCGCACGGGGGCCTCAGGTTGCTGGTGCCTACTGTTGCAGACCACCTAGATATGCTCCCTCCTTATGGTCTGCTGTGGTGTTATGGGCTTTCACAGTGGCCGGGAGCAGGTTCACCTAGATTCACAGCTCTGTCACCATCGGGGCCCGCAAGATCTCACTTGTCCACTAAGGGCCACAGCAGAGCTATGGGTATCCACTGCAGTCTGCGGTTAGCCCACCCAGCTTTGCTACTTCTGCCTCAGGGTCTTCCAGCCTTGTTATTGCTGGGTGGGGCCTCTCCACTAATGCTGCCTTGAGGCTTTTTCTGTGGCTGCCGTGGGACTGTGGATTTTCCCCCTGGTCCACAGAGGAGGGTGGCTAGGGCTCCAACCTTCCCCTGCCCACTCACTTGGTCTCACTGGGTGTCCCTTGCCCCCTCTGGGACACAGCTGGAGTCTGTGAGTCAGAGGTGGTGGCTGGTGGGCTGCTGCCCCACCTAGGATCCTCCTCTCCCAGAGCCTCCCAGTGTTCTGAATGCTGGGTTGGGCCTCTCCACTAATGCTGAGTAGAGGCTTTCCCTGCCACTGTTGTGGGACTGGGACTGTGGATTTTCCCCTTGGGCTTAGGGGCAATTGTGGGGGTTTTAAGTAGGGCTGCAGTCACCTGTTTCTACCATTGCTCTGCCAATACCTGCACATGCCCGCCCTTGGTGCATGGTGATGCTGTGAGCGTGTCTGCTGGAAGAAAGTCACTTGCAGGTCCTAGTCTGGGGTCAGGGGTCAGAGAGTTTTCATCTATCCCCACCTCCTGCCGAGGGGGAAGTCTGTCCATCTTCCAATGTATAGCAGCACAGGTCTTTCAGGCATCCTGAGATGCTGTGTGGATATCCTTTGTTGACCGATGAATGTCCAGTTAGTTGGAGATTCGAAGAGGGAGAGACAAAGAAAACTGTTCACTCGGCCATGTTGCTGATGTCTGCTGGTTATTTTATTTTTAATTTATTGAAGAACTACTATAGTGTTTTCCACAGTAGCTGTACCATTTTACATTTCTGCCAACAGTGCACAAGCATTCCAAGTTCTCTAATCCTTACTGACAGTTGTTATTTTCTGTCTTTTTTTGGGGGGGTGCTACTAGCCTTCCTAATGGGTGTGAGATGCTTATGTGTTTTGATATAGCAATGTTTGATATAGCAAACATTTTTGTAGCATTTTTAACCATGTTCAGTTAAAAATTTTAATAATGTTCCAAAAAATTATTGATTCTTCAACAGAAGAGTCATTTGGAAGTGTAATTCAAATGTCACAAGTTACAAACATTTTAATTTCTTGTTATAAATTGCATCTATGTCAGCATTTATTAAGATTTGCTTTATGCCTTAATATTTAGTCACTTTTTGTAAAATTTTCCTTTGTGGCTGAAAAGTATTTGTATTCTCTAATTGTCAGACACAGTATTTCACATACTTAGATCAAGTTGTTAATTATGTTACTGAAATCTAAATTTTCATGAACAGTTTGGCCTGATTGATCAATAATTGAGTTGCATTAAAGACATACCATCAGGAATAACCTGTGAGAGATCTCGTCAAGTTGGCAGCATAAGTAATCTCTGAACTCACCTCCTCCCACAAACTCAACCAGGTTACAACTATTTTTGAAAAAATTACCCTGGATAGAAAACTGAAAACTGGATATAAAGAACCCCCACAACAAGGAACAGTCCTGACTAAGGCAGAAGGGGCAGAAATTCCTCCTGGAGAGAAAAAAGTCATCTTTGGGAGTAGCAGAGTTTCTCAGCTGGCCAGGTGGGAGCCACCCTAAGATATGCACCCCTCCCTGGAGGAGTGAGGTCCAGAGCAGGGGCTGATACTGCTATAAGCATCCTTCAGACTCAGCACAACTGAGATGAGGGTCTTACTATCTGACTTTTCTGGCTATTAGCTGCAGCAGGGAATACCCCCAGAAAAGTTATTGCTGAAAGCCAAAAAGACTCAGGTCTTAAAGGGCCCACACAAAAACTCACCCATCTTAGCAACCTAAAATCACTAGAGAGAAGGCTGAAAGTCCTTTGGTGAAAAGAGACTCACCTGGTGGGCTCTAGGGGCATCTCAGTGAGGGGAAGGGCCTCTCCAGAGACTGAGACATTGGTCAGGGCCATTGTTCTGACCTGGTCCAGGCGTGCTGACACAAACCATGGTGCCATCGAGCTTCTTCCCCTGGCCTGTTAGCCCAGGGGGCTGCCACACCCACTAGAGTGCAGATTTAATCCAGTTTGGCCAAGGCAGGGAGCCCATCCTAGGGATCCTCCCCATACAACACCAAGCCCTCAGGCTACTTGTCACCTGCATTGACTGTGTGCCTTGATCCTCTACAAGCAGGCAAGTGTGTCTGCCTTTGTAGGGCAGGGCCAGTGTGAGGACCAGGTGAACTGTGGGGGGCATTGGTGGAGAGGTGGAATCCTCTGCAGTGGGGCATTGGCATACACTCCAGGGGATTGGGAAGTGTGCACAGACCAGGACAGTGTTGACAGTGTGTGTGGTCCTGTTGGGGGTCAGGTTCTTCAGTGACAGAAGACCTGTGCTTCACAAATAGCTATAAAAAGCATCAGCCCCACCTTCCAAAGCTTGAAACAATTGACAACTCCCATGTCTAGGGCCAGCCCCACTCAGCTGCAATCCTAAGAGAACTGACAACATCCTTGTAGACCTGAGGCCTATAGAAACTGTAAGTCCCTGAGCCTAGCAACCAGCTACACTGGGTACCTACCCAATTAACAGAAAAACTGCAACAGGAGTATGCTGTTAGACCTTGTAGCCAATGGTGCTGAGGCTCCCCCAACTGGATTTACAAACAGCTGGCCAGGGAAGGAAAGATTAGACTCTGGGTACCTGCAGTGGGAGCAATCCTGCCACATCAGAAGAACACAAGTAGCCCACAAAGGGGTCACTCCTGGATCTTTTGGACTGATGATGAGAGGGAAACACACTGCTGGGTCTCAAAAGGCATCTCTTACATAAGGCCACTTCTCCAAGATCAGGAGACATAGCTGACTGACCTAATGCATAGAAATAGGCACAGAGAAAGAGGCATAATGAGAAGACAAAGGAATACATTCCAAGCAAGGGAACAAGACAACAACCCAGAAAAATGACTAAATAGGACAGAAATAAGTGACCTACCTAAAAAAGAGTTCAAAAAATATTTCATAAGGATGCTCACAGATATTAGGAGAAGACTGGATGAACACAGTCAGTTCATCAACAAAGAACTGGAAAATATGAAATAGAACCAATCAGAAATGAAGAATACAATACTGAAATGAAAACTTCACTGGAGGGACTCAATAGCAGAGCAGAGGATACAGAAGAACAGATCAGCAAACTAGACAAAAGACTAGAGGAAATCACCCAAGCAGAACAGAAAAACGAAAAGAGAATAGACAGAATGAGAACAGTCTAAGGGAACTCTGAGACAATATCAAGTACACTAACTTTCGTATTATAAGTGTCCCAGAAGGAGAAAAGAGAGACAAAGGGGCAGAAAATTTATTTGAAGAAATAATAGATGAAAATTTTCCTAACCTAAGGAAGAAAACAGACATTCAAGTACAGGAAGCACAGAGAGCTCCAAACAAAATAAACCCAAAGAGGCCCACACCAAGACACATTATAATTAAAATGTCCAAAATTAAAGATAAAGAGAGAATCCTAAAAGCAGCAAGAGAAAGGCAACAAGTGACATACAAAGCAAAGCCCATAAGGCTATCAACAGTCTTCTTAGCTGAAACCCTATAGGCGAGAAGAGAATGGCATGATGTATTTAAAGTGCTAAAAGGAAAAAACGTACAGCCAAGAATACTCTATCCATCAAGGTTGTCATTCAGAAAGGAAGGAGAGATAAAGAGCTTCCCAGACAAGCAAACATTAAAGGAATTTATCACCAAGAAACCAATTTTACAAGAAATGCTGAAGGGACTTATTTAAGTGGGAGAGCAATGACCACAAATAGGGATAAAAAAAATTATCACAAAAAAAAAACCTCTACCCAAAAAACCAGACAGTAAAATCACTGGTAAAGTTAAAAATATGGTAAAGGTAGCAGATCAACAACCTGTGAAGGTAAGATGAAAAGACAGAAGTACTAAAATTACCTATTTCAATGATAAGAGGGTAATGGATAGACACACACAAAATAAGAGATAAGATATGATTTCAAAAACATAAAATGTGGGAAGAGGGAAGTGAAAAAGTAAAGCTTTTAGAAAGAGATTAAACTAGAGAGTCTATTGATATAGACTGTTATATACATAGAATATTATATAGGATCCTCATGGTAATCACAACCTATAATAAGTAAGCAAATAAGTAAGACAAAAGAAATCAAACATATTACTAAAGAAAGCCATCAAACCACAAGGGAAGAGAGTAAGAGGAAAAGAAAGGAACAGAGAAAAACTACTAAAACACCCAGAAAAAAGTAAAAAAAGGCAATAAATGCATATTTATCAATATCTACTTAAAATGTCAATGGATTAAATCCTCCAATCAAAATGAATAGGGTGGCCAATTGGATAAAAAACAAGACCCATATATATGCTGCACAAAAGAGACACACTTCAGACCTAAAGACAGTCACAAGCTGAAAGTGAAAGAATGGAAAAAGATATTCCATGAAAATGGCAAAGAAAAGAAAGCAGGGGTAGCAATACTTATACCAGACAAAATAGACTTTAAAACAAGAACTGTAAGTAGAGACAAAGATGGGGACTACATAATGATAAAGGGAACAATCCAACAAGAAAATATAACACCTGTCAATATCTATGCACCCAACATAGGAGCAACTAAATATATAAAACAATTATTAATAGACATAAAAGGAAAAATAGACAGTAACACAATAATAGTAGGGGACTTTAACACTCTACTTACACCAATGGATAGATTATCCAAACAGAAGATCAATAAGGAAACACTGGCCTTAAATGACACATTTGACTAGATGGACTTAGTGGATATAACAAACATTCCATCCCAAAACCACAAAATATACATTCTTTTCAAATGCACATGGAACATTCTCCAGGACTGATCACATATTAGGCCACAAAACAAGTCTCAATAAACCAAGAAGATTGAAATAATACCACGCATCTTTTCTGACCACAAAGGTATGAAACTAGAAAGCAACTACAGGAAGAAAACCAGAAAAGCCACAAAAATGTGGAGATTAAACAAAATGCTACTGAACAATGATGGGGTCGAGGAAGAAATCACAGGAGAAACCAAAAAGTTCCTGGAGACAAATGAAAATGAAAATATGCCAAAATCTATAGGATCCAGCAAAAGCAGTTCTAAGAGGGAAGTTTATAGCAATTCAGGCCTACCTCCACAAAGAAGAAAAGTTCCAAATAAACAATCTAACACCACACCTAAGGGTACTGGAAAAAGAAGAACAAACAAAGCCCCAAATCAGCATAAGGAAAGAAATAATAAAAATCAGAGTAGAAATAAATGAAATAGAGACTAAAAAATATAGAAAAAATTAATGAAACCAAGAGCTGGTTCTTTGAGAAGATAAACAAAATTGACAAACCCTTAGCTAGACTCACCAAGAAAAAAAGAGAGAAGGCTCAAATAAATAAAATTAGAAATTAAAGAGGAGAAATTACAAAGACACCTCAGAAGTACAAAAGATAATACTACTATGAAAAGCTATATGCCAACAAATTGGGTAATCTAGAAGAAACGGATAAATTCTTAGAATCATACAACCTTCCAAAACTGGACCAAGAAGAAGTAGAGAATTTGAATAGACCAATCACCAGTAAGGAGGTCGAAACAGCAATCAAAAACCTCCCCAAAATAAAAGTCCAGGACCAGATAGCTTCCCTGATGAATTCTACCAAACATTCAAAGAAGACTTAACACCTATCATTCTCAAACTCTTCCAAAATATTGAAGCAGAGGGGAGGCTTTGTAACTCATTCTATAAAGCCAACATTATTCTGATACCAAAACCAGACAAGGACAACACAAAGAAAACTACAGGCCAATATCACTGATGAACATCGAAGCAAAAATCCCCAACAAAATACTCGCAAATCAAATATGACAATACATTACAAAGATCATACAACATGATCAAGTCGGTTTCATTCCAGGGATGCAGGGATGGTTCAACATCCTCAAATCTATCAACATGATACATCACAATAACAAAATGAAGAATAAAAATCCCATGATCATCTCAATAGATGCAGAGAAAGCATTTGACAAGATACAGCATCCATTTATGATAAAAACTCTAAATAAAATGGGTATACAAGGAAAATACCTCAAAGTAATAAAGCCCATATACGACAAAGCTACAGCCAATATAATTCTCAACGTAGAAAAACTGAAAACTATCCCTATAAGAACAGAAACCAGACAAGGATGCCCACTTTCACCACTCTTATTTAACATAGTATTGGAAGTCCCAGCCAGAGCAATCAGGTAAGAAAAAGAAATAAAAGGGATCCATATTCAAAAAGAAGACGTGAAACTGTCACTCTTCACAGATGACATGATTTTATATATAGAAAACCCTAAAGGATCCACTAAAAAGCTTTTATGAAAATACATTCAAGTCGCAGGACATAAAATCAACATGCAGAAAATCGGTTGCATTTCTATACACTAACAGCGAAGTAGCAGAAAGAGAAATTAAGAATACAATCCCATTTACAACTGCAACAAAAAGAATAAAATACCTAGGAATAAACTTAACCAAAGAGGTGAAAGATCTGTACACTGAAAAGTATAAAACATTGTTGAAAGAAATCAAAGAAGACACAAAGAAATGGAAAGATATTCCGTGCTCTTGGATTGGAAGAATTAACGTAGTTAAAATGTCCATATTTCCTAAAGCAATTTACACATTCAACACAGTCCCTATCAAAGTTCCAACAACAGTTTTCACAAAAATAGAACAAAAAATCCTAAAATTTGTGTGGAACAACAAAAGACACCGAATAGCCAAAGGATTCCTGAGAAAAAAGAACAAAGCTGGAGGTATCACACTCCCTGATTTCAAAATATACTAGAAAGCCATAGTAAACAAAACAGCATGGTACTGGCACAAAAACGGACACACAGATCAATGGAACAGAATCGAGATCCCAGAAATAAACCCACACATTTATGGACAGCTAATATTCGACAAGGGAGCCAAGAGTATACGATGGAGAAAGGAGAGTCTCTTCAATAAATGGTGTTGGGAAAACTGGACAGCCACATGCAAAAGAATGAAAGTAAACCATTACCTTACACCATGCACAAAAATCAACTCAAAATGGATTAAAGACTTAAATGTAAGACCGAAAACCATGAAGCTTCTAGAAGAAAACATAGGCAGTATGCTGTTTGACATCGGTCTTAGCAGCATATTTTCAAGTCCCATGTCTGACAGGGCAAGGGAAACAAAAGAAAAAATGAACAAATGGGACTACATCAAACTAAAAAGCTTTTGCACAGCAAAGGAAACCATCAACAAGACGAAAAGACAACCTAACAATTGGGAGAAGATATTTGCAAACCATATATCAGATATGGGGTTAAGATCCAAAATATGCAAAGAACTCACAGCTCAACAACAAAAAACCCAACAATCCAATTAAAAAATGGGCAAAAGATCTGAACAGAGATTTCTCCAAAGAAGATATACAGATGGCCAACAGGCATATGAAAAGATGCTCAACGTCATTAGCTATCAGGGAAATGCAAATCAAAACTACAATGAGGTATCACCTCACTCCGGTCAGAATGGCTATAATTAACAAGACAGGAAACAAGTGTTAGAGAGGATATGGAAAGAAGGGAACCCTTGTACACTGCTGGTGGGAGTGCAAACTGGTGCAGTCACTATGGAAAGCAGTATGGAGTATCCTCAGAAAATTAAGAATAGATCTGCCATATGACCCAGCTATCCCACTGCTGGGTATTTATCCAAAGAACTTGAAAGCACAAATGCATAAAGATACATGCACCCCTATGTTCATTGCAGCAGCATTTACAATAGCCAAGACTTGGAAGCAACCCAGGTGCCCATCAAGGGACGAATGGATAAAGAATATGTGGTATTTATACACAATGGACTACTACTCAGCCATAAGAAATGATGAAATCTGGCCATTTGTGACAACATGGATGGACCTTGAGGGTATTGTGCTGAGTGAAATTAGTCAGAGGAAGAAAGTCAAATACCATATGATCTCACTCATAAGTAAAAGATAAAAACAACGACAAACAAACACACAGCAATGGAGACTGGATTGGCGGTTACAATAGGGGAAGTGGGAAGGAGGCAGTAAAAATGGGTGATTAGGCTCACATGTGAGGTCATGGACTATAATTAGTTTTTGGGTGGTGAACATGATGTAGTCTACATGGAATTCGAAATACATTACCACGTATATCTGAAAGCTATATATTGTTATAATCCAATGTTACTGCAATAAAATAATAAAAAATAAATACCACCATTATGGCGATTGATTTGTCATTTTATGCTCGCATTTGTGCCAGGTTTAACTTTGTATGTTTGAGCCCATGAGATTAGATGCAGATAGGTTTGAGCTGTTACATCTTTCTGGTGAATTAACATTAATTGACTCTCTTTGTCTTTATTAACCCCCCTTTTTTTTTTTTACTTAATCTCTATTTTGTCTATTATTAATATAACTACACAATTTTTCTTTTCTTTTTCTTTTATATTTTTAGGATCTTTATTTTTTCTCCCATTTTTTATTTTTGATGTCCTTGTGTTTTAG
The DNA here is from genome assembly GCF_021613505.1 of Equus quagga. Lineage (NCBI taxonomy): Eukaryota > Metazoa > Chordata > Mammalia > Perissodactyla > Equidae > Equus > Equus quagga. The sequence goes on along the minus strand of NC_060274.1, from coordinate 45,780,700 downwards.
GTAGGTCTCTTGTAAACAACATATAGCTGAATTTTTTTTATTTTGGTGAGGAAGATTGGCCCTGAGTTAACATCTGTTGCCAATCTTCTTCATTTTGCTTGAGGAAGATTGTCTCTGAGCTAACATCTGTGCCAATGTTGCTCCATTTTGCATGTGTGATGCCTCCACAATGTGGCTTGAGGAGAAGTGCTAGGTCTGCACCCGAGATCCAAACCGACAAACCCCGGGATCGCTGAAGCAGAGTGCGAGAACTTAACCTCTACACCACTGGGTGGCCCCTAGCTGGATTTCTTTTTCATTAAATATTCTGATAACCTTTCACATTTTAATGGAATATATAGTTGTAGTGGATGCTTGGTGTACATGAAAAACTCCTTCTTTAGGATGGAAGTACTCCTTCCCAAAGCTACTGGGCATGTTGCTGGCTTTCAGTAGTCAGATCTGTTCTTGTCCAAGATTTGCTCTCAGCTCCTGAAAGCCACCTCACTCAAGGTCACATTTTCCCAGGGTAACCCACATCCAATGCCTGATCAGTACAGGGCTATGAAAATTCAATCTCCTTGCCCTAGTTTCGGCATGTCTGAAGGACCATCCCCACTCCAGAGATCCCTGTGGGTTTGGCTAAGGCGTTTGTTGTGACTGCTTCACAGCTAAATATCTCCTCCTGCACAATTCTGCTTCTTTCATTTCTCCAGGAATTGATTCTGAGAGGATTTCCTAATAAATTTCCTGCATGTAAATCTCCATCCCAGGTCTACTTCCTTGGGCACCTGATCTGTGACATTAATTTTTATTTTAATGTAGTTGGACGTATTTCTACTATCCTATTTTGTTCTTTGAATGTCTGCCTCTTATTTTACTTCCTTTCTTGTCTTCATTCAGATTGATTAAATTTTTAAATTTCTCATTCATTTTCTTTCTCCTCCAATTATTTCAGAACTTACATAATCTGGTTTTTACTGATTATCTTAGATATGTTAAAAGGATTAATATAAAAACTATATACTTCACTAATATATCTGCCTTCCTCCTAAACAATGCAAAGATCTAAGATTAATATGCTTTTGTTTTTTGGTTCAGTACTTTAGATTCATTCTGCTTTTATCTATCCCCTAAAATTAAATATTATTGTTATTATTATTTTGTCATATAGTCAATGCTGTTTAGATTTACCTGTCAAATTTACCAATATATTTGCTCTTTATTCTTTCTTGCAAGTCAAATTATCAATCTGAGTTCATATTCCTTCTTTTTAAAGAACATTATTTAGAATTCTTTGGTGCATATCTATAGATCAGTTTTTGTTTATCTGGGAAAAACCTTTACTTTTCTCTTGTTCTTTAAAGCAGTTTCACTAGATATACAATTCTAGATTGACAGTTCTTTTTGCCAGCACCTCAATAACATCATTTCACTGCCTTCTAGTTTCCACTGTTGCACTGCCAAGTCAGCTGTCAGTGGAATTGCCACTTATTTTTAGGTTTTTGTTTTTTCTCTAATTTCCAGATCTTCAACTTTGGTGTTCTGAAACAGCATTTTGTATCTAGGTATGAATTTTATTTTATCTTGCCTGAAATTCTTTAGGTTACCTGAATCTGAAGAGAGGAGTCTTATAATCAGTTCTAGAACATTCTCAGACATTGTCACTTAAGATATTGCCCCACTTCTCTACATCTAGTCTCTGAATAAATGTATGCTAAATCATCACAATCCATACTTCATATCTCTTAACTCATCTTTATGTTTAGCATCTCATTTTCTTTCTGTATGGCAGTCAATAATTTCTTCAGTTTTAATTATCAAATAAATAATTCTGTCTTCAGCTGTATTTAATCTGCTGAATATGCTATTTCAATTTTCAGTAGATTTTAACATTTTTTTTCAGAAGTTTGATATGCTTTCTTCTTTTTCCAAAATGCCTGGTCATATTTTATTGCCAACATGTTTTTACTTGTGATACCCTATTTCCTTTTATGTTTTATGATGCTCTTTTGAATCTGTGAGAATTCTTTGAGAACTGGGTGAGAATTAAGTTTCCTGGGAAGGATTTGTCTTTCCTTCTAGGAAATTATGGATATTACTAATCTGGGACCATTGATTTCCTGGCTTGAGGTTTTTTGAACCATAGAGATAGCTGGAATTTGAGTTAAACATAGGTATGGAAGTCAGCTGGGGATGACAAAACCTCAGGGGAGACTTTTTTTCCCTTTTGGTCCTGCATAGTTCCAAAGCCAAGGCAGGCAAGTTTATCCTTTATTCCTTTATATGAAGTGTTTGTTTCTAACTTGCCCTGTCCTTCTGGCTTTTGACTTTAAGTAGGCATCTCTTTGGTGCCCCAACTAGGGAGACACTAGCCTTATCTCTTGTTCCTTGTGCTCCATGTGTGGACATCAAATCAAAAAGTCAATTTCAATAGGGTTCTGTTGATGCTTCTGGGAAAAAAGAGCTTGAGAGCTTGCTTACATCTTTGGATTTTTTTTCTACTTCATTATTTGCTTCTGAGCAATACATTAAAATATATTTTTAAAGATGTTTTATAATGAATTTTGTTTGTTTTTTGTAGAAAGTTATCTCAGGCCGTCCTGTCATACTGCTAAAAATGGAATTCAGTTTGTTTTAAAACAATTGTTTTGGTTCTCAAACATAGATTTAATTAGTTACACTCCCTACTTTATGACACATTATAATCTTTAGTCCATCTCATTGTCACTGTTCTTATCCTATAAACAGTCATTCTGATGTTTAATATATATTTTGGAAGTGGTCTTTCCAAATCTGTGTTGGTGTCTCATGTGTATGTATTTTTAATTTATCCACATGGTATCATAATATAATGTTTAATACCCTTTTTTTCACTAAACATTGTTTCAAAAGATTTCTATATGTCTCATTGTGCATATCTAAGTTGTTTCCTCTAACTGTAAAATGATCCTTCATGGTGGACATCTACCACATTTTACTTCTCTTCTCTTCTAGGATGAATTCCCTGTGACGTCCAGCTCCCTGCCTCCATAGTGAATGCTACAAGGATCATCCTTGTATGTGTGCCCTCGAAGACTGCTGTGTTATAACTGGGGAATATCTCTACTTAATTTGACTAATACATTGCTCTCTGTAACAATTAAAATCAGTTTATACTTCTACCAACATTGCAGGAGGGGATGCATATCTCACATTTCTACTAAATCTTGACTACTTTGCTTTCTAATTTTATCATTAACTTTGTCCATGGTTTTTGTCGTTGAATGGAAATGCTTAATTTTGATATGATCTAATAACAGCTTTTTTCTTTCACTTAAAGTTTATGCTTTTGTCACTTTTCTAGATCACTAAGGTATAGCCCTAAATTTTTTGCAATTAAATTTACAGTTTGCTTTTTCACATTTAAGTCTTTAATTCATCTAAGAGCTCTGCTAAATGTTGTTATTGAACATCTGAAAGGTGACTAGTGCATCTAAGGAACTGAATTTTGATTGTAGTTGGTTTTCATTAATTTAAATTTAAAAATGGAAGCAGTATAAAATATTTTCCATCAAATATAACATTGTTTTGGTAGGCATACATTCAACTATTGCATCATATAATTGTTTCATTGTGGTGTGTGTTTTGCGCACAAGCATCATTTCTGTTATTACACAGAAATATTTTACCCATCTAACTGGTGTCAACCAATTGATTTAGTTCAAGTGATTTTTATGCACTAACGTAACATTGACGTGTGTTTATTTGAATATATTATGAAAACAGCAAGAGTTAGAGTGTTACTTGCATAAATTATAATTATGAATTAAATTAAAAAATTTAATAATTTATTTAACTTATTTTCTCTACTCTAAAAGTAAGTATTGCCAAATTTTTGCATTTAAAATGAAGCCATACTGCTGATGCAGAATCAAGTGGAGGTGCAGCTGCATGTATTGCAATTGTAACTATAATAAAAAGAGACAGTTTGGAAAAACATGTCACAAAGTTCATAAGAGACAATTGCACATTGTTCCAGCAGAGAAAAAGGATTACATTTTAAGCATAAGAAGGTAGCTAATATTAGAAGACATTTTCAGCCAATACATAGTGGATTTGATAGGATGTTTCCTCTCAACAAGTCAAAAAAGAATTGACAAGATTAATCATTTGAAATCAGGATAAAATTGCCAACAAAAAAGTTTTATGATTTTTAACAGAAACTGGACTTCAAACTTTAGCCAGCTATCGAATGCTTAAATTCTTGCATAGAACAAAGAATTTTTAGTCAGAAAGACAGTAAAGAAATTAAGTTATAGAAATTTAATTATAAAGTTATAGGGGAAAGACTAAAAAGTGAAAGACCTGCAATTAAGCCACACAATAATTGCCCATGAAATACAATCTAAGAATATCAAAGATGAATTGATTCAATATTTGAAAAACTGTACGCACATTTTTTAGCTTAAATAAGTTGTTTGATATAAGATGATACTCAACTTCCAAATTTACATAGAAATATTGTGAATTCACAATCTAAAAAGTTGAACTTGTGGCATAGATATTGTTGCATCTTTTACATTTTTCAAAGAATAATTTTAGAAAGACATGGAAAAATTAGTCCTCATTACAACAGACAGTGTTCCAGCTATGCTACGTTAAAAATCTGCAATCACTAGAATTTTAAAATAAGAGAGTATTTCCTTTATTGCTTCATTCTGCAGTGTGATAAATTTTGAAACAATCTTTTGCTCAGTTTTCTGAAGCTTTCATACTTTTATTTAAATCATCATGAATATATTTGTTAATATTCTTCAGTATATAAATGTAAATGATACGAACCATTAGTAGTTTATGAAAGTGTTGAAACAAAGAGAAGATGATGAACTGATGATCTTGTGTTATTTCCAGTGCTAGTCGGTTGAGTGGTGGAAGTGGTTTACAAAGATTTTCTTTATTGTTAACTTCAATTCAAGATTTCTTGAAACAAAACTAATGCTTGCCAAATACTCAATAATCAAAGACAAAAACTTGCAATGTAGTACACGTTATCTCACCCTACATATGATCAAGATAAATCTGAATCTCCAATGAAAAGAATGGCCTATTTGTGATTTAGCTAGAAAGGAAAGAAAATTTAAGTTAAAATGGACACTTTCCATAATATGAATTAATGAGAGTAATCTTATGTGGTTTCCAACAAGAATCAATATATACAAGATTTCGATTACTATGTACAGCATTATTTATTTATTTATTTATCGAGACAACATTCATTTACAACACCATATAAATTTCAAGTGTACAGCATTATATGTCGATTTCTGAGAAGACTACACCATGTTCATAACCCAAAGACTAATTACCATCCATCCCCACACACATGTGCCTAATCACCCCTTTGGCCCTCCTCTCTCCTCACTTCCCCTGGAGTAACTACCAATCTAATCTCTGTATCTATGTGTTTGTTTTTTTGTTGTTGTTTTTACCTTCTATTTATGAGTAAGATCATACAGTATTTGACATTCTCCCTCTGACTTATTTTGCTTAGCATAATACTCTGAAGGTCCATCTATGTTGTCACAAATGGCAAGATTTCATCTTTTTTATGACTGAGTAGTATTCCATTGTGTATATACACCACATCTTCTTTATCCATATGTCCCTTGATGGTCACTTAGGTTGTTTCAAGTCTTGGCTATTGTTAATAATGCCACAATGAACACAGGGGTGCATGTATCTTTATGCATTTGTATTCTCATGTTCTTTGAATAAATACCTAGCAGTGGAATAGCCGGGTTGTATGGTAGTTCTAGTGTTAACTTTTTTGAGGAATCTCACTCTTGTTTTCCATAGTGGCTGCACCAGTTTGCATTCCCACCAGCAGTGTACGCGTCTTCCCTTTTCTCCACATCCTCTCTAACACTTGTTGCTTCCTGTCTTGTTAATTATAGCCATTCTGACTGGAGTGAGCTGATATCTCATTGTAGTTTCGATTTGCATTTCCCTGATAGTTAGTGATGTTGAACAGCTTTTCATGTGCCTGTTGGCCATCTGTGTATCTTCTTTGGAAAAATGTCTGCTCAGATCCTTTGCCCATTTTATAATTGGGTTGCTTGTTTCTTTGTTATTGAGTTGTATGTGTTCTTTATATATTTTGGATATTAACTCCTTGTCAGATGTATGGTTTACAAATATCTTCTCCAAATTGTTGTCTTTTTGTTTTGTTGGTGGTTTCCTTTGCTGTGTGAAAACTTTTTAGTTTGATGTTCCCATTTGCTTATTTTTTCTTTTGTTTCCCTTGACTCGTGAGACATGATATTCTAAAAGACACTGCTAAGACTGATGTTGAAGAGCATACTGCCTATGTTTTCTGCTTTCAGATCTTACATTCAAGTCTTTAATTCATTTTGAGTAAATTTTTCTGTATGGTGTAAGAAAATGGTCTACTTTCATTGTTTTGCATGTGGCTGTCTAGTTTTCCCAACACCATTTATTGGAGAAACTTTCCTTCCTCCATTGTATGTTCTTGCCTCCCTTATTGAAAATTAGCTGTCAATAGATGTGTGGCTTTATTTCTAGGCTCACAATTCTGTTCCAATGATGTGTGTGTGTCTGCTTTTGTGCTAGTACCATGCTGTTTTGATTACTATAGCTTTGTAGTACATTTTAAAATCACGGAGTGTGATGTCTCCAGCTTTGTTCTTTTTCTCAGGATTCCTTTGGCTCTTAGGGGTCTTTTGTTGTTCCATATAAACTTTAGGATTCTTTGTTCTATTTCTGTGAAAAATGTCATAGAAACTTTAATAAGGATTGCATTGAATTTGTAGGTTGCTTTAGGAAGTATGGACATTTTAACTATGTTAATTCTTCTATTCTAAAAGCATGGAATATTTTTCCACTTGGTGTTTGCTTCAATTTCTTTCAACAATGTTTTATAGTTTTCAGTGTACAGGTCTTTTACCTCTTTGGTTAAATTTATTCCTAGGTATTTTATTCTTTTTGTTGTAATTGTAAATGGAATTGTATTCTTTTTTTTTTTTTTAAGATTTTATTTTTTCCTTTTGCTCCCCAAAGCCCCCCGGTGCATAGTTGTGTATTCTTCGTTGTGGGTTCTTCTAGTTGTGGCATGTGGGACGCTGCCTCAGCGTGGTCTGACGAGCAGTGCCATGTCCGCGCCCAGGATTCGAACCAACGAAACACTGGGCCGCCTGCAGTGGAGCGCGCGAACTTAACCACTCGGCCACGGGACCAGCCCCTGGAATTGTATTCTTAATTTATCTTTCTGCTATTTCATTGTTAGTGTACAGAAATGCCACTGATTTTTTGTATGTTGATTTTGTATCCTGCAAATTTACAATATTCCTGTATTATTTCTAAACGTTTTTTGGTGGATTCTCTAGTGTTTTCTATGTATGAAATCATGTCATCTGCAAACAGTGACAGTTTCACTTCTTCCTTTCCAATTTGGATCTCTTTTATTTCTTTTCCTTGCCTGATTGCTCTGGCTAGAACTTCCAATACTACGTTAAATAAGAGTTGCAAAAGTGGAAATTCTTCTCTGGTTCCTGTTCTTAGAGGGATAGCTTTCAGTTTTTCTCCATTGAGTGTTGTATTGGCGGTGGGTTTGTCATACATGGGCTTTATTATGATGAGGTAGTTTCCTTCTATACTCATTTTATTCAGAGTTTTTATCATAAATTAATGCAGTATCTTGTTGAACACATTCTCTGCATCTATTGAGATGATCATGTGATTTTTATTATTCATTTTGTTAATGTGGTGTATCATGTTGATTGATTTGCAGGTGTTGAATGATTCCTGCATCCCTGGAATAAATCTCACTTGATCATGATGTATGATCTGTTTAATGTATTGTTGTATTCAATTTGCTGGTATTTTGTTGAGGATTTTTCAATCAATGTTTATCAGTGATATTGGCCTTTAATTTTCTGTTTTTGTTTTTTTTTGTTTGTTTGTTTGCAGAAGATTAGCTCTGAACTAACATCTGTACCAATTTTTCTCTATTTTTTATATGTAGGAGGCCTCCACAGCAGGGCTAATGAGTGGACTATGTCCACACCTGGGATTTGAACCTGCAAACCCAGGCTCTGAAGTGGAACATGCAGAAATTTAACCACTCAGCCACAGGGCCAGCCCCATAATTGTTTTTTTTCATGTTGTCCTTGTCTGGTTTTGGTATCAGCATAATGTTGGCTTCATAGAATGAGTTAGGATGATTCCTCTCCTCTTCAATTTTTGGAAGAGTTTGAGAAGGATAGGTATTAACTGTTTTTGGAAGTTTGGTAGAATTCACCAGGGAAGCCATCTGGTCCTGGACTTTTATTTTTGGGGAGGTTTTGGATTACTCTTTTGATCTCCTTTCTGGTGGTTGATCTATTAAAATTCTCTGTTTCTTCTTGATTTAGTTTTGGAAGCTTGTATGATTCTAAGAATTTATCCATTTTTTCTAGATTATCCAATTTTTTGCCATACAGCTTTTTGTAGCATTCTCATGGAATCTTTTGTATTTCTGAGGTGTCTGTTGTAACTTATACTCTGTCACATCTGATTTTATTTGAGCCTTCTTTCTTTCCTCAGTGAATCTGGCTAAAGGTTTGTCCATTTTGTTTATCTTTTCAAAGAACCAGCTCTTAGTTTCATTGATTTTTTCTACTTTTTTAGTCTCTATTTCATTTATTTCTGCTCTAATTTTTATTATTTCCTTCCTTCTACTGATTTAGGGCTTTGTTTGTTTTACTTTTTCCAGTTCCTTTGGGTGGACTGTTAGGTTGTTCATTTGAGGTTTCTCTTGTTTGTTGAGGTAGGCCTATATTGCTATAAACTTCCCTCATAGAACTACTTTTGCTGTATCCCACAAATTTTGGCATGTGGTATTTTCATTTTCATTTGTCTCTGTGTATTTTTTGATTTCTCCTTTGATTTCTTCATTGACCCAATAGTCGTTCAGTAGCATTTTGTTTAATCTTCACAAATTTATTAGTTTTCCAGTTTTCTTCCTGTAGTTGGTTTCTAGTTTGTTGCTGTTGTGGTCAGAAAAGATGCTTAGTATTATTTCAGTCTTCTTAAATTTATTGAGACTTGTTTTGTGACCTAATATGTCATCTATGAAGAAGAGCATTCCATATATATTTGAAAAGAATGAGTATTGTGCAGTTTTTGGATGGAATGTTCTGTGTATATCTATCAAGTCCATCTGGTCTAATGTGTCATTTAAGGCCAATGTTTCCTCATTGATCTTCTGTTTGGATGATCTATCCATTGGTGTAAGTGGAGTGTTAAAGTCCCCAACTATTATTGTGTTATTGTCTCTTTCTCCTTTTATGTGTACTAATGATTGCTTTATATATTTAGGTGCTCCTATGTTGGATGCATAAATATTTACAAGTGCTATATCCTCTTATTGGATTGTTCTCTTTATCATTATGTAGTGCCCTTCTTTGTCTCTTGTTGCAGTTTTTGTTTTAAATTCTATTTTGTCTGATATAAATATTACTACCCCAGGTTTCTTTTCATTGCCATTTGCATGGAATATCTTCTTCCATCCCTTCAGCTTCAGTTTGTGAGTGTCTTTACATCAGAAGTGTGTCTCGTGTATGCAGCATATATATGGGTCTTCTTTCTTTCTTTTCTTTTTTTGGTGAGGAAGAGTGGCCCTGAGCTAACATCCCTTGCCAATCTTCCTCTTTTTGCTTGAGGAAGATTGTCCGTGACCTGACATCTGTGCCAATTTTCCTCTATTTTATATGCGCGATGCTGCCACAGCATGGCTTGGTGAGTGATATGTAGATCTGTACCTGGATCTGAACTTGCAAACCCTGGGCCACTGAACCAGAGTGCATGAACCTAACCACTATGCCACCAGGAGAGCCTCTGGGTCTTACTTTTTAATCCAATAAGCCACCTTATGTCTTTTGATTGGAGCATTTAGTCCATTAACATTTAAAGTAGCTATTGATAAGTATGCACTTATTGTCGATTTGTTACTCTTTTTCTGGTATTTCAGTAGTTCTCTATTCCTTTCTTCTTCTCTTTCTCTTTTCTCTTGTGGTTTGATGGCTTTCTTTAGTGTTATGTTTGGGTTCCTTTTCTTAATTTTTTGTGTATTTATTATAGGTCTCTGGTTTGTGATTACCATAAGGTTCATTTACAATAACTTACGTATATGGCAATCTATACTAAGTTGATGATCTCATAAGTTTGATCTCTTGCTAAAAGCTCTACTCTTTTACTCTCCTCCTCCCACATTTTATATTTTTGATATCATATTTAACCTATTTTTTGTGCATGTGTATCTCTTACCCTCTTATCACGGAAATGTATAATTTTAGTAATTTTGTCTTATGACCTTCATCTTAGCTTTGTAGGTGGTTGATCTGCTAACTTTGCTGTGTATTTGCCTTTACCAGTGATTTTATTGATGGTTTTTAAAAAATAATTTTCTTATTCCTATTTAGTCTTTTCTTTTCCAATTAAATAAGTCCCTTTAGCATTTCTTGTAAGCCTAGTTTATTGGTGATAAATTCCTTTTGTTTTTGCTTGTCTGGAAAAGTCTTTAGCTCTTCTTCCATTCTGAATGATAACCTTGCTGAGGTGAGTATCCTTGGTTGTAGGTTTTTCCCTTTCAGCACTTTAAACATAGTGTGCCACTCCCTTTTAGCCTGTAAGGTTTCTCCTGAGAAGCCAGCTGATAGCCTTATGTGGTTTCCTTAGTATGTGAAGTGTTGCCTTTCTCTTACAGCTTTCAGGATTCTGTTTTTATCTTTAATTCTTGACATTTTACTTATAATGTGTCATTGTGTGGGCCTCTTTGGGCTTATATTTTTGGTGCTCTCTGTGCTTCCTGTCCCTTGATTTCTGTTTCTTTCCTTAGGTGTGGAAAGTTTTCAGCTATTATTTATTCAAATAGATTCTCTCTTCTTTTGTCTGACTCTTTTCCTTCTGCAACACCTATAATAGAGATGTTAGTGTCCTTGACGTTGTCCCAGAGGTCCCTTAGACTATCCTTGTTCTTTTTAATTCTTTTTTCTGTTACCTATTCAACTTGGGTGATTTCCTGTAGTCTTTCATCCAGCTTGCTGATCCATTCTTATCACCTACTCTGCTACTGATTTTCTCTAGTGAATTTTTCATTTCCATTATTGTATTCTTAAGTTCTGATTGGTTATTTTTTGTATTTTCCAATTCTCTATTGAAGTTCTCACTGTATTTATCCACTCTTCTCCCAAGATCAGTGAGCATGCTTATGGCTATTAGTTTGTAGTCTTTTTCAGGCAGATTGTTTACCTCTGTTTCATATTATTCTTTTTCTGAAGTTTTGTTCTGTTCCCTTATTTGGAACATATTCCTTTGTCTCCTCATTTTGCCTCATTCTCTGTGTATATTAGACAGATCAGCTATGTCTCCTAATCTTGGAGAAGTGGCCTTATGTAAGAGATGCCTTATGAGACCCAGCAGAGTTCTTCTCTCTCATCACCAGTTCCGAATGTTCCAGGAGTGCCCCCTGCGTGAGTTATGTGTGTCCTTCTGCTGTGGTAAGGTTGCTCTTGCTTCAGGTGCATGAACAGGCTAGGCTGTCCCCCTGGCCTGCTGGTTGTAATGCTTAGCTGTATGTGGCTGCTACGGTGCCTTCAGTCAAGTTATTGGGCAGAGGGTGCTGGGGCACAGTTGGCTGCAAGGTCTGATAGCATGTTCATGCTGCAGTTTTTCTACTAAGTGAGTAGGCCCCCAGTGTGGTTGGTTGCTAGGCTCAAGGGCTTATAATTGCTGTAGGCCTTTGGCCTGCAAGGGTATTTTAAGCTCTCTGGGGATTTTAGCTTAGTGGCAACAGCCCCAGGCGTAGCAGCACATAATTCTTTCAGGTATTGGAAGGTGGGGCTGATTGCCTATGTGGCTGTTTAGGAAAAACAAGTCTCCTGAAGCTGACAAGCCCCACTACCTGCAGGCCCACACACTCTGCCAATGCAGTCCTGAGCCTTGTGCACGCCCTGCCCAATAGAGGCAGACCCACTTGCCCACTGTAGAGGTCCCACACACTGTCTATACAAGCCCACAAGTAGCCTGAGGGCTTGCTTTTGGGTGGGGCCATTCCCTAGGACAGGCTGCCTGCCCTGGCTGATCTGGATTAAATCGCTGCTCTAGCAGATGCACAGACCCCTGTGCTAACAGACCAAGGGAAGGACCAAGGAATGGCATCTGCCAGTGTGTGTGTCAGCACACCTGTACTAGGTCACCACACTGGCTGTTGCCAATGTCTCAGTCCCTGGGGAGGTGGTTCCAGCCACCACCTGCCTCATTGAGATGTTCCAAAGCCTATCAAGTGAGTCTCTTTTCACAAAGGACTGTGCATCTTCCTTTCTGGTGATTTTAGGTTACTTTCTGAAATGGATGAATTTGTGCATGGGCCCTTTAAGAGGACAATTTTCTTTCTCTTATATTTGATGGCTTTTCTGGGGATATTCCCCATTATTGTTAATAGCCAGAAAAGACAGATATTATGACTTATCTCAGTTGTGCTGAGTTCAAAACTACTTATTACAGCAAAGCTCTCCTTCTCAGATCCCCCGCTCCTCCAGGGAAAACTTTGTACCTTAAGATTGCTCCTGGCTTTGAATCACCATAGCTATTGGCTTTTTCCTCTCCAGAAAGGAATTTCTGCCTCTTCTACCTCAGTCAGCATTGTCGCTTGTTGTGGGGTTCTTTTTATCCAGTTTCCAGTTCCCTCTGGGGAGTAATTTTTCCAAGGGTAGTTGTAAATTTGTTGTGTCCATGGGAGGAGGTGAGTTCAGAGTCCTCCTACACTGCCATCTTCCCAGCAGTCTACAGCATAATTTAAACTGGCTGCAAAAACTAGAAGAAAAACTCGAAGTATGCTTTGTTGATATTGATAAATATATTTTTGCTTTTCAATTTATATGCTACTTCTTTCAATTCTATGTTAATGCTGCTGAATTAGTACATGAGTTAATAAATTTACTTGACTTGGAAAGACATAGTATTATACTAATACACCTTTTCTCCAAAGTAAAATCAATCCTTTTAAAATAGATGAAACTGTTTTGTCAAATTGGATGCAAACATTAAACTAAAATGATTTTTTATGTAAAATTCAATTATTGAAAAATTATTAAGTATGTTTAGAACAACTTGGACATGTGAATCTACTTTTTCAACTATAAATTTTCTAAAATTTAACTATAGATAAATTATTTCCAGTGAAATTTAGAGACTGGATTGAAATGTGTTCTAAGTGCAAATTATACACCAGATTTTGAAGACTTATAAAGAAAAAAGGTGATAAAATATACCAATAATTTTCTCAAGATTGACTATAGCTAAATGATTAATATTTTGGACATATTGGGTAAGTAAAGTATGTTATTAAGGTAATTGCACTTGTCCCTTTTTACGTGGCAATCAGAAAATTTTGAATTGCCTGTATGCCCTATGTTGTATTTTGTTGGGCAGGACTGGTTAACCCCCTCATTTTAGGGAACTACTTAATTTTTCTCCATGTCATGAATCAGTTTTACCAAACCATCTTCTGGAAAATTCCCCATATAGTTGATATGCCACCTTTGTTTCCATGTTTACATGGATCTTCTTCTGAACTCTCTATTCTGTTCCATTGGCCAGGTTTTCTGCTGCTTTCTATCATTTTGCCACACACACGTCTTTGTGTGGAATGTTTCTCTATTCATTCAGATCATTTTCTTTGTCTTTTATTAGAGTGTTGGTATTTTCTCTATAGATTTCTTATTTTCTAGACACTTTAATGTTTTTGTTACTATCATAAGTAGTATTTTTTATATATGTGCATATACACACACACAGTTGATCCATATTATTTACAGCTTCCATATTTGCAAATTCACCAACTTACTAAAATTTATTTGTAACTCCAAAACCAATATTCATGGCACATGTGCAGATTGGCAAACAATTTGAATCACCCATGTACACCTTCCCAGCTGTGGTCAATCAAGATACACTCTCCCTTCTTGTCTCAACCCTCATACTATAAACAAGTATGCTTTTCTTGGTCTATTTAGTGACATATTTTCTGTTAGTTAGTGATTTTGCTGTTTAAAATGACCCCCTAGCATAGTACTGAAGTGCTATCTAGGATTCCTAAGTATGAGAAGGCTGTGATTTGCCATATGGAGAAACTATGTGTGTTAGTTAGGTTAGCTCTGTTCAGGCACAAGTTATTGAGTTATAGCACTGTTGGCTGTGAGTTCAGTGTTAGTGAATTAACAATATATATTAAATAAGCTGTCTTTAAACAGAAGCACACATAAAACAAGGTTATGGATTGATCGATTGATTAAAATGTTGTAATCAGAGGCTTGGAGGAACCTAATGCTATGTTTCACCTAGAAGCAATCCTATATTTCAGTATTTGCTAATTCAGTGCTCACGGTGATTTTATAGAACAGAGCTACCCTTAATAATGACAATCAACTGTATAGGTAATTGATTTTTGCTGCCATGTAAAAATGCTACAGAATTTTGTAGATCAAGCTTGTATGCAGCAAAGTTGCTGAACACATTAGTTTTCATAGCTCATCTGATTATTCTGATGCTTTTTCTGCATAGGTTATCATGTCATATGCAAATAAGCATTGTTTTATGTCTTCCATCCCAATCCTACACCAACGCTAGGTTAAATGGCAGAGGTGATTATGACTATTATTCTTTGTTGCCAATTTAAATAGAATGTATCTACATTTTCTTCATCAAGTAAGTGTTTACTATACGTTTTTGGTGCATTTTTCATCAGATTGGTGAAGTTGTATTCTATCTCCAGGTTAATTTTTCTCCATTTATGTAAATAATCTTAATATATTTTTCCTTAATTATATTTGCATTGCAGATTATATATAACATAAGATTTTCTGATATTGAACCATACTTGTATTTCTGGTGTTGTTATGACAATATTTTAAACACACTATTGAATTTAGTTACCTATATTTTATTTAAGATTTTTGCGCCCATATTCATACATGAAATGGACCTATAAATGTTTGTTTGTGTGGATTTTATTTGGTTTGGGAACCAAGAATACACCAATTTCACAAAATGAATGGGGTCATTTTTTTAAAAGACTGGAACAACTATTTCTTCAAAGTTTGGTAGATGTGACCCAAAGTCAAATTTATAAGCCAATAATTTCAAATTATAATAAGAGATGGTGCAGGTCAAAACCTATCTTCAGCGTTTTACTGATATCAATGTTGTTATTTGTTTAGTTTGTCCATAAACATTCTAGAATGTTCCTCTTAGACTCTAACAACTTGCTTTCCTACAAAACATTTTTTTAAAAATTTGGTCTTACTAGTTTTTTAAAAATAAGATTGCATAAAATATTTTTCATAGATGTAGTTTATGGTTAATACATTTTAAATTGTTGATACCTTTAATTGATTTTTCACCTTAGATCTTATTTTTAACTGAGAAAAATTTCTTCATCAATGCTGAGGGTTCTGGTACTTCAGAGTAAATTCTGATAAATGGAAAATATTCTAATATTCTTGTATTAAAATGGGAACATATTTAAGCTTAAATATTTTCATAGGCAATATCTTCTTGCTTTATTCATTGGTACCTTCCTTTGATAAATATTTATAAGATAAAACATTAAATAAATCATCTTTTTCCATGATTATTTTGAATGTTTTGATATGGCACAAGTTATGATATTTTCATTCTTTTTATTCTCTTTTGTTTTATTCTAGTATAGAATAGAAATTTGTCAAAAAAAAAATAAGAGCTCTATTGAAATGGTGTTTCCACACATCTAGATAATCCAAAACAGAATTATAGACATCCAAACTTAAACCTAGCATATTCTTTGAACTCTCATCATTTAATTTGTTCACTTCTTTCTTTGCTTCCACTTTGAGCTGGATGTAGTAACTGGATAGGTCTTTAGGTTGTTTCAGCTTCATTTCCAATAATTCCATCTGTTAAAACACAGAAATGCTGAAGATTTTTATCACTCTACTTGTTGAATATTTTGATTACAGATTTGCAACTGATTTTGAAAAAAAATAGCCCCGATTTACAGCACTTGTTTACAAACTGATTGAGACTGTCGTAGGACCCATACTTTGATTTATAGTCATTCTTAAACCTTAAAACATTTCCAAAATCTGAATGGGGCTGGGCAGCAAAGACAAAAAGTACAGTCTTGTACAAGCTTTCTTTTTCCTTTTGCATTTAAACCAACTTTGTCACAAAATTTTATCGTTCAGTTACAATAACAGCGCATATTTTAATATATACAGAAATCTTGACAAGCACAGCTGCTCTTTTGATTGGTAGAGTCTTTAGGTTGTTAGGTTGTGTTTATTTATGCTGCCTAGCTAATCCAAGGACACTTCTGCTTCAAAAACTTCATTATTTAAAAATATTCTTATTCTCACTAGCATTTCTCTTCATCAGAATTTATATTCAAAATATTGAGTGCAAAAGGTGTTAGTATTATCTTTAACATTGAATATTTATACAAGATTTACAGTAAAATTCACTGTAATGAGAGATATTTGCTTTTTGACAGATTGAATTTCAAAAACTTTACTTTGACTTAATAAACTAGTGGGAAAAATTGAACCATTATTTGAATTTAAATGTTTTTCTATTTGAGTCATATGATGACTTTGATATGAGCCTCATATCAGTCAACTATTTGCAAAATTCTTCTACTAATGGAGTCAACACATTGAAAAGCTAATACTTTACTTTTAATATACACACTGGAAATTTTGTATTTGAAAAAAAGTGAAATAAATTTAGAATAGGTCATTTGATCTAGATGAAAAGTCATGTTTCACTCAGTGATACGAAATGGAGTTACACATCTTAATTTTTCATCTTCTTGGAATAATGCTTAATTTTTGAAGTAGATGCTTGAACTTCAGTTTTTTATCTTGTTGTTTTCTCATGGTTTTTTGTGACACAACCGTTCACATAGTGATTGGCAAATGTTAACAAATATTTTGTGTAATCCACAGTCACCATGAAATGTATTGGGAAATGGAAATTATTTAACTTTTCATTAAATATTTACTTTCTTTTTAAAATTTCTGTCAAAATTATTTATTGCTAAATAAAGTGTTTCATGACTGTATGACATTTGCATAGCATAATTAGAGAAGTTAGAACAGATTAGTGGTTGCCAGGGGCTAAGAATGGGGGAGGATGGGCGCAACTTTATAGGGGTGGCGTAAGAAGTCTTTGTGGTGATAATACAGTTCTGTATCTTAATTACGGAGGTAGTTACATAAAGCTACACATGTGATAAAATTATGTAGAGCCATGAACACATACCCACACAGGAAGCTCATATTAAAAGGATGGGTTATCACTGGTTACTTTCACATTTAAAGTTAAATTTAGTCTGCTCACTGCTTACGTTACACACTCAGGCAGGACCACAGCAGATGGTGAAATGACAAAGTATATGACTACGAATCCCCTCCTGGCATATTTTAATGTAACTATTAATAATGATAGTACTTCAGTGAAAAAGTGAAAAATATAAACTGATTTTATTGAATAGAAGGCAGGGACCAAAGTCACTAACAGGGACTGCCTTGGGCAGACTGGAACCTACAGTCCTCATATTTATGTTTTGCAGATAAGAGGAATCTATCGGAGGAAATTGCACATTTCCCAAGCTTTCTGACTTGGAGTTGGATGTAGTGACTGGATAGGTCTTCAGGTTGCCTCACTTAAGTAGAGGGTGTGTTTGTTCTGTCTGGGGTAAGAAGTTTGTGCCTGGATTTTTGGTCAGCTATAGTCACAATCATGGCAGAGCATGGTAATCAGCCACTAGCCAACATCTTTACATTTTAAATTTATTGAGGATACTTTTTTTCTTTATTGGAGGAAGAGTAGACCTGACCTAACATCTGTGCCCGTCTTCCTCTGTTTTATATGTGGGATGTCTGACACAGTATGGCTTGATGAGCTGTGCATAGGTCCACACCCAGGATCCCAACCAGCAAACTTAAGCGCTATGCCACTGGGCTGGCCGTTTGAGGATGCTTTTATGGTTTAATGCATGGTCTATTTTTATAATGTCCTAGGTTCGTTTGAAAAGAATTCTTATTCTCTGTTTCTTGGGTGTAAAATTCTATATAAATCTAGTGGTTGGAGGGTATTAATTGTATTGTTTAGAACTTTTATACCCCTACTTGTTTTTTCACTGCTTAATCTATCAGTTTTTTGAGGGTAGTATGGTAAATTATCCAGTTAGTTAAAATGAGAGGATTCAAATAACAGCAAAAGCAGAAAAAAAAAATAAAACCAATAGAAAGCAGTATATTGATACATTCAGTAATTCAATAATAAATTAAAAAATTCAATAATAATAAATTTTAATTATTTGAAAATAAAAAATTACTATTTCAGAAAAATTAAATTAAGGGAAAAATAGAAACACGCAGAAGAAAACATATAAATGAGAAATCAGATATAAAAGAGATACAGTAGAAATTAACAATTACAAAAATGGTGTTATACAGATACATTTTACCAAGAGATTTAGAAATTTAGTAGTGAGGATAACATTCTAACAATTATGTCACCAGGCGCCGCGCGCCGCGCCTCCTGTCAGAGGCAGCCATTGTTCCGCGCGTCGCGCAGGCTTTCCGGGTGGGTGCGTGGGTGGGTGGGTGCTACGCCCTCTTCGGGTCCCGGCCCCACCTTAGAGCTGGAGGGGGACAGTCCCTGGCTCTGAGCCCTCCGCGGCCCTCAGGCGCAGGCCACCAGGAGCAAACGGAAGGCGCCACAGGAGACTCTCAACGAGGGAATCACCGACATGCTCACAGAACTCGCAAACTTTGAGAAGAACGTGAACCAGGCAATCCGCAAGTACAATGCTTACAAAAAGCAGCATCTGTGATAGCAAAATACTCACACAAAATAAAGAGTGGAGCGGAAGCTAAGAAATTGCCTGGAGTAGGAACAAAAATTGCTGAGAAGATTGATGAGTTTTTAGCGACTGGAAAAGACTCGGCAGGATGATATGAGTTCATCCATCAATTTCCTGACTCGAGTTAGTGGCATTGGTCCATCTGCTGCGAGGAAGTTTGTAGACGAAGGAATTAAAACATTAGAAGATCTCAAGAAAAAATGAAGACAAATTGAACCATCATCAACGAATTGGGCTGAAATATTTTGAGGACTTTGAGAAAAGAATTCCTCGTGAAGAGATGTTACAAATGCAAGATATTGTACTAAATGAAGTTAAAAAAGTGGATTCTGAATACATTGTTACAGTCTGTGGCAGTTTCACAAGAGGTGCAGCGTCCAGTGGCGACATGGATGTTCTTCTGACCCATCCAAGCTTTACCTCTGAATCAACCAAACAGCCAAAGCTGTTGCATAGTGTTGTGGAGCAGTAAGGTCCATTTTATTACAGATACTGTCAAAAGGTGAAACAAAGTTCATGGGTGTTTGCCAGCTTCCCAGTAAAAATGATGAAAAGGAGTATCCACGCAGGAGAATTGGTATCAGATTAATACCCAAGGACTAGTATTACTGTGGTGTTCTCTATTTCACCGGGAGTTATATTTTCAATAATAATATGAGAGCTCATGCGCTAGAAAAGGGCTTCACGATCAACGAGTACACAATCCGTCCCTTGGGAGTCACAGGGGTTGCTGGAGAGCCCCTGCCAGTGGCTAGTGAGAAAGACATCTTTGACTACATCCAGTGGAAATACCGAGAACCCAAGGATCGAAGTGAATGAGGCCTGCCCTTCCTCCCAGGCGTAGCCCCACAGGAGTCTTAATTTATTTCTTAACTTTTGCTATGTGAGAGTCTTTGGTGTTTTCAAGTGATTGTTTCTTCTTCATGCTTAGTTTGCACTGTAGTCAATAAAGCCTCTTATACTATTAAAAAAAAAAGAAATTATGTCACCAACTTTAACTGAACAAGTAGGAGAAATCCCAAATAAGTCAATAGTCAAGGAAGAAATGGGAAATTTTATCAAAGAATTTCCACTAAAAAGCTGGTTATGAATGTATATGACATAATAGGTAATTTTTTATTCAAATTTTAAAATAATTTTTTACTCCAATACCATATAATCGGTTTTAGAACAAAGAAGCTGGAAACTACGATCATATCACGAAACCAGGATGACTAAGATAGTAAGACATAAAAAATCACACAAATGGTGTGTAAACACAATATTGCTTTTGAATAACAGTGCAAAAACTTTAATCAGCTACTATTAAATTGTTTACCAGAATAAACACCAAATGCAGTTTGATGAGTTTCCTTCACAAAGATGTAAGAATGATTTAATGTCATGGAATCCTCTAACAGGATGTGATAATTGCTCAAATTCTTATTTGAGCAAGTGATGCTAAAATATAAAGTTAAAAAGTCATGTACAATATAGTATTAATATTCAATTTTTAAAAATCTTGGTACATTAGGAATAGAAGGATTTTTTTTTAAAGGTTGGCACCTGGGCTAACAACTGTTGCCAATCTTTTTTTTTTTTCTGCTTTATCTCCCCAACACGCCCGGTACACAGTTGCATATATTAGTTGCAGGTCCTTCTAGTTGTGGGATGTGGGATGCTGTCTCAACGTGGCCTGAGAAGCAGTGCCATGTCTGCGCCCAGGATCCGAACCCTGGGCCGCTGCGGTGGAGCATGAGAACTTAACCACTTGGCCACAGAGCCGGCCCAAGAAGATTATTTTTTATGTGAAAAAATTATATATATAATGGCAGCAGCCAATATCATATGTAAGAATGATCCATTAGAAATAACCTCATTAACAAAGTAAAAAGATGAATGTACTCATTATTTAACATTATACTAGAACTTGTAGCCAATACAGCAAGGAATTAAGTAGCAATAAGGGATTCAAATATTAGAGAGTAGACAAAATTTTCATTATTTGCAGATGATATGACTTATGCCTAGAAAATATGAGACTATTAAGTGCAAAAACGATGACAACCAATAAGACCGTTTGGTAAATTAGGCAGACACGGAAGGCTTTCTTTATGAGTAGTGATAACTAGCTGGAAAAATAATTTTAGAAGATCCTATTGACAAGAACAACATCAACCAAAAATATAAACTATGCTATAATAAATATATGAGAACAAAACAAGAACACTCCAGAATTTTCTTACTGACATAAGAGAAATGGTTAAGTAAATGGACACACTTGATTAGGGCAGCACTTGGATGGCAGAGGGAAGAGAAATGGGGTGTGTCTTTCCTGGAATCTGATTTGTCTCTAAGCAGAGGTTTGATGTCTCTTCCTTGACCCTCTACTTCCCCCTATGCAGGGAAATACAATCTGGCCTTTGGAATTTTTGGCCTCAAATCACTGAGCAACTTTCTCAACCACCCCGGCTTCCCAAGTTCATGAAGGAGGGAATAAGAAGTTCTGTTAAGCACTCATGCTCAAAGTCACTTTCTCCAAAGTCACTTTTAGTTCAGTTGTTGTTACTTGAGTGTCGTGAGCTTGACTTTCCATTTAATAAAGTGAGCATTTGCTTCCCACGTAGGGAAGATGTGTGATCAGTTTGTGGGTTCAAAAACCTATGACCACCCTCCAGAACCCATAACTACACGTTTTTCTTTGAGTTCATCTCTCCTTAAGAGGCACAATGAAGGTAAAATTTACAGGAAAATAGCCTAAGCTCTGATGTCATGTGGGGCAAGAAGAATCTGTTGCTGATCTTTTACCCTTGAGCAAATTTTTCTTTCTTTCCTTTTTTTAAAAAACTCCTTGTGTTTTCTTGTCTACCAGTGTATTCAGTTATTAACTCTTTTACCTGATATTTATATTGACCTACCATGTGCCAAGTACTATGTTAGGCATGGGGGTAAAATGATGAGTGAATATAAGTATATATCTACAAATTTGTATGAATATGTATATATAAACATGTGTGTATATATACATGAATGTACATATATGTTGGCAAGTATGTATGCACACACACATGTATATCCTAATTATGAAAATACATGTGCAAAGGACAAAGACTGCAAGGGAATACATAATGTGACAATTTCTGGGAGGTGATATGACAAATTATTTTAAGATATTTCCTATTTTTTTCAAATGTTGATAAAGAGAATGGGTTATTATTTTCCACCTAGAAAAAATATCCTGAGGAACTTTTTTAAAATATAGAGATTTTAATTACTAAATCGATATCTTTGTTGCTATGCCCCAAGTATGTGCTTCATGCTGAATGTGATGTAGCTTTCTCTTTAAGAACCACTGCCAGCTGGTCAGTCAACACTACTGCCAGCTGGGGGTGTGTTACTATAATTGCAGGCTTAGCTCTTTTATGAGATAGCTAGCTTCAAGGTAAATTTAGTGCCTGCATTTTTCCCTTCAGTGACATGTTGTGGTGAGGAGCACATGTCGCTGTAATGGATATCTTACTTCTTTGACGGAGGAGTGCTGTGTTTGGGATTGATGAGCACCCTGGCTTCTAAAACACCCAATCTTCCACTTGCAATGGGGTTTCCTTAAAAAGATGCATTAAATAGGGTTTGGAGACAAGGAAGCATATTAGAAAATGATCAGGAAAGCCCTGGCAAGAAATAATCAGGGCCTGAAACAAGACTTTTTCACTGGGAGAGTGAAAGACAGAGACAGTGATGTGAGCTAGGTAGGTGCTAGATCAGGAGGGTTCAGCAGCTGACTGCACATGGGCCTCAGTGAGACAGAGGACACAGTGACAACACTCAGGCTTTTGATTGAGCAGGTTAGTGAAATTCACAGAGATTAAGGTGAGAAAGGATGTTGGGTAACAAAATATTCAGCCAGCAGTCTTAAGTATAACATGGTCCCAGTAGATTATTTATACATATGCAGATAATTCATTGCATCGAGGCTTGCTTAGATTAACCCAATGCTCTTTCTTTCATTTGCCTCTGATATCTCTCCAAAGCAAGGTAATTTGTTTCTTTCGGTCCTGGGGTCCAAGTAATGACCTCTCTGCTTTCAGTACAAATTACCCTCTTTACAACCAGGTGATTCCGGGATGATTGGATTGTTCCCAGAGTCACTTTATTCATCTTCTTCTATGTAGAAAAGTTTTCCCCAGAGATGACTTCTGACTCTTCAGCCTAAAAAATCCCAATCAAACAAAAACTACTCTGACTACTCTCACCCTGGACATAGTGATTTTCCACCTTAGGTGGAATTGTCTCTCAACTATGTTACTATTCCTCAGTCCTTACTCATTCTCATGTTTCTTCCTTTCATCAACTCCTGGGATGCCTAGTCCATATTTCGGAAATCTAATTTATATTTTAAATCTTCACCAACAGGAAAGGATATAATTTTTACAATTTAATCAATAACACAGCCTGGGATGGGTAAGGGGCAATATTGAATAAACAAGCAAAGAAAAAGTGAAAGCAAACACTGAGTTTCTCAAAACCAGGACATGTGTTTTCTCATCTGTTCCCACTTCTAGTATTGGAATTCATTTTATGAATAATATGCGATTAATATGTATATTTTCATCATACAATGTGTTCTAAGTCAGAAACTTTAACATAGGAAATTAATCTGTAATATTTCCCCACCTTAAATGCTTATAAATGCTATTAAATCTATGGTAGGTTTATAATCCATGGCCTCCTGGAATAAAGAAAACATAGTGCATTTCCCTCATGGTAAGCCCTGTCTTGACTATGAATATGAATGATTGAATGTTTAACAGAGTAATTTGAGAACTTGAGTAATGCAGAATGACCATTCTGTTTTTGACAGTTTGCAAAATTCAGCCACAAGGCAAAGCCATGTCTGGAGCCAATGGGAGATCTATATTTATATTTTAGGACGAGACTTGCTTCCTTTAAACCCTAAAATACTGCTGAAGATCTAGAGAAAAGAGGAACACTTCTAGTTGGAAAGGGTTTGTGTTGCTTTTCTCATTTAATAAGAACAATTTTAGTGGAAATTTAAAATAAACTATTTAACAAGATAAAGACGAAGTTCTGTTTAACTACAAATACAGATTAAAATGCAATTCTGGGTACTAGCTGGCGATGAGTTTGGGTAAGGAGGAGATGAGATATTAAAGGAAGAATGTCTGTGTGGCATATCGTTATTTTCCTCTTTAAAATAAATAAATTGAAGAAGTTATCAACAATGATCCTTTGCCAAAGAGAATTCACACTTTGGCTGTGGTGCATGCTGTCATGTTTCTCATTCACTAAAGCGGGCACCTAATGGAGAAATAGAAGCTCTCCAAAAGTTGAAGGTGCTTGGAAAGTGACTCCAGACACCAGCAGCATTCACAACAGCCACACTCATTAGGGGAACAGGGACACAAGGTGTGGCGCTCTAAGATAGACATTCTTCTGGATTTGAATTGTAATGAGATTATTTCAGACAAACAGCAAGCTGAAATGATATGTTGATTTTGATGCTAACTGTAGCGGTTAAATCACAGGAACCCAGCACAATAGTGCTCAGTGCTTACACACTTAAATGTGTGGAATTTTCCTCTTCCCTCCTCATCTTTACAACCCACCGTCAGGAAGTGTTACAATCTATGACAGAACAAAATGGGGAAGATGACCTTTAGTTGAAAATAGGAAATTAACTCTAAGACCTGCCAGCTTGAAACCTAAATCCTGATTCTCTCCACTAGATAACGACGCAAGGAGCTCCTCTGTATTAATAGCAGCTCAGATAAGTTAGCTGTTCTGTAAGAATCCTCCCCAAATTGGAAACCTTACTTCCAAACAGAAAATATTTGGTACTTAGCACATGCTCAAGCAAAGAAAGAGAATCCCTGCTCCCCCCACCCGGTTACTAAGTAATGCAGACCTCCCTTCCAAGGACATCAGGGATGCAGAACCTTGTAGCCAAGGGCTTGCTTAGCTCTAGATCTGAAGGTCCCTTTCTGGGAGTTTTCACTCATAAATATAGAAGGCAGTACGGTGTGTTGAAAAGAACTCTGAATTTGGAATTAAAGCCTTTATTGGAAGTCTTGTCTCTATCATGTATGTACTGTCCTTGGACTAATCAGTGACTTTCTGGGGATGTGGCGAGGGAACCAATATTGGCTGTGCTGCTCAAAAGATTGTTATAAGAATCAAAATAGGACAATGGTAGAAAAAGTCCTTGGGCATTATGATATGCATAACATTATTATTAGTAGGAAATTTAAGTGATCTATTTAGAGTACTTTAATTTTTAGTGTTAGTATTCTATTTTTATGAAATCAGGACATTTTCTGGTACTTTCCCATTTCCAACTTTCTGTCAAATCTTCCAATATAAGTGAACAAGAACTAACATGTAGTGTGATCTATCTGAAGTTTATTTATATGTTATCTAATATCATCATCATTAACATGTATGCAAATTAGGTATTAAGTTAAACCATATTAAATTGCTAATTTTGCAGGTAAAAACAGTCCAGTATTGGCTATTATATATTTTTCTATTCAATATTACCATCCTCATCACATATATGAACAGATGGGGCTTAGAGAGATAAAAAGATTAGCCCAAAGTGAAACAGGCAGAATAGGAATTTGATCCCAGGTCAGTCTGCATCTAAAGCCACCACATCATTATTGCTGGCGACTGTGTCAGCTTGCTTGTGAGTTTTCACTCCTGTCTGGGGTGTAGTTTTATTGGACTTGAACTGATTCAGCACAGCCTGGTGCTCTCATCTCGCCATTCATCTTGGGGCGCATTTTCTTTTTATCAGGAATTCCCCACACTTTCCGCCAGCTACCACCACAGGGCCACTCATCATGCACATGTCTTCCTCTGAACACAGCTTAGAGAGGAGTCTTTGCTGTATTCAGTTTTCCACAAGCCTCATCTCATTCTGATGGCCGAACATCCACTCATATTTTTGTCCCAGATTGCATGTTCTTTCCATCTTGTGCATATTCTTTGAAAATTCCAACCCAAGCTAGACTTCTGAGCATTACCCAAGTCTCCTAAGCCATACATCCTTTTGAGAGTCTTGGACCATGGTATGCAGCTTCTTTTTAATTCTCTGTTTCATACTGATGAGACTGTGCCTAGAAATTGATTTTAGAGAGAAATTTCGTGTTTGTAAGTTCATTGCATTGGAGGCCCAAACCATCACTATTTTCAACTGTTATTTAAATGTGACTTACTGACTAACATACACCAACACAGGCACAGGTTTTTATAACAGTTTATGTTTTGGGGTGCTTACAGTCTGCCAGGCACTGGGCTAAGGGCTTTACATGTGCTCTGTATTTTAATCTCATACTGATGTTCTGTGTTAGGTATTATTATTAACCCATTTGACAGACAGAGAAAATGAAGCCCAGCGGGGCTTGGTCAAGGTGATGCAGTCGGGAAGGACTGGCACCGGGACTCACTTCCAGGCTGCCCTTCAGATGCGGAGCTCTTGGCCACGGTACTCTGTTGCCTTCGTAGTGTTGGATCTGAAAGATTTCTTTACTTATCAAAATATTTAATGCCAAGTCTTTGTATGTAAATATGTACTTCTGTGGTTCAATGCCCAGGTTAAACAAGTTTTTTAATCCAACAAGTCATACATATATTCATATTTTGTATCAAGTAAACAAATCTTTTGACAATTACATACATCTTTTCATTTTTAAGCAGATGTTTGGGTCCCTGTGGAAATAGTCCCTAGCTAACATTAAACATCACGATACAAGAGCCAAAGTGACAAGCAACTAAGCCCCTTATTATAACCATTTCTGCTCTATCATGTGGGATTACGACAAGACATGAGAGGCCACTTCATGCCCAGGCGCATTACTGCTGAGCGCCAGGGTGTCACAGAACCCTGACAGTTAACAGGCTGCTGGTGCAGGATTGTGTACATGGTTGGGTTTTGAGGAAATTCTCTTTGTGCTATTTTATCAAAACTCCATTTAGGAGAATCCTGCCTTCTAGCCTTGTGAAAACCCTGGCTTTTGTTTTTAGAAGAGTTTGTTTTGTTTTATGCTGCCTAAACTGATGGAGAATGATGGATGTGCATCACTTGTTTTTCTAAATTATTAACAATTTCTTGAAGTACAGAAAAATATGGCAGGGGATATATTTCTTGCAGACAGCATGACACAGTGGGCTGGATATGACAGGCAGAGACTGAGGGTATTCGCTTAAATTCTGGCTCGGCTCTGCACAAGTTAACATATAAGTGAACTGCAATTAGCTTGCAATACATGTTAGCTCTCGTTCGCCAATTATGTAAACCCGGGAAAGTCAGTTAAGCTTTCTGAATTTGTTTGTGTGCTCATTCATTTGTTCATTCATTCACTCATTCATTCATATTTGAAGTTTCTACTAAGTTGCGGGCACAGGTTCAGGTCCTAGTAAGACACCGTACTTGTTACGAAATAAAATTTTCAGGACTATGCAAACATCTTGTGAAGTCTAAAGCATGACACAAATGTTGGTTATTACACTTTTTAAAAATTGTGACATATAAAAAATGTTTCGCAACTATTACTACTCTTTAGTTCAGGACTTTTTTATCATCCCAAATGGAAACCTGTACCCATTAAGCAGTCAATCCCTATTCCCTTCTATATGGTGAGGCCACCTTTTGTTTATTCATTCATCTGTTGATGGACATTTGGGTTATTTCCACCTTTTCACTATCATGAATAGTGCCACCATGAACATTCATGTATAAGTTTTTGTTTGCCCACCTGTTTTGAATTATTTTGCACATGTATGTAGAAGCATAATTGCTGGATCAAATGGTAATTCTATGTTTCAGCTATTGAGGAAGAGCCAAATTGTTTTCCACAGCAATTACAACATTTTACACTCTCACCAGCAGTGTATAAATGTTATAATTTCTCCATTTCCTCACCAACATTTGTTATTTTCCATCTTTTCATTGTGGCTATCCTAGTGTGTATGCAGTGCTATTTCACTGTGGTTTTGATTTGACTTTCCCTAGTGACTAATGATGTTGAGCACCTTTTCATGTGCTTGTTGGCCATTTTTATATCATCTTAGGAGAAATGTCTATTCAAATCCTTTGCTCATCTTTTAATTGGGTTGTTTAACTTTTTGTTGTTAAACTGTAAGAGTTCTTTACATAATCTATGTAATAGACCATTATCAGATATACAATTTGCAAATATTTTCTCTTATTTTGTGAGTTGCTTTGTTCCCCTTTTTGATAGTATCCTTCAATGCACAAAAGTTTTTAATTTTGATGAAATCCAATGTATCTATTTGTTCTTGTGCTTTTAGTGTCATATCTAAGAATTCTGCAAAATCTGGGGTCATGAATATTTACTGCTATGTTTTCTTCAAAGAGTTTTATTATTTTAGCTTTCATACTTAGGTTGTTGATACATTTTTGAGTTAATGTTTGTATATTTTATGAGGTAAGGCTTTAGTTTCATTCTTTTGTTTGTGGATTTCCAGTTGCCCCAATACTATTTGTGGAAGACAGTTCTTTATCCATTGAATGGTTTTGGCACCTTCATCAAAACTTAATTAACTATAGATATATGGGTTTAATTTTTGGACTCTCAATTTTATCCTGTTGGTCTATATGTCTATCTTTATGCCAATACCACACTGAAGATTTGTAGTAAGCTTTGAAAATGGGAAGTGTCAGTGTTCCAAATTTGTCTTTCCTTTTCAAGATTGTTTTGGCCTCTGAGGTCTCTTGCAATTCTATATGGAATTTAGAATAGACTTTTCCATTTCTGCAAAAAAGGCTATTAGGATTTTGTTGTGGATTGCAATGAATCTGTAGATCACCTTGGGGAGTAGTGCCATCTTAATAGTATTAAAACATCCAACCCACGAACACGTATGTCTTCACATTGATTTATGTCCCCTTAATTTCTTTCAGCAATGTTTTGTAGTTTTCAGTGTACAAGTGTTGCCCCTCCTTGGCTGGATTTATTCTTAAGTATGTTATTCTTTTGGATGCTATTGTAAATGGAATAGATTTCCTAATTTCATTTTTGGGTTGTTCATTGTTAGTATGTAGATTTACAGCTGATTTTTGCATATTGATGTTGTTTCCTGCAAACTTGATGGACTCATTTATTAATTATAATTTTTTTCTGGATTCTTTAGGATATTCTATGTACAAGGTCATGCCATCTGCAAAGAAAGATAGTTTTACTTCTTCCTTTCTAATCTGAATACCTTTTATTTCCTTTTATTTACCTAATTACTTTAGCTAGAACCTCCAGTAGAATGTTGAATAGAATTAGTATGATTGAACATCCTTGTCCTATTCCTGATCTTAGGGAGAAAGCATTCAGCTTTTTCCTATTAAGTATGAGGTTAGCTGTGAGTTTTTCATAGATGCCCTTTATTAGGTTGAGGAAGTTCCTGTTTGTTATGGACTGAAGTGTGAACATTCCATGTTCATATGCTGAAGCCATAACCATCAGCATGACTGCATTTGGAGATATGGCCATTAAGGAGATAATTAAGGTTGAATGAAGTCATAAGAGTGGCGTCCTAATCCAATAGGACTGGTGTTAAGAAGAGGAAGACACGCCGGAGTTCTTTTCTCTCTCCACGCACACACAGAGGAAAGGTCATGTGAGGACACAACAAGAAGGAGACTATTTGCAAGCCAGAAAGAGAGGTCTCACCAAGAACCAAACATGGTGGCAAGTTGATCTTGGACTTCTAGCCTCAAGAACTATGAGAAAATAAATTTCTATTGTTTAAGCCAGCAAGTTCCCGGTATTTTCTTATGCCAGCTCTAGCAGGCTAATGTACCACTTATTCTTAGTTTTTTGAGTGTTTTTGGAATCATGAAGGAGATTAGATTTTTGTCAAATGCTTTTTCTGCATCAATTTAGATAGTTGTATGATTTTGTCTTTTGTTTTATTGATATGTTGTATTATATTAATCGATTGTCAAAATGTTAAACCAACCTTGCATTCCTAGGATAAATCCCACTTGGTGTATATACACATGCCTTATAATCTATTTAATATGCTGCTAGATTTGGTTTGCTAGTATTTTGTTGAGAGATTTTGTATCTATATTCATAAGAGATATTGATGTGTTTTCTTTGTCTGGTGACAACTTGGATTTTAGGATTCACAGGAAGCAAGGAGCGGGGGCAGATCAGAAGTGTTCCAAGGCTCCTAACAAACTGGGGAAATTTCTTCAAACGACAAGACAGTGCAGAAGGAGCAGGAAAGAGTATACTATATGTTACGTTTATCTTTGACACTTACATTTAAGGCTTCCTGAATCCATTTTATCCCATTTATAAAATTAATTTTTGAATTAGCTAAAGAGACAGGAACTAAGCTCTGTAATTATGCAGGACCTGCTGTAATCCTGGTATCAAGGATGGAATTTGCCTTTGAATAGACTGACTTTTTCCAGTCCCTTTGTTTCTCTGCTTAAGAGATGATCTATGAAAAGCCTACTAAAGACAACATGAGCTTGTCTCATTATGTTTGACTGAAGTCAGATTCCAGTAAATGTTAAGATTTCTTTTCTAATCATTGTATTAACTGGAATTGGTGACTGAGAAGCAAAATGCTAGTAATGCCAACTTTTTTGAGGTTGTAACTACATGGCTTTATTCACTTAATTTCTCACCTCCAAATTGTGTATAATACATAAACACATGCAGATGCATGTGTTATATATACATGTGCATATGTTTCTGTGTGTATGTGGTTAAACATAATTCTACTTATGTACAGTTAGTAAAAATTATTAGATGGCTCACAGAGATGATCCAGATGACTTAAGTCTAGAGTTGAAATTGTTGCACTGGGTTAAAAAGTAGTATCTAGAAAAAGTAAATAGTAAATGGTACATGGAAATCAATTTCTCATCTTAGCTTGCTTGCTTCTCATCTTCATAGTAGTTCTAACATAGATTTGGGACCTGATATCTTAACCTTGGCTGTTAAGTTTTCTTCTTATAAGCTAAAAATGAATGCTCATTGCTGGTACATCAGTGCAGAACTAGAAGAAGGGTACTCCCACCACTCCTCCCACTGAGGGAGGGACCCTGAGCTCCCAGTGACAGTCTCATTTTGCTGCTCTGGCAGCTGCACCCCTCCCTACCTTCCATCCGGGTGCCTCCCCACAAACTAATCTCCCTTCCTTTTCCTGCTGAGCTTGGTGATTGCCTAGTCCCTGCTGGTGTTACCCCACTTCCTCTATTCAGAGGTACTCCTCTACCTCTTTCCTAATTCAGCTTCATGACGTGTGTCAAACTTTTCTACATGAAGTTATCACTAATTCACTTCCCTCACTCTCATGGCTGCTTTAGGCTCCTCTATCTTGAAATGGGGGTGGATCTTACAGAAGGAATGGTATTTTCAGATACGTAGGGAGGTAGGAGAAGGGACTACGTGGTGCTTAGTCTGCCCACAAGGGCAAGCAAAGAGGGTGGGAGGAACCCACAGGGCTGAGGATGCTGTCTGGGGCAAGGGAGGCTGTACAAGAGGGGCAAAGGGGCACATCTCAGTTAAGCTTCAAGAAAAACGTCAGCTCTGAGAGTAGGAGTGAGATGCGCAGAAGGTGACAGATTCCCAGTGGTAGATGGAGTGTAGACTATGAGAATATCAGGTAAATGATGCCAGGTGGGATGGAAACATCTGGAAAATTGATTTCCAGAAACTAGGTCCTAGCTACCTTTTGAGGTGTTCAGAGTCCAGGCTTGAAACTCTAGAGACATGAGCTCTGACGTAAACAAGGGGTCTGTAGGATTGAATGGAGACTGAGAAGGGACTCAAAGTCATTGTCCACAGACTGGAGTATGCACAGGGCAGGGAGATCTATCCAATGGGGACCCGAACAGGAGCTGTCCATTCAGCCCAGTGAGGAGAGTGATGATATTAAATTCTACCTGCTTTGGTGGGGAGAAGGAGATGGTTGCAGAACTTTAAGTCCTGAGTATCTCAGTCAAAATTGATTCAGGAACTAAGGATGGCATAAGGAGTAGGCATTTGAATACAGGTGATTATTTAATTGAATTTTAAGAAAGTAGAAGGAAAGACACAGGTAATGAGGTCCCAGCATCAAGTCAGGAAAGGAGGTCCACTGATCGCCTGGTTCAGTCATTGAGTCATTTGGTGAAGTTTCCAGATCAAGGGTAAAGGCCTCAGATATTTTAGGTTGGTGATGATCAATTTTGCCAGTGCATCTTGAAGTTACACCATATTCTCAGAAACAAATTCATGATATTCAAACGGACGAGATGCCAAATTATAATTCAAAAATAGTTTTTTTGTTAACTTACAATAAGAAGTATTCTTTTCTAGTAATCTTCATGCAAGCTACCTGTGGTACCACTTCCAAACAATAGCCATCAGGATTTTATTAGGGCACAGGATAGTGGATGATATTTGAGAACTCTGAGGAAACTCCCCGAACAATTCCTGGTACTAGTCAGGTCTCTTGAATGCTAATGTCTGCCCAATCCCCTTTTTTTGGGCACTGTTGACAAGCACCTACTCACATCTTGTCCCCTCCTCCCTTTTCTAAACCATTCTCCTTGCAGTAGTATCTTCTCCTCAGTTATATTATTACCACTGATGGACTATGGTCCCTTTATTTGATTTCTGCATAGTCTTGCTCTCTCTTGCTTTGGAGTACGAGATACCTTATCTCCTAAAGACTATTGCAGAATAATCATCTCCATTAGGTGAGAATTCTGATAATTTAAACTTGGAAGCTCAGCTTAAGTCTGAAGATATGCTATTTTAACTCCTCTGTGTTGACCAAGCAGGCAAAATGAGAAAATAATCATATTTAACTTCAATAATTTAACATCAATAATTTTGATGAATGATTGGATGGAGAGATGGACAAAGAATTCATAATGTCAAAATCAATTAGAGATGCAACATCTATTAATCTTTTTGTCTTTCATGAACTCTCTCACTTCATCATCATATTTTCTTTTTGTGTTTTATTATCACATTAGAACACTAATTTCCTCAGGGCATCATTGCTTATCATGCCTCGTAAGGCTTCTACTCCAGAGATTTCCCAGCTCCTTCCTGACTTGGGAACATGCCGCCACCTGACCTGGTCACTGAGACTTGACCCTAAATTATTCAAGGATGATCCACATGAAGGCAGACTCATCATCTGGGAATCTTGATAGAATTCAGATTCTGATTCTGTCTGAGATCTGAAGTGAGGCTCCATGGTCTACATTTCTAACAAGCTCCCAAATGATACAGGTGCTGCTTGTCTGTGGACCTTGAGTGACAATGATCTAGCGGTAAAATCATGGTCTTTGGAGACTTACTCTTCTGAGCAGTTATCTCTGTTTTCTCCCTTGTCAACTTCATGTCCTTGGGGAAATCCCTTCACCTCTCTGAGCCTCAGTTTTGTGTCCATAGAGTAGAAATACTCCTTACTTCCCAGGCTCTTGTGAGGTTGGATGTCATGAATGTTCGGTGTCTTAGATAGCATCTGTCACCTATAATCCTTTCCTTCCTCCCTGGTCCCTCCCTTTGAGGCCAATTTGAGTCCCTCTTCCAGGTAATCTCTGACCTCTATATCTGGATGGTCCCACAAGCAAGACATGGTATAGCTGTCCCTAGGGCCTTTTCAAAAGGATTCAGACTGCTCAGGGACCAGCTAGCCCCTTAGTTTGGCTACTGCTCCTGTTCTCAATGGGCAGTCACCCTTCCTCTGGCTCCTGGATCACAGCTCCCAACACCCAGATTCAGGGAAGGCAGTCAATACCTTTCTCCCACCCCAGCAAGGTTGCTAGTTGCCATATGGAGATGGTGAGAAAGCCTTGCTTCTAAACTGAATGAAAGCAAACTTTATGTTTATTTTAAGAGTGTATTTCCTTCTGGTGATCTGTCCCTCTGAGAAGCTGGTTACTGGCCCGCATTTTCCTAAAAGCTGGGTGACCCAATGGCACCGTGGGAAGTGGTTCCTTTCTAGCATTTAAAGACCCCTCCAATTTCATTGCCATGTGGCATGTGCAATCCCAGATTGTTGAGCAGAGCTTTGGCCACAGGTTTCCTGCCTGCCAAGGGAGAGACTAGAGCCTGGCATTTCTGCCTGAAAGAGAGCAGGATGCTCTCGTATACAGAACAAGAGGAAATCATCAAGTTGTCCATGATTACCAAAGGATATGTCAGAAATATGTTGTCTAAAGTGGAAATTGCTACCCTTGGGTAACAGGAAAAGGCTGGTCATTACATTAGAAGTAGGAAATGGGAGATAATGAAATAGATGCCAAGCACACGATGCAACCTCCATAAGGGAGTTTGCATCACAACCCTCCAAATTCATTTTCACAGATGGTTCTTCTCTCAGGCAGTTAAACTTTGTCTCTAACATCAATCAGTGAAATGAACAAAGAGATTTGCCCAGTTGTTGTTACTGTTATTGGTAACTAATACCAATAAAGTGCTAGTAAAATATCCCCATAATGTCCTCTAAGATTGAAAGTACCTTAAGGGATCCAAGCTGACTTGTGAGTTTTTGTGCTTCTGAAATGCTGTGAGTTCTAATGGCTTGTGGAAGTCACAGGGAAGTCATTGCATTCAAGTCTTAACAGACCCAGGCTTCAAACAGTTGGCTTACACAGCCCAACGAGTATGGAGAGGCCGTTGTAAAAATGTTCTTACTATGTATGGGTTACAGCTCAGTTCCCTAAAATGTTTAGGAGTATTTTAACCATAATCCCTAGCTTGTTCCCCGGATGTCCCAGACTGCTGACTGATAGTAAGATTTCTGGTGAGAAATTAAGCGCAATGAATGATTCCCCAACTTACAGAGAGGCAACTTTGCTGTAAGGCTCCTTAGAACATACTGCTATATTCACATGAGGTCTCCATTCTGAGTAATTATCGTTATAAACTCCATGCCAGCAAGTGCCATAGAGACCACCTCTTCATTTTGCAGTTTCAGAGCACGGGTCTCAGGAGGGAATGTCTGTGATCAGACAAGTTAGGAACCAAGTTGGGACAAAGTCTTCCTGCCTCCCAGTCCAGTGGCTAGTACCACACAAATCCTGATGTCGCACTTCCAACGGATCATTCCTCGGCTCTTACGGCTGTTATAAGTGAGGTGCACAGTGGAAAGACGGAAATGCAGCACCAGGATGCGCAATTCTGGGGCTGCCATTCACAGAGTGATCTACAGAACCAGCAACTTCTGGAATAATAAAATGCACAACCTATGGGGCTGGGCACGTTGCCTGTGCTTGGAAACAGCTGTGATCTGGCCCAATTTACACACACCAAAATCTAAGGAGTCCCCAAAACATGATAAAAATTGGAGAGAAGCCCTCAGTTGGAAACTGGGGTCAGAACTCAGGTTTAGGCTCTTTAGAACAGAGCTATGGGCGCCTAAGGGGTGAATTGGGTCTGAGGTAAGGTCCATACCCACCTTTCATGTCAGAGAAGGGGAAGTTTGGGCCTAAGTGGGAAGTGGCTTGCCCATTGTCACTCAGACATCATTGGCTGAGACAGGGTAGGACCCAGGGTTTCTGGATGCTGGGCCTGCACACTTTCCCAGTGATACCTTAGTGGGAATGAGAACTACTTCTCTGGGAAGAGGTAGGTGGCTGCACTGCTGAGGGATGTTAGTTGGAACATGCTGATGGCCAGTACCGGAGATCACCTCTAGCCAGCAGGAGTAAAACAGGAATGTTTATTAAGGGGTACACAAACATCTGAATCTATAGGAGCCTGTTCGGCTCTCTCTCTCTCTCTCTCTCTCACACACACACACACACACACACACACACATACACTCATTTCTGCTCATCTCTGACTTTTCTTTCTCCTTAAGTAACCTTCTTTGCTCCTCACTGCTCATGGCAGAATATTTCTTAAATCCAGCTACCCCAAGACTCTCTTGATGCCAACTCCAAACTGATGCAAAGTTTAGAGATGTTGACCCTTGATTCTCACCTGTGGTTGCATGTGGGCCTTGGCAAGGACATCTTCCGGAAAATTGGACAACAGGAAGTTGTCCCTGAGGATATAGGAAGTTTAACGGAAAGAATTATAAATGAACTCTGCAGACATGTCAATAGCTGTCACTATATTTGGGGCTTGCGTCCTTCCCTCATCCCCAAAGCAGCCTCATCAACTCTGAGCACTTGATCACTCCACTCAAATGATAGGAGCACAGGGCCTTGGAGGAGGGAAGCGGAGATGGGGCTGCATCCTTGCTCAACCCTGCCTTGTAAGCTCGGGGCCCTGTCAGGAGAGATTCTGCCTGCTGTCTCCCCAGTGGCAGCCTCTGCACAACCAGCTATGCAGCTCCCTGTGAGCCTGGGGCATGCCAATGTGAGTCGTATGGGTGTCTGGGGCAGTAGGAAGGGAACTCTTTCCTTATATGCTGTGCCTTTGTCTCAAAATAACCTCAAGCTCCATCTGGAACACGGGCTTTGAAGTGCACAATACCCGAAGCCCAGGGGAATAAGTACCCACGTCACTGACTAGCCCAGGAGTCAGCCTGTCTCTCCAGTGTAGTTGGAAACCAAGTCCACACTGTGCTGCCCTCTCTTCACGTGAGATTTTGAAATGACCCCAACTGCTTTCCTTGCCTGGAGTTTTCTCTTCCCTAATCGTTTCTCTGCCTT
Source organism: Equus quagga (assembly GCF_021613505.1). NCBI lineage: Eukaryota > Metazoa > Chordata > Mammalia > Perissodactyla > Equidae > Equus > Equus quagga. The sequence continues at coordinate 45,744,137 of NC_060274.1, read as the reverse complement.
TGGGTCCAGCAATATTTCTAAAGTGCAAATCCAACTTTGTCCCCCCTTGTCTGAACCCTGCCACAGCTCTACATGAAGACCTGTAGGAGCAAGTCTAAATGCTGAGGCACAGACATAAAGCCTCCCAGACCTGGCTGCACGCCCCTGTGACCCTCCTGCCAGCACTCCCTTATCCTGCAGAGCCACAAGTTGCACCTAGCAGGCTGCGTGTGGTCAGTCTAACCCTGGACTCCATGTTCCCTGCACTGCAAACAAATTTGCTTCAGATGGCCCAGAATCTAGACTGAGATGGACATCTTATGAGTTCTCAATCCTGTTTCAGTAACTGAATCCATCGATGGAGGAGATGACCCTGAGTGGTGAAGGGACGTTGGTCATTCAATCTTGCCCTGCAGATCTCATTCGGATGGGTGAATTTTTGAGTTTTTTGTCACACAGGACTTGGTTGCAGTTTTAGACATTAAATGATACATGGCCACATCTCTTCATTGTGACTGTTGTTCCCAAGGCCCAGGAGGTCTGTGCCAGGGTCTGACACTGCAGTCAGTGGTGTTCGAGGATTATAAGGTCATGGAGGGACGAAGGAGTTCATATTCTGGTGTTGATTGAGTCTCCGCTCTATGCCAGCCTCTGTGCTATGCCTCTTACAGATTATTGCCGAGGGACAGATGGGAAAACTGGGGAACTGAAGGGAAAGACAAGGGGAATTTTATGCCTTCTAATATCCAAGAAAGGACAGGCCTCAAGGGAAAAAGACATGGGGCAGAGGGCACACTCAGAGGAGCGAAGACGGGTGAGGCTGACAGGAGGCCAGCAGATCCTCTCTTGCTTCACTTACTCTTTGCTTTGAAGACGAATCTGCCATAGAGATCTTCCCAGCCACAGTCCATACAATGCTTGTGTCCTCCAGCTTCTCAGGAGGACATGTGGCCTGAAGAAATCAGACACCTCCAAGCCACGTGTGGGAGCAGTTCCACGGGGTGATTCTCAGCTGCTCGGTCCCACCTCCCGGGCTTGGCTTTGGGCTATGATGAGCTCAGGAGACCCCAGAGAACACAGTGGTGGCTACTGCTAGCCAGACACCTGAGGGATCTGGTTAACCAGAGCTTCCTTCCGGGAAGACAAAGAGCCTGAGCCTGGGGGAGAGGGGCCTGGAAAAACACTGCCACAAGCACCTTAGCTGACAACGTGCTGTTTCCAAAATAAGAGTTTCCCTCTCAATTCAGTGCCGATAGCTGAGCACCTGCCCATCTGTGCTTCGCGGTCCTCCTTGCTTCCGTACCATGTATCTCCCTTCCCCAGGGGCCCATCAGGCCTCCCTGGCTCTGAAGATGAAGGCTTGGTCTGACCTCGGTCTCCTGAAGAGGCCAGTGGATAAGCAGCTCCTTCCTTTCAGGAAGCCCAGTGAGACTGAGCACTAGGTCAATAAAAGTAACTGATGTTGATTTAGTGGCAGCTACGAGCCAGGCAAAGTGATAATTTCATAATTCATCTGCCAAGCCTAGTGCTGATCTCTGTTTTACTGATGGGGAAACTGAGGCCACATCTTAGAAAGCAGTCTACAAGGACCTGACATCACACGCCTGACCTTCACTCTCTCACGCCCTTTCTAGACTGGGGGCTGGCTAGCCAAAGGGGGCTCGTGTGAGGGATCCACAGAGGTGGTGTGCTGGACGGAGGGAAGAGAGTACAACCGAGCACGACAAGACACAGGAAGTGCCCCCCAGTGCCCAAATGAAGTCAGCCCCTCCCTCCAGCACTGGGGTTTGTGCCAAGGTCTGTTTTGCAAGAATCAGCCAGCGCTGAGCGCCGCACACTGTGTGTACACTTGCTGGTTGTGCCTCTGTGGGGGGAGGGGAGTGCTAAATTTGTGTCGACTCTGACATGTAGAGGAGTGGGAAATGAGGAGGGTCAAAGCATGCACATGTGGAAAAGCCAAGAATAGTAGACAGGCCTGTGCTCTCGAGCCAGGGTGGAGAAAACCAGATCCCAGCACGTTAAGCAGAGGTTGCCGGGAGGAAACGGAGGCAGCTGGTGGAGCCCAGGCGTTCTCCAGCTCCGGGCAGTTCCTCTCGTGTAGAAGCCAAGGTACGGATGTGGTTTCCAACTCTCTGGAGGCCCCAGGAGATATGTATCCTGGCCTCCTGTGTGCCGGATTTAGAGATAAGCTTCTGGAACCAGAGGGAGTGGGGGATGGTCTGGCACAGATCCCTACTCCCCACCGTTGCCCAGAAAGACTCCCTGAGTGTCCTACTGTCTGGTGCCCCCTCACCTTCCCTGCCCTCCACTCCATCCTGGGTCATGCTGCTACCTCCAGTCTCGCCTGGAGCCTCTGTCTCACAGAGCTCTGGTGGCCTGAGTCTGTCCAATGACCACAGAGGGAGCTCCTCCAGCTCTCACTCCCACCATGAAGACATTGGCTCTCTGTGTATGAGAAGTCACTGGATTAGTTAAGGAAGAGCTCAGCAGGAGGTACAGCCTTCCCCTCTCGCTCCGCTCCATTTCTTCCACAGCCTGCCTACATCCTATTCTCCACACCCTCGCAGTGCCTGTGCTCAGTTCTCATTCATGTGCCAGGGTCTGGCCGTCTGCTCCCTTTGCAGGGCACAGGGCACAGGACTCCCTCTTGCTTTGGCCTCCCTCTGAGCTGGACTCCACCCAAGTCTCCACTCCGCCTCACCTCATCAACTTCTCATGTCTAGGCCCAGTGCGCCCCTTCAAGATGCTCTGTTATCACACTTCCTCATTTTATTGGCACCATCTCTGTATGCATCTGTGCTCCTCACCCAATAACCTCTAAGACCAAGCCATCTCTCTTTGATCTCATCATCTCCAGCACATCTTGTAAATTAGAAACACTCAAATCCTCTGTGCCCACCTAGCAGGGCTGGCTGCATGCTCAGGGGCTGCCGGCCTCTCCTCCCACAGGCCCTGGGAGATGGGGGCCTGACCCTCAGTGCACTTCTGGGTGGGCATTGGATTGTCTGCACATCCCTAATGCATCCTAACCGGGACCCAAAACATGTGAAAACACTTTGTGAACCAATATGAAATGTGGCCTAACGTGTATTGTTACTAATTCAGGACCAAGAGCAGGACTGCAGAAGAGCGGGCCTGGGTGGGGAGGAGAAAAGGAAGGAGACAGGGAGGTGGACGGCAGGGCGTTGGACCCCTGGGGCCCAGGAATCTACCCTAGTGACAGCAAACTGCCTCGCTGGCCCTCATCTCAGCTTTCCCAGCCTGGGAAGTGACCCTGGGTCTGCGGGGAGTGGTGACAGCGCTCATAGTTGCTGGGAGCTCAGAATGTGTGTTGCAGTGGACCCTCCTGATGCCGGCCATCTTTTGTGCTGAGCTGCAGGTGGCTCCTGGGCCACACCTCATTTCCTCTGTGGAAGGGGACTCTGGAACAAACCTTTCTGTCTTCACATCTCTCCTTAAGTGCGGCTGCATCCAGCTAAGTCTACCCTAGAATGAAGGCCTTCTGCCAACGAGGCCACTGGAAGGAGAAACTCAGCGCAAATGATAGGACTCAGATTCCCATGGCACTTGCCATCCTCCATCCTGGTGGCTCTCACATACATTAAAGTTATTTTTGTGGTAGTGTAAAGACCCCGCTCTCCACACCACATATGTTTTCAGTGTGGGACCTCTAGCTTGGTCATTTAAAAAAATCTCCAATACCAAGCACAGTATTTGCCATCTCATAGGTACTCATTGATGTTTATTACACGAACAGGTGAATGAAAGAATGAATGAATAGTATTTTTAGGCCAACTGGTACAGATTTGTTGACTATATTAGCTGGGAGTACATAAGACTAAATGATGGGGAGGGGGTCACGTGAGTGTGGTGGGACTGAGCAAGTTCATGTTCTCTCTCACCTTCTTTTTCACCCTAAATGCCTCATTGGGCTTTTAGAGATATCATTATTGTCACACACAGAAACTGCATGATAATAATTATTCATTTAATTAATTCCAGTTATCCTTAATCAGATATCATTATTTGTTTGTAATTTCCTTAATAAATATTAACACGTCATGGTTTTAATATTGTGAAAGAGATTTAATACTGTGAAATAGAGATTTTAGTATTAAAAACTGCTAAACTATTTCAGTGTCAAAAATCATTAATGGCACCTAAAAAAATACAGATAGGTAAATTTTTTTGAATTACCCTTTGAGATTGAACACAATTCATAGTATCTGTTGACTCCTTTAAAATACAGCCATGCGTTGCATAATGACATTTTGATCAATGATGGACTGCATATATGACGCTGGTCCCATAAGATTAGCTCCATATAGCCTAGGGGTGTAGTAAGTTATACTATCTAGGTTTGTGTAAGTACATTCTATGCTGATCGCAAACTACGAAATTGCCTAAAAACGCATTTCTCAGAATGTATCCCCATTGTTAAGCAACGCATGACTGTATAAGTGTTTTCCCATCCATAGTCTTACTTAACCTCCATTACAACCTGCGATGTGGGTATTTTCATTCCCATTTCACAAAAGGGACACTGAAAATAAAAACTCAAAACCTAAGTTGCAACTAGATATTATAATGTGTACAAACTCTAATGACACAAAATGTGAGATTACAAGTGATCTCAGGGGAAAAGAAGGAAATTAGATGGTACAGAAACTAAACTTAGAAGATGAAGGGTCAGTATGTAACATTGCTCACCCAGGGGCAGCAGGCATCTGATACCAACTCCAGGACTATGACGTCCTGCATTTTATAGTTGTGACCAAGGGAGACAAGCAGACACATAGTATGATTGCCAATAAAATTCCATCACTTTGCATTTGTTGAGTAACTTCAGCTCATTTGATACTAGCTTACAAAGGATGGTCAGGTATGTACTATGACATTTTAAAGAGAAGGAAATGAGGCCTGGGGTGAAACGACTCACCCCAGCCCACACTAATGCACAGCAGAGGGAGAATTAGAACCAGCGAGCTGAGACCACGGGACCCCAAGCTGGCTATGCTGCCTTCCAGCACTCAAGAACAGCAAGGCTGAAGTGATCTTGGGTAAGAGATTTCTGGATGCAGCAGGCCGTTGCACAAGGGCTGCTTGGTCAAGCCATCGAGAGTTCTCTCTGGCTTGTGCTGGGGACACAGTTATTGCACAGCAGACGCTGCACAGATAAGGAGAGATTTGGGTAGTTCCTCGGTCGGTTTGCACACATTCCAGTTTGCCTCAACCCTCAGGCCATGAAATCACTTGCTGATGGGAGAATTCAGCAAAAAGCGACCACCCCCCCACCTCCTAACTCAGTGACTGACTGGTTGGGTGCAACTCCTAGCGGACGTTCAGGTAATGTTTCATTATGGTCAGCAGAATGGACAACAGTTAGGAATACATGTTCTGGAAGGACAAAGACCCCAACCCCAGCTCCGCCAAGTTCTCTGTGACTTTGGGCTAGTAACTTCACTTCCCTGAGTGTTGGTTTCCACACATGGAAAATTGTTATCCCCATAGTGTTTATTTCAAAGGGTGCTGAGGGAGTGAAATAAGGTGACGTGTGCCAATACAAGAGCCCTGTGAGTATGAACTGTTGATCGTCTTTCTACCACAGCTATTGTAATGCAGGGTGGTTTTTGGAGACCACATCATGGGAGACAAGGCCTCTAGATCAACCTCTCCCACTCTCTTGAGAATCGTTCAATTTATTTGCTGCTTTAGTGCAAAGGGTGACTGATCTAAGTGTTTTTGGTAACATCTCTCGTTAATAGGAAGATGGCATGAATGCATCCAGGCAGCAATTCACCTCACTTCTCAGGCCTCATTTCTCCATTTTTGAAAGGATGGAATTGCGCTGGCTCTGTTGGAAGTCTCCACCTCCAGCCTCTGAAGGGTCTGTCTCCACTCTGTGTATGTGGAGAAGAAGGTGTGGAAATGTCTGAGCTGCACTCAAAGGAATCACAGATGGAGAATGTCTAAGCAGTAGGCCCCCAGCAGGGACAGAGCTGGGAGGCAAAGGGAACGACAGGAAATGCTGTAGGGTTGCCTGGTGGGTTCCACTGAGCTGTGAACTCTGGCCAAGCTCACAATGCTCGCGCACCCGCAAGTGGTGATAACTCTCCTGGCAAACAGCACACAGGAGTCAAGATGAGTGCTTCTTCTGTTTGAATCATAAGGCTGCATTGTCTGCTGGTCCTGCCATCTCACTGAAAATAGGTTAAGTTACAGCATTCAGCTTTCGCAGTAAAGATCTTCAAAATCTACATCCCCTGAGGGAAAAAGCCACAGTTCTTCCCAGCAGGCGTTTGTGGATGTCCACACTCCCTCTGGTCCCTCCACCCCATTCTGGGATTCCACCCTGGCTGTTACACACGTCAGACTGGAAACAACCCTGCTCCAGCCTCAGTCTGCTGTCTGTTGGCCACGTCCTCTTAGACAAACACGTAAGTCTCCCTGTTTGTAAAATGATTTTATAATAATCAAATTAGGGATGATATCTAAAAATGTAACAATCTATAAAGTATTTTTTTTTTAAAAAGATATTATCATGACCAAAACAAAGATCTAGCTTTATGCATTTGCTTTTTCCCCTTGGCAGGAAACCACCTTAAATTTCTGTCTTAAAGCCTTTCTAGGATTCTGTGAAAATAATTTGTTCCTGAAACGTAGACATAAGCGTTTTAAGAGAACAATTTCTTCAGAAAAATAGAAAATAAATCAAGTTATGACAGTTGCCTATCGATGAAGGACACCTCAGCTATGGTTACAGCACCATGATTAAAGTTTGAGATCACTTAACAGGAGTAGCTATTGTCTTTCATGCCCTGTTTCTATTCTTGAAAAGAGAAAACAGTTTCCGATCAAACAAGACAGTCCTACTATTTCGATTGTGACCTCGTTCCATCTGCTGTTGTCAGAAAGGACTCAGGACCTATCGATGCCCTTCTCAGTTAACAAAGAGGCAGAAGGCCTCTCTTTAATTGGTGCCAATAACATAAAGAAAGAGAAGAACCTATGGTTAAGGTGAAGAAGGGCCACCGACAACTTGGGAAGCGGAAGGACTTCTCACGTCAGACGAAGGAGATCAGGGGCCCAGAGCTGGAAGTGAGTCTCTGCTGGGGAGCGAGGTGCCTGGGAGTACCAGGCAGTGAGGGCTTGCTCCCTGAACCAGGGACAGAGATGCATGCATCTGGTGCCTAAGTGTGCATGCATACTTCCAACTCATTATTTGGCACCTAAGAGTGTCCATACTTCCCACTCATTCCTCCATCAACTGAAACGTGGCTTTTACCAGAAACCTCAGACTGAGCTGCCAAAGGTCTTTGATGACATCATATTACCATCTCCAGCTACATTGCTCCAATGTCATGCAATGATCTTTCAATGGCATTTCATCCCAGTTCCCCTTTTACTGCCCCCCCCCTCCCCACCCCAACACATCTAATCCATCAGGAGGTTCTCATGGCTTTACTTTTGCTTCAAATAGCATCCCAACCTAAGCATTCCTCCTTGCCCACCTGCAAACTCCTGTCCCATCTCCCTGGACCATGACTGTGGCCTTCCACCTCATTCCCTCACTTTCATTTTTGCCCTCCAATCTATTTTCCAGCCATTGGCCAGAGAGAGAGCTGTGCAACCCCTCTCAGTTATGTCAGGCCCCCCACCCAAAAACACCCCTGGCCTCGCTCATTCTCAGAGTAGACCCTGTAGCCCTTCCCAGCCTGGAAACCCTGCCTGCGGGGCCCAGCTGCCTCCCGCATCCTTGCCTTCCTCCCAGGCCCTGACACATGGAGCCCAGCTGGGTCCTGCCTCTCACCTGCCCACTGGCTGTTCCTGTGCCTGGAATAGGGCTCCTTTCCTCAGGCCTTACTCAAACTTCTCTTCCTCAGAGGTGCTCCCTGACCACACTGAGTGGGGCCACCCCAGTCTCTCTAGCCTCCACCAGAGGCCGTTGGAAAGAAAGTGTCAGTGTTGGCTTTCCCTCTGCCTAGTGTTCTGTTCCTGGTCTACCATCTCTGAACGGAACCTAAGTTCCTTGGGGGTGACTTCGCCTGTGTCTCCCCGGTTGTACCCCAGTGCTCTGACAATGCTGGCCTCAGAGGGGCTGCTCAGTCTGTGCTGAGTGATTGAGTCTGATTTCGATGTGGACAACTAAACCCTCCTTTTTCCAACTTCGGCTTCCACAGAGCAGCTCGGGGCTTCTGTCCAGTCCTCACTCCTGAGTTCAGGGACATACTTCTGACCCCTCTGGGCACAGCCGAACATGCTATGGGGTCTCCCAACCTACAGTGTGCGGGAGGGCGCTCACCCTCCCTTCTTCATTGCTGTCCTCCTCAGACACAGCTGTCCATCCGTCCATCTGGGGTGCACCATCACTGCCCATGGGCCTGCACTTGACAGCGCAGTTGCCTCCCTGATTCTCCCTCTCCGTGCTCCCCATCCATTTGTGCATGGACTGTTTATTGAGTGCCTGCTGTATGCCAGTTACTGCATAGATGGGATGACACTGAGAAACAAAAACAAAAGCATATTTCTAGCGGTTTCCCCGAGTTCACAGCGTAATCCAGGAGACAGACAAGTTCACCCGTGACACTGGTGCCAGGAGAGACATATGATAGAGCGTGCTGTGGGAGTCCAGAGGGGGGACCCCTGGCCCAGACTTGGGGGTTGGGAGGGTGGGTGGGCCTCAGGCCCTCTGTCCCAGGTCCATCTATCTCTTGCTGCCTTCTGTTTCCCCTCCACCGCAGCAGTCTTGGTCCAGCTCTTCATTCACAGGGGCCATGCTCTTGCCTTCACCTCTTGCCCAGCCCAGATGACCCCTGGAAAGAAAGAGGGACTGGTGCTGCTGTCGATCCCTCATGTGGAAGGACTCAATTGTCCTAAGTCGTTGTTAAGGCAGTGCTCTTCACAGGTGCCACGCTTATTTTTAACTTCCCTCCCCCCTCCTCACACTCTCCACCCTGCTTGACCTCAGACGGCTTCCGTAACGGGCTGCTCCTCTGCCTGGAATAACCTCACCTTCCTCCCTGGCAGGCAAATGTTAGTCACACGCGACTTCAAACACAACTCAAATGTCACCCCTCTTTGAGCAGCGCCTGCCTCTCTTCCTGGCCTCCCTCCCCCATCCATGGCTGAGATGAGACGGGCTCCCTGTGAACTGGGGAAGGCCTCGGTGTTGGCAGCGCAGGCGGCCGTGTGGGGAAGGTGCCGCCAGCTTCAGGACAGCTGTGGGCAGCTCCCCCCATGCCCGGCACGCGGTGGCTTCAGAACACGCATGCCCACTGCAGGAACGGGACGCTCTCTGACTGCAGAATTGGGAACTAAGTTCTCAGCGACAGGCCTGCCCCAAGAGAAGGGGAAACGCTGAAGGGTCGGCCTAGCCGACTGGCAGGAATGGCGCGTCATTTACAGCGTTGAGCCTCAGTTTCCTCGCCCTGAGCTGGGCACGGTTTCTGTCTGTGGGTTCTGATTGGTCGGCGCAAGGACCCAGTCACTACTGCCACCTGCTGGCCGTTTTTCCCACTTACAGGCCAGGCTCCCGCGTGGTAATTTTTATTTTTAGGTTGGTGCAATCCCCAATCTTAGGGGAAGCAGAATTACTCTAGGGTGAGAGGGAGAGAATCTTCTGCCCTTGACTTTCTCTCCCACGCTCGCACACCAACCCAGACATTCACTTTCCGCAGTGACGGCTCCCGGCGGGGGAGCGGCCTGGTTTGCGGGCGCCAGCAATACCCGTCTGGGCGTCTGTACTTAGACATTTCCCCGAGGAGCAGAGAGACACGTTGTCAGCCCCTCCCCGCTGCAGAAGCCTCGGCTACAAGATCAGAAGCAGCTCGGGTTAGGAAGGGGCCGAGTGACCTGCCCTGTGCTCAGCTCCAGGCCTTCAACAGCATTTAAATTCCCTTAGGCCGAAAGGAAGACATTTTTTAAATGCATATTAAAAAAGCAAGCCCAGCCAGCGACAATGTAAATGGCTCACCTTTCCTTGTGACTCAATAACAGTTCATGAAACAACGAAGCACCGACTGCTGATGGCTCCTCTCTGGGACCTCTATCAGTGTTCCCTCATTGTGACCATTGTTCCAGAAAATAATGATTGTGCTTTCTTGTCCTCTGATCCCTACAGCAATGGTCTAGCCCCTTAATTGTGGGAATCAAGTTCCCCTCAAAGCCGGGGCCCTGTCTGCAGCCTGGGCACGCTGTCTAGAAGAGCAGCCAACAGGAAGTCATATCTCGTCTGCGCTCCTCTGGGCAAGGAGGCATCTTTACCAGAAAACTCTCCTGCCTGACTCAGCTTTCAAATCTACAAAGACTCCTTGTGTCCTTCTCAGGAGATCACGAGCAGGCAGCCTTTGAAGATGTCCGGTAATCCCAAGATAGAATTGCTGCACTATGCAAAGCCTTTTACATTCTCTCTGTCTCCGAATTGTGGTGAGGCATGGATGGGAACTGAACCCGGGGTGTGGGAACTTAACCCGCTCATGTAGAAGAGGGGCCACACGAGCATTTCCTAGTCTTCTTGGGAGAAACAGCCCAAGGGATTCTTGGAACAGAGGCAAACTCACTGGAGCTCCAGGTTGAAGATGTGAAGGAAGAAGGGAGTCGAAAACGGGCCCGAGCCTCTTAGGAAGGGACCTTACTCTGAGGTGAGGTCTTGTCCTGGGCCCCTTCTTTGCCATCTGCAGGTTCAGGGGATATCTCTGCAGACCACACAGGGAGATACATTCATTCACTTATTCATCAGATAATCACTGAGAGCCTACTGCCGAGGACTCTACCAGGTGCTGGGAATAGGGTGCTGTCTTGAAACTGCCATAGTTCCTATTTCTGGTCTCTCATACAGCCTCATGAGGGACATGCAGATTAATCAAAATATCATATAAATGATTATACAATTATACCTAGAATACCACCGAGAAAAATAACATCCTCCATGAGAGCACGTAACAAAGGAACTTTGCATGGCCTGGGGTTAGTCCGGCTTCCCTGAGGAAGGGACCTCTGTACACAGAACTGAAGGCTGGACGAGAGCTGACTCAGTTGAGGGCAGGGAGAAGAAAACCCCTGACAGAAGGAACAGGGGCTCAGAGGTTCCAAGGCAGAAGGGAGGGAGGCCTCTTTGAGGATCTGAAATAAGCAGCGAGCTGGAGCAGGGAGGTGCCATGCTGGGTGTCCCCCACCTCTTCCCCAGGGCCCTGAGGGAGATGGCACAGTAAGCGCTGGGTAGATTCTGTCCCTGGGGGAGCCTAGCAGGCACTGCGTGCACCTCAGTGCAAGTTGTTTAGTGCTCACAGAGGAATCTTACAGGCAGAGTGGAGGCACCTCACAGACAGGGATGTCTGCACCTAGAACGGAGCCCACGGTATGCTAGGTGCTCAGTAAGCATTTGCTGAATGAGTGAGTGAAAGGTCCTCTGCCCCAGCCTTAGGAGGTGCCTCCAGTAGACGGAGCCTCCTAGCTCCACCTGAGCTTTCCTTGCCCCTCCTTTATCCCCATGGGGATGATGCTTTAGGATTGCTCGAGTCCAGGGATATTGTTGAGCCATTTTTTCTGGTAAGTGTTAGGAAGCAAGATACAACCAGGCTCTTGGGTATTGCCCTTCTGTTCCTTCGCTCTGGTTCTCGTGTTCTGAAGTTGCTTCGCCTTGCTGAACATTTTCCCCCTAACCATCAAAGTGGTGAGAATGTTTTAGGTCTAGGCTGAGGAACCCAAAAATGGAAAGTGATTTACTCCCCTCATCCCTTCATTCTGGGCAGTGGTGCCTCGGGGGCGACTCTGTGTAACTTCGAGGCCGACAGTGGCACAGGGGCTGTCTGCTAAGGATTAGCTTTTGTGTGTGCACCTCCCATGGGAAGCCTGCAGGGGCTGGGTCAGAGACTCCGAACTCATTGTGGATGTCATCAATCTCCATCTCTTCTATTTTCATTTTTGAAGACCACACCCGACAATAGACAGTGTCATAGGTGAGAGTACAAGAGCGGAGAAGAGTAGCACTTTCTGAACGTGGAGGCACAGAAAAAATTTCCGATAAGAAAGTAAAACTTGGAAGAACTAACAACTCTCCCAAGATCACACAGATAACAATTCAAAGCAGAGTTGCAAACTGAGGTTTTCAGGCTCCAGAGTTGCCTTCTAAATGACCCTTCTGATAACATCAAGGAGAAAAAATTATATAGAGACAGTTGTGCAAGTTCCAGAAGCTAAACCTTGGGAGATCTTGTGACTTTTGCTTTTGATCTCTTGACTCTCTGCCCTGAGACCACCGAGTAAGAATGCCTGTCTCACCTTCTGGAGGATGAGCAGTCACATGGAGAAGAATGGAGGCCAATACCAACTGCCAAACATATGACCCCAGCTCCACTGACCTTGCAGCTGGATGAAGCTGCATGGATGAGCTGAGAGCAAAGAGCAGAGAGCACACATACCTGCCAGTGCTCCAGCCAATCCTTACAGTCAGAAGGAATGATAACCCCTAAGGTTGTCTGAAGCCACTAAGTTTTGGGGTGGTTTCTTATACATCAATAAATCCCTGATACATCGTCTCTTTCACATTAGGGACTCTGCCTGCATCATCTTGTACAATCCTCACAAGGATGCTGCAGGGTATTATTTTCCCATTTTACAGGTAAGGAAACTGAGCCTCATAGAGGTGATGCAAAGCCATTCAGTGCCAGAGCTAGAGTTTGCACTCATGTCTACGTGTCTACGCATGCCTGCAGGCTGCTCTGTCCCCACTTCACTCACTTATCACAAACCACAGAGATGGGGTCAGAGCAGCTTGTCATAGTGCTGGAAGCAGAAGCTCACTTCCCAATCTGTAGCATGCTCTTAACTCTTCTTCTCCCAGAACAAAGGCCATGGCAAGGCAAGGGAAGATACAGGAGCCTCCAGGACACCAGAAGAAAAAGGGTTTGGCTTTATTGAGTGGGAACGTAGGAGTCAGCAACGATTGTGATTGCCACCCTCACCCTTGGTTGTTCTGCAAAGCCGGAACAACCTGAGGATGCAAGAGCTATTCAGTAAACCACTGATGGTGTTTGTACTAGTTATCTACTGCTGTGTAACAGATAACTTGTGTAACAAGCTATCCCCAAACTTAGCAACTTAAACAAATCCAAGGGAGTCTTAAAATTGCAGTGAAGTTGCTGGCCAGGGCTGCAGGTATCAGAAGGGGCTGAAGCGTCTGCTTCTAAGCATTTGGCTGGTGGCAAGAGGATTTGATCCATCATGTGACTGCTTACAACATGGCAGCTTGCTTTTCTGGTTTTGGGGTAGAAAGGGGGCGGGGAGGAGGGAGGGAGGAGGAAGAATAGAAGTGAAAACCTTTTACAAGTTAACCTTGGAAGCATCATACCATCGCTTTATGCTATTGACCACACAAACCCTTCCTGCCTGCTGCAATGTGGGAAGGATGACACAGGATGGGGATGCAGGAGGTGAGAGTCACTGGGGTTCATGGAGGGGGCTGCCCACCCCCAATGGTTCTAACAGCCCACCATGCATCAGCAACATTGTCATGCCTATTCCTTCATGGGAGGAAAGTGTCAGCAATGATGTCTCCAAATACTTTCAGGCAGTTTGACCATCTCTGCCCCCAGGAATGAAAGGCATAATTACTTGTGACCACAGCACAATGACAATTTAAAGGCTTGCTCAGGAGGTGTCTACATCTGTGGAAAATGAACAGAAGTGGAAGAATTATCTGATAATTCAAAGAAAAAATATGTCATTTGACTTCATCCCATTCCCCAAAGTGACATAATGGAAAATTTCCACACTTTTCTGAATGTCTATGACTATACGCTAGCCTCAAAAGGATTTAACATTTTCCAAAGGGAAATAGAGTCATTAGTTTAGTATCAATGATCTGGCACTCCTATAATCTAACCTCTTTACTCAAAAGGGTGTTCCCTCTCCTGGGACTGCCCTTTCCTTCATTTTTACCACATTCCCCTGAGCTGTTTGGCTCCCCCAACGTTCCATGTCTCCCCAGCCACACTCATGGTGCTGCCTTCCACTCTCTTACCACTTCAATTACATCTATTTGATAGAGGTAGAAACACTCACCACTCTACTTGTTGGTCTTTGATCAAAATATTGCATGAGGTAGAATCATTCAAATAAAGCCAAGAAGAGCGGAAACAGAAAGGGAGAAAGAATAGCACAATAAAAGAAAATAGCTGAGGAAAGCAGTGAGGTGAACCTATTACTGGCGTCATGATGTGTCAGGTTGTGTGCAAACAAGGTTGTGTGCTCAGAACTCTCAGTGGAAGGATGCAGAGCGAGAGAAGGATCTGGGTCTCCTGAGTTACATTCACAAAGAAGCCAAAAAACTCTGTGTGTCCAGGTGCCCAGAGGCTCGAACGACCATCGGGCACTAGATCACTACAGCTGAACACTTGCCAGAGAGGGTTTGTGTCCCGAGGGAGAGCCAGAGTTTTCTAGATACTGACATCTGCCAAGGCAGCAGGGTGGATGTCCTGTGACTGCCTGGTATGGATATATGTGCTTTGCCTAGAATCCAAGGTTGAATTGTAACAGAATTTCTGTTACATAAGAACTGTAATGGTTAAACACTGTAAAAGTGCAATTGTATTAAAATACACATAATATAAAATGTACCATTGAAAACATTTTTAAGGGTGACATTAAGTACAATCACATTGTTGTGCAACCATCACCACCATCCATCTCCAGAACTTTCTTCCCAAATTGAAACTATGTCCCCATTAAACACTAACACCTCTTTCCACTGGCACCCACGGTTCTACTGTCTGTCTCTATGAATTTGACTCCTCTAAGTACCCCATATGATGGAATAATACACT